>NC_084734.1:80474010-80549010 GCF_033978785.1 Entelurus aequoreus | reverse complement strand
TCTGAGCCAATGAGCAAACACATTGTACCATTAGAACACTGGAGTGATAGTTGCTGGAAATGGGCCTCTATACACCTATGTAGATATTGCACCAAAAACCAGACATTTGCAGCTAGAAAAGTCATTTACCACATTAGCAATGTATAGAGTGTATTTCTTTAAAGTTAAGACTAGTTTAAAGTTATCTTCATTGAAAAGTACAGTGCTTTTCCTTCAAAAATAAGGACATTTCAATGTGACCCCAAACTTTTGAACGGTAGTGTAAGTTACGAGATCAACTTCAGATGTATGTGTCGATTTTATGCTGGAACAATTAATTTGTTTGTTTTATGCGCTTTTGTCAAAGAAAACAGTTTCTTTATGGCTACTACACAATATATGCAATATTTACCACATAAAACATTTTAAAGTGAAATATTTGAAGTAATTGGAGCCCTGGAAATAATTCATTATAACATGGATTATTTTTCATTATTTTTTTTATTTTTTTGAGCAATGGCAAAAAAAGAAAAATAAAGAAAGACAAAAGAAATAAAAAACAGCCTGCATGGCAGCTTTTGTGTCAACATTGCAACTTTTTCTCGTTAGATTTCACCTCATTCCACTTTTTTTAAAGTTCTTTTTTATTTTTACAATAGTATTTCCAGAATGTGTGGCGGGCCGGTAAACAATTAGCTGCGGGCCGCAAATGGCCCCTGGGCCGCACTTTGGACACCCCTGGCATAGAGGGTCATGAACATGTCTTATCTTGGGACACAAAAACAGATCAATGCATTGAAGACATAGCAGCACACACACAGTCTTAGACTTAAATTCTGGTTTTAGACAAGAGATGACTCAAATGTTTATTTCGCCATTACACTTGGCAACGGAACCGCCTTTAAACAGCACACAGTCACTCTTCTCTCATAAAATATCTCACAACTGCATGCACCAAATGTATAAACGTTTAAAAAACAGTAAGGCATGAATGACTTTCCCAAGTAATTAATTACATCCATTTAAGAATAAATCGTTCAGTAAATTAATTACTTTTTGGGGAAAGTAACAATAAACTGTAATTAATTACTTTTCTAAAGCATTTTTCATAATGCCGCCTTTTGAAGGCAGATACTGAAAGTCGCATATATTACAATATGCACTCTCTAATCTCATGGAACATTTCTCAAGGCCCACGCTAGATATTTGAACGTTTTAAAAACAAGTAACTTTCTCAGTGGTAACGGCACATTTATTAAGGAGTAACTACGTTGGTAATTCAATTACTTCCGTGGCATAGTAACTATTTTTTTGTAATTTTCCCAACACTGACTATACATGCATTTTATTATGTATAGTGTGCAGGATTTTATTCTTCTGTCCACACACTTTTGCATTAAAGGTACATGTGGAGTTTAATTATTAGGGCACATTGGGAATAATTAAGTCCAGTTGAGCCACATTTGTAAAAAAAAACAAAACAATTACTGTACATGGATACTAGGGCTGGGAATCTTTCGGTGTCCCACGATTCGATTCAAAATCGATTCTTGGGGTCACGATTCGATTCAGAATCTTTTTTTTTTTTTTCAATTCAACACGATTCTCGATTCAAAAACGATTTTTTTTTTTTATTTTATTTTTTTTAAATGAAAACAATACACAACAATACCATAATAATGCAATACAATTTCAAAACAAAACCAGACCCAGCAACATTCAGAATAGCAATAAACAGAGCAATTGAGAGCAATTGAGGACACACAAACATGACACGGAACAATCTAAAAGTAGTGAGACAAAAATGAATATTATCAACAACAGTATCAATATTAGTTACAATTTCAACATAGCAGTGATTAAAAATCCCTCATTGATATTATCATTACAAACATTAATAAAAGAAAAAATACAAAAAATGAACAATAGTGTCGCAGTGGCTTACACTTGCATCGCATCTCATAAACTAAATGTCTAATGATAATGTCAATGAGGGATTTTTAATCACTGCTATGTTGAAATTGTAACTAATATTGATACTGTTGTTGATAATATTCATTTTTGTTTCACTACTTTTGGTTTGTTCTGTGTCGTGTTTGTGTCTCCTCTCAATTGCTCTGTTTATTGCAGTTCTGAGTGTTGCTGGGTCGGGTTTGGTTTTGGAATTGGATTGCATTGTTATGGTATTGCTGTGTATTGTTTTGTTGGATTGATTAATTTAAAAAAAATAATAATAATAATAAAAATAAATAAAAAAATCGATTTTTTAAAAATGAGAATCGATTCTGAATCGCACAACGTGAGAATCGAGATTCGAATTCGAATCGGTTTTTTTTCCCACACCCCTAATGGATACACTTTGAGTGTTCATCTGGCTTTGTTTGTGCATTTCTATTTACATGCAAATACGGTTTGTTTGATTATGTCCCATTACGCAGTCAGCCATTTGCAGAGGCAAAGTTGATTTGCAGAGCAAGTTTATGAAGTGTGAAATAAATATTTATATTTGGTCCTGCTATATCATCCATTTTTAATACCACTCACACTGTCCAGGGTCACAGAGAGCTGCAGCCAATTCCAGCTGACTTGGGGTAAATATTGCACCACGCCATGAACAGTACACTTGTAATGCACAGAACACTATTGTAAGCATATTCACATGCAAACACCTTTAAAGACGACAGTGCAATTTTGAGTAGTTAAGGCTTGCAGTAAATTAATAGCAATTAAATTAAAAATCCTCACAAGGTAAAGAAAAAGATTGCTCTTTTGTCACTTGACTTTTACTGCTTTGGAAAATGCATGCACCTTCCTTGGACCTGCAAACTACGTAGCTATTTTGGAGAACAATGTTTATGCCATTGGGGAACAGTAGGTTTGACTGTATATTGAGAAATGCACACTTTGTGTATTCACTATATTGCCAAAAGTATTTGGCCACCCATCCAAATGATCAGAATCAGGTGTCCTAATCACTTGGTGTATAAAATCAAGCACTTAGGTATGGAGACCAACGTTCCCTCTAAGGTGCGCCCCTGCGCAATTGCGCACCGCTCACGCGTCCTCAGTGCACAGCAAATTAATGCCGCGCAGGAAATCAAGAACCCCATCTGAACTTTAAACAAAATAAACACATTACAATTTATTCTGTATGATTTTGCAATGCAACTCTGTGAGTGACAAGTGACAACAAGAGTGGCCCCAATGAATAAAACAATCTTTGTCAACACAGTTCAATCATCGTCTGTCGAGACACTTTACAGACAGGAATTCCATCAATCACTTTATTGAGCAAAACTGTTTGTAACCACACCAAAAACATGAGTAAAAAAAAACTTTTATCTATAAAAACTGGTAATTTTCTGCCATACAAACCAGGCTTAAACCAACTTTGTCATCCGTCATATCAACAGAAGCCGCTCGCTCTGTCTCAACTGCACCAACACACGCACTCTTGGCACTTAGCCAGTGCTGCGTTTATGGCCACACAAAAAGTCGGACAACCCCAACGCCACACAATGTGTAAACGCCAGGTTGTAACACTCTGACTCCACAATCAGATGTGTGCTTATTTTACTGCCATTTATTAAGAATGTTAATCTAAGGATATTATTCATGAAATAGTGTCACTCGATTTCATAAATGCTAATAAAAAGATGTATTTTACATCAGGAACTAAATGTAATCTCTGAAAGGGGTAACATTTCTTTTAAAGGCAGGACCCACAGCCAGACATACAATACTAGCACATAGATCATGAAAAACATGTTTTTTTGTTATTGTCATTGTAAGGGGGCAAAATCACTTATATCAGAAAATTATTTTACTAAAACATATAAATTGTTATGATGTCAGGTTTGGGACAGGTGTGACGCTGGTGTGGCCACAGTGTGCACGTCTGATGTTGCTCACATGTGCTCCACTGAATGCTCAGGGAGTTTGTGCGTTTGCTCACACACATGAAAAATTAGAGGGAACGTTGATGGAGACTGTTTTCTACAAACATTTGTGGAAGAATGGGCCGCTCTCAGGAGCTCAGTGATTTCCAGCGTGGAACTGTCATAGGATGCCACCTGTGCAACAAATCCAGTCGGGAAATTCCCTCGCTCCTAAATATTCCAAAGTCAACTGTTGGCTTTATTATAAGAACATAGAAGAGTTTGGGAACAACAGCCACAAAGTGGTAGGCCACAAAAACGGACGGAGAGGGGTCAACGGATGCTGAAGCGCATAGTGCAAAGAGGTCGCCGACTTTCTGCACAGTCAGTTGCTACAGAGCTCCAAACTTCATGTGACCTTCCAATTAGCCCACGTACAGTACGCAGAGAGCTTCATGGAATGGGTTTCCATGGCCGCCCAGCTGCATCTAAGCCATACATCATCAAGTCCAATGCAAAGCGTCGGATTCAGTGGTGTAAAGCACGTCGCCACCGGACTCTAGAGCAGTGGAGACGGCAATCTGAGTTTGGAGGTTGCCAGGAGAACGGTAGATTTCGGACTGCATAGTGCCGAGTGTGAAATTTGGTGGAGGAGGAATTATGGTGTGGGGTTGTTTTTAAGGAGTTGGGCTTGGCCCCTTAGTTTCGGTGAAAGGAACATTGAATGCTCCAGGATACAAAAACATTTTGGAGCATTCCATGCTCCCAACCTTGTGGGAACAGTTTGGAGCGGGCCCCCTGCTCTTCCAATATGACTGTGCACCAGAGTCTGGTGTGATTTTTGGATTTTTGGATTTTTATTAAGGATCCCCATTAGCTGGTTGCCTCAACAACACACTAGTCTTTCTGGGGTCCACAATTCAATACAATTACAAGTAAAAGCATATAATTATAACTACACGATACAGAAAAAATATATAAAATAAAAGCATCAATAAGAAAACAAGCAAACAATTTACAGTCACAGAATAATAATTACCATTTATGTCATGGCTGTTCATGTTTTTGTTTTGGCCATGTGTTTGTTTTTTGGACTCTTTTTAGTTCCTGGTTGCACTTCCTGGTTTGTTTGTTTCCATAGCAAACCATTAGTTTCACCAGGTCCACATCCTCATGTCACGCACCTGTCTCACTTTTTCACTAATCATGTCACCAGTATTTAAGGCCATTGTTGCCAGGCAGTCGGCCTGGCGACATCACTCTGTTCATCTCTACACACTTCATGCCTTGTCAAGTAAGTATTTTCTATTCATGCCACAGTCAGCGACTTTTGTTCATGTCCTTAGTTTTTTGCCCACGTGCAAGTTTTTGTTTCATAGTCAAGTTTGTACCTCCGCCTTGTGCGCGCCTTTAGTTTGTTCTTTTTGTTATAGTAAAAAATAAATATGTCCTTACCTTCAAGCCATGTCCGCTCCAACTTTTATTGCATCTCGGAAAAACAAACCCGCCATAGTCCACATCATGACAATTTAAATATAACTACACAATATAAAAACAAACAAATCATCAACGAGCAAACTCATTTAAAAACTCAGGTAAAATATGACTTTCTTTTTAAAAACCTATTTACTTTCAATGCTGGTTATTTATTATTAGCCTTTATTTAACCAGGTAAAATCCCATTGAGATCAAAGATCTCTTTTCCAAGGGAGACCTGGCCAAGAGGGCAGCAGCAAGGTTACATTAAAAACAGTAAACAAATACATAAAACATCACATTTACGACATTAAAACTTGCTCACATAACACATGTGCATACAGACAAGGTAGACTGCAGTCCTTTCACAGAAGCTTTAAACCCATTCAACGTAACAAGGGTTTGAAGTTTAATATTCGATTGTAGGTTATTCCAAGCCTTCGCTGCTGAAAACCTAAATGCTTTCTTGCCCAGTTCAGTTCTTACTTTGGGGACGACAAATTGCAGAACATTCATTGAACGAAGATTGTGACTTCCTTGTTTCTTTGTTAAAAGACAAGACAGATAAGATGGAGTGATACCCAGAATGGTTTTGTAGATGAAAACATACCAATGATTGAGGCAGGTGAGAATTTGAGGCAGGTTATTCCAGAGCGATAAAGATCTATAAATAAAAGATTTGCGCAAAGCATTATTCCTGGGACGAGGGAGTACAAAATGCCCCTCACTGGACGCCTTGGTATTATGATTATGTATAGTGCTACCATGAGAAAAGCAGGAGTTTTACTACTGGTTACTGATTGGAACAATATAAGAGTATTAGCTGACAACCTGTTCTGCACTGTTAGCCAGGAAAGAGAAGCATGCATTTGGTTCACATTGGTTCTTAGTGAACAACCAAGAACCAGCCTTGCTGCCCTATTCTGGACAATCTGGAGCTTACTGATCTCACCACTTGCAGCAGACGCCCAGACTGTGGAACAATAGTCAAGATGACGCAAGACTAAACTCTTAACAATCTGACAAAGTGGATGAACAAAGGTGTGGATGAATTTAACTGGCCTGCAAAGAGCCCTGACCTGAACCCGATAGAACACAATTGAGATACATTAGAACGGAGACCGAGAGCCAGGCCTTCTCGACCAACATCAGTGTGTGACCTCACCAATGCGCTTTTGGAAGAATGGTCGAAAATTCCTATAAACACACTCCGCAAATTTGTGGACAGCCTTCCCAGAAGAATTAAAGCTGTAATAGCTGCAAAAGGTGGACCCACATCATATTGAACCCTATGGGTTAGGAATGGTATGGCACTTCAAGTTCATATGTGAGTCAAGGCAGGTGACCAAATACTTTTGGCAAAATAGTGTATTTATGGCTGTCACACCAGTTTCAATGAGCAATTTTCGGGACTGTAGCAGCAGTTCTCGGCCCAAGCTGCATGACACAAGAATGACTTTTAAAGGCCTACTGAAATGCGATTTTCTTATTTAAACGTGGATAGCAGGTCCATTCTATGCGTCATACTTGATCATTTCGCGATATTGCCATATTTTTGCTGAAAGGATTTAGTAGAGAACATCGACGATAAAGTTCGCAACTTTTGGTCGCTGATAAAAAAGCCTTGCCTGTACCGGAAGTAGCAGACGATATGCGCGTGACGTCACAGGTTGTGGAGCTCCTCACATCTGCACATTGTTTACAATCATGGCCACCAGCAGCGAGAGCGATTCGGACCGAGAAAGCGACAATTTCCCCATTAATTTGAGTGAGGATGAAAGATTCGTGGATGAGGAAAGTGAGAGTGAAGGACTAGAGGGCAGTGGAAACGATTCAGATAGGGAAGATGCTGTGAGAGGCGGCTGGGACCTGATATTCAGCTGGGAATGACTAAAACAGTAAATAAACACAACACATATATATACTCTATTAGCCACAACACAACCAGGCTTATATTTAATATGCCACATAACAAACACCTCCCCCCTCCCGTCCATATAACCCGCCAATACAATTCAAAAACCCGCACAACACACTCAATCCCACAGCCCAAAGTACCGTTCACCTCCCCAAAGTTCATACAGCACATATATTTCCCCAAAGTCCCCAAAGTTACGTACGTGACATGCACATAGCGGCACGCACGAACGGGCAAGCGATCAAATGTTTGGAAGCCGCAGCTGCGTACTCACGGTAACCACGTCTGCGTATCCAACTCAAAGTCCTCCTGGTAAGAGTCTCTGTTGTCCCAGTTCTCCACAGGCCAATGGTAAAGCTTGACTGTCATCTTTCGGGAATGTAAACAATGAAACCGTGGCTACATGTTTTTGTTGCTGCAGCCGGCCGCTAATACACCGCTTCCCACCTACAGCTTTCTTCTTTGCTGTCTTCATTGTTCATTGAACAAATTGCAAAAGATTCACCAACACAGATGTCCAGAATACTGTGGAATTTTGCGATGAAAACAGACGACTTAATAGCTGGCCACAATGCTGTCACAAAATGTCCTCTACAATCCGTGACGTCACGCGCAGACGTCATCATACCGAGACGTTTTCAGCAAGATATTTCGCGCAAAATTTAAAATTGCACTTTACTAATCTAACCCGGCCGTATTGGCATATAAACTATCAGACTCCGTGGTCGGTAGTAGTGGGTTTCAGTAGGCCTTTAAAGGCTTTTCGCACTGCACATTGTCAATGATGTCGTTCCCTTGTGATCATAAACACACTAATGACGCCAGCTGGAAAAAGGTTGAGAGAAAACAACTTCCGCCGCTTTCCGATAATGCTTTTTTGAAAGGATCCAAAATAACGTGTTGTTCATTCATGACGCATGAACGCCATCAGGGGAAGCTTTTATCCAAAGGACACTCAGCATTTGAAAATGCTTTGTGCCTATTTTTAACTGCGCTGCTGATTGAACCCTGATGTGTTTTTGTTATCACTTTGTAACCATGCGTATCGTCCTGCGCGCATGTGCTCCTACAGGCAGGTGTTCCTCCTCAGATTCTGATCTCAGCACAGAACATGAACGTTTTTCTCTGCTCTTTGAGACAAACGTGTGGAGGACACAGCAGCTGGCAGAGCGGGTGCTGTTTTTGAGCGGGAGAAATTTCAGAGGCATGTTTAATTACCAGCTCCTTACCTAAATGGTTCCCGGCAGCAGGGAGAGGAGCACCTGAGCGGGTGATTACCAGGGCAGGATGAGAGACCAGGCCCAGTTATTCAAACGATACCCAAACACAATCACACACAAAGAGACCAAACAAAGAGGCAGACCTTTACTCATCATTCATTTGAGTGAGAGCTTCAGAACCTGCTAGAGCAGAACCTGGGCAAAATAGGGCCCGCGGGCCACATGCGGCCCATTAAGATTTTCAATCCGGGCCGCCGGACGTTCTACATATTTTGTAGCCGCCATTATGATGTGCAGTGCTGTTTTTAAATCATACGAGGAACAAACCAGAGTGGGCGGGGTTTGTTTTCAGAGCAGCCAGCCCCAAACGCATGTGTCAGGAACAGATGAGGAAGCAAATTTTTACAACACATTTCTGCATAAAAGTGATAATATATCATATTGTAGGTGTTTATTACCCTTTGCATTCATATTTTGCTTTTTGTTGTGTTTTGCTCGATTGTAAAAGATGTCTATGGAGGAGCTGGTCTGAGAAGTAAAAGAGCACCGATGTTCATATGTTGTTAATATTCAGTCTTTTATTGTTCATAGGTAATATTGTAAATCCCACTTTCTTTATTTTAATGTACATTTTGGGTGTCCCATTCAGTAAAAAAAACTGTAAAATTCCATTCCGTTTTTTGAGGTGGTCTGTCATAACATTTTAGAATTCTATCGGACATTGTGACTTTTGGTATTGGTGTTCCTGAAAGAAAGGGACTCAAACATACATACTGTACAGCAGATTTTTACAGCTAAATGTGTATGTATAATTTATACACACATACACATTGGCCCCCCAGACATATATATATATATATATATATATATATATATATATATATATATATATATATATATATATATATATATATATATATATATATATATATATATATATATATATATATATATATATATATATATATGTGTGTATAGACATATATATATTATACACATATATAGACTTATATATACTATACACATATATATACATATATATACTATACACATATATATACATATACATATATATATATATATATATATATATATATATATATATATATATATATATATATATATATATATATATATATATATATATATATATATATATATATATATATGTGTGCATATACACTACCGTTCAAAAGTTTGGGGTCACCCAAACAATTTCGTGGAATAGCCTTCATTTGTAAGAACAAGAATAGACTGTCGAGTTTCAGATGAAAGTTCTCTTTTTCTGGCCATTTTGAGCGTTTAATTGACCCCACAAATGTGATGCTCCAGAAACTCAATCTGCTCAAAGGAAGGTCAGTTTTGTAGCTTCTGTAACGAGCTAAACTGTTTTCAGATGTGTGAACATGATTGCACAAGGGTTTTCTAATCATCAATTAGCCTTTTGAGCCAATGAGCAAACACATTGTACCATTAGAACACTGGAGTGATAGTTGCTGGAAATGGGCCTCTATACACCTATGTAGATATTGCACCAAAAAACAGACATTTGCAGCTAGAATAGTCATTTACCACATTAAGTGAAGTGAAGTGAATTATATTTATATAGCGCTTTTCTCTAGTGACTCAAAGGGCTTTACATAGTGAAAACCCAATATCTAAGTTACATTTAAACCAGTGTGGGTGGCACTGGGAGCAGGTGGGTAAAGTGTCTTGCCCAAGGACACAACGGCAGTGACTAGGATGGCGGAAGCGGGGATCGAACCTGCAACCCTCAGGTTGATGGCACGGCCACTCTACCAACCGAGCTATACCGCCCCAATACACCCTATACATTAGCAATGTATAGGGTGTATTTCTTTAAAGTTAAGACTAGTTTAAAGTTATCTTCCTTCAAAAAATAAGGACATTTCAATGTGACCCCAAACTTTTGAACGGTAGTGTATATATATATATATATATATATATATATATATATATATATATATATATATATATATATATATATATATATATATATATATATATATATATATGTACAGTATATGTGTATATGTGTATATATATTGGAGAGGACGAAAGCGACGTACGGTATAGTACTCTTAGCAGATAACAAAACTAAAAGTATCTGTTGAATAACCGGTGCTGTGCTGTATAATGTAAAAATCAGCTCGTGCATAGTTGATAGGGATATCTGCTGTTGACTTGCAGTGATGAATGTGGATATGTGTTTTAATGATTATGCGTGTGTGTGTGTGTGTGTGTGTGTGTGTGTGTGTGTGTGTGTGTGTGTGTGTGTGTGTGTGTGTGTGTGTGTGTGTGTGTGTGTGTGTGTGTGTGTGTGTGTAATTAAATTCATGAGTTATGATGATTTTGGCTTTTGCAGACAGAGGTGGGGCGAGCATGTCTAGATGAAAAATATTGTTTGACAGTTTGACGCTGATGTTCAGACGCCATTGTGTATTATACTGTACCCGCATAAACGTCAGGATCTATAGCAGGCATGGGCAATTATTTTGACTCGGGGGGCCACATTTAGAGAAAAAAATGTGTCTGGGGGCCAGTCTATATATATAAATATACGCACACATGTGCACACACACACACACACACAAGCTGTGACAATCAGTTGTACAATATATGTGTGTTTTGGTCCTATTTTTGGGAACACTAATACAAAAACTCACAATAATTTCTGATTGAATGCTAAAAAATGTTATGACGGACAGTGTTGGGTTAGTTACTGAAAACAGTAACTAGTTACAGTTACTTGTTACTTTATTTCAAAAGTAACTCAGTTACTAACTCAGTTACTTACACCAAAAAGTAATGCGTTACTGTGAAAAGTAACTATTTAGTTACTTTTTTTTTTCTTCTTTTTTTTTAAAAGCTCTCATTAATGCCGTTTTAGCCTTCATTTCAGTACATTGGAGAATAATACCATCTGTTGATCAGCTTGACATGCATTTGCATCACTGAACTCTGCTAAGCAATGTGCTCTACATAAAACACACAAAGACAAATATATGTTTTAAAGTGCCAATTTATTTCAGGTCGGAACAAATTGACAAAACTATTTTAAATATCTGCAACATAACATACATAAGTAACAAACAGCATAATAACAGCATAGCTGTAAACCTGGCTTCACCTAAGGAAGGCACAGGTGACATACACAAAGCCTAACCAGGCAGATTTGAATTGTTGTTTTGGGCAGTAGACGGGATCTTTGATCCAAGACACAACTTACATTTAACTTAAATGTTCTTTTCTTTGTGCTCGACAAAAAAAAGAAGTGAGAATATCTCCATGTTAAGACACTCGAGTCGACCCACACCCACACACACACACAGAGCGCGCCTCCGGCTTGTGACACAAGAACATTCAGAAGGACGACACTGCAGCGCTCCAATAAAACACACTCTGATCTTCCGTTTCTAACCGATACTACATAAAAAAATAACGTAGAATAACGCAGCAACGCATCATGTAGTAATGGTAACTGAGTTACTGAATATAACAAATAACCAGTGTTGGAACTAACGCGTTACTAAGTAACACGTTACTGTAACACTGTTAGTTTCGGCGGTAACTAGTAATCTAACGCGTTATTTTTTTATATACAGTAACTCAGTTACCGTTACTGCATGATGCGTTACTGCGTTATTTTTACGTTATTTTTATGTAGTATCGGCTAAAAACTGAAGATCTGAGTGTGTTTTATTGGAGCGCTCCGGTGGAAAAGAAGAGGCGTGCTTTCCCCCACCCACAGAAAGCACGCCTCCCCGCCGTAGTTCGGGTCTAACAACCTTCACTTTACCTGGAAGAGGGTCTTTACAGCTGAGGGTGAATGACGAGCCCGGCGGTTTGTTGCAAATTTGTGACTTTATTGGACGCAGCCATCCAGCAAGCTAGAGCACCTACACGCACTCAC
Source organism: Entelurus aequoreus (assembly GCF_033978785.1). Lineage (NCBI taxonomy): Eukaryota > Metazoa > Chordata > Actinopteri > Syngnathiformes > Syngnathidae > Entelurus > Entelurus aequoreus. The sequence continues at coordinate 80,536,605 of NC_084734.1, read as the reverse complement.
TGTCGCCGCTCCCTCACCTCTCTCGCCCACTCACTCACTGACGTCACTCACCTCTCATGCTGTCATATCTTAAAGGGCCACACACACACACACACACACACACACACATACGCTACTCTCATAACAACTAACAAGACATCATGGCGAAGCCAGAAGTCGTGTTTTTTAACATGGAGACATTCTCAATACTTTTCTTTTGTCGAGCACAAAGAAAATAACATTTTAGTTAAATGTAAGTTGTGTCTTGGATCAAAGATCCTATCTACTTAGAGTTAAAGTTAAAGTGCCATTATGTTGCAGCTATTTAAAATAGTTCTGTCAATTTTTTCTGGCCTGAAATAAATTGGCCCTTTGAAACATGTCTTTGTCTTTGTGTGTTGTATGTAGACCACATTGTTTGTGTGTTGTATCTAGACCACATTGTTTGTGTGTTGTATGTAGACCACATTGTTTGTGTGTTGTATGTAGACCACAATGTTTGTGTGTTGTATGTAGACCACATTGTTTGTGTGTTGTATGTAGACCACAATGTTTGTGTGTTGTATGTAGACCACATTGTTTGTGCGTTGTATGTAGACCACATTGTTTGTGTGTTGTATGTAGACCACGTTGCTTTCTGAGTTCAGTGATGCAAATGCATGTCAAGTTGATCAACAGATGGTATTATTCTCCAGTGCAATAACAGTACTGAAATGAAGGCTAAAAGGGCATTAATGGGAGCCTTAAAAAAAGGGGGGGGAAAAGGAGTAACTAAATAGTTACTTTTCACAGTAACGCATTACTTTTTGGTGTAAGTAACTGAGTTAGTAACTGAGTTACTTTTGAAATAAAGTAACTAGTAATTGTAACTAGTTACTGGTTTTCAGTAACTAACCCAACACTGCAAATAACACATTAGATTACTAGTTACCGCCGAAACTAACAGTGCTACAGTAACGTTACTAGTCCCAACACTGATGACAGACCACCTTAAAAAGTGGAATGGAATTTAAAATGTTCTACTGAGTGAGACACGCAATAAGTACATGGAAATAAAGAATGTGGGATTTACGATTTTGAACGATAAAACACTGAATATTGACATCATATGAACGTCGCTCCTCTTTTACTTCTCGCACCCCTTTTCGATCGACATTGTCAAGCGAAACAACAAAAATGCAACAAAAATGAATCAGAGGGTGAAAAACCAAAGAAACAAAAATGCACCTACAATCTGATATAATATCCCTTTTCTTGCAGAACTTTGTTGTAAAAAATCTCCTTCCGCATCTGTCCCTGACAGCCGCATTTCAGGCCGGCTGCTCTGGAAACACTCTGTGGAAACAAACCACACCCACACTGCTTGGTGCCTCGTCTGAGCTGCTGTCACTTAGATTACCATGGTAACTAGTATATCATGCAAAAGTGCAGACTCCAACCATTTAAATACTTTGTACACTGCAAAAACTGAAACCTAAGTAAGATTAAATATCTCAAATAAGGGTGATATTTGCGTATTTTCTGTATGATAAAATGATTCTTTTCACTAAGCAGATTTTATGTTAGTGTTTTACTTGTTTTAAGGATGTTGGTCCTAAATGATCTCAGTAAGATATTACAGCTTGTAGCTGAGATTGTATGACCTATATTGAGTAAAACATGCTTAAAAAACTAGAATATCAACTGTTGCAAAACTGTGTCATTAAGACTCACAAGTATAAAACTACTTTTTTAAAGTAATTTCTTACTTCAAGCATGAAAAAAAAAAATCATGATGCCGAGCGCATATCATTATGTCAAGATAATGGCACTAGCATTTACTTAATTTAAGAATATTTTTCAACATATTGAGCAAAAAGGTCTCTTTTTTTTCTACTAAAAAAAGTGCACTTGTTATTAGTGAGAATATACTTATTTTAAGGTATTTTTGGGTTCATTGAGGTTAGCTAATTTGAATTGTTTTGGAAAGTCTTGACAAGCCGAATGTTCTTGTTCTATTGGCAGATAATTTTGCTTAGTTCAAATAAAATACCCCTAATTTTTGTATTTTTTTTCTTGTTTTTGAACACTTGACTTTTTGCAGTGTATAGTTCAAGACTTCCGGTAATTTGAAAACATCACTGCACATCAAAATGGCAGCTACAGTTTTGATCTTGAAGATCAAAAAAAAATATTTGGGAATATCCGGCAGGTATAATGGTGGTGTAGATGTATTGACAATTTGACAGTAGGAACATGTTAACCCCAGCCCATGCTACTACTCTGGGAGATGTTCAACATTAGCTGCCCGGTGCAGGTGACTTTAATGATGTCGGGTTTATGGCCTTTGCATTAAAAATATGGTGATAAGCTTTTTGACAGGATTGCTGAGGAGACAAAAGGAAACTGTGCAGCAATCCAAGGCCAGCATGAGCCCGGGCCCGTTTGTGCACGTCTTACTGCAAATTTATGGTTCATGCTGATTGCAAGAGGAGCTGTTTTGCATACTAGCCATCAGCCCCTGGGGGACGCAGTATAGATCACGTTCTATGGTTTGTAACTTGATGAACTATGCAGGTTGGAAAGGGGATAAGTCAGCTTTTTTTCCTGCAATGATTTGAAACCATTATGCAAATGGTAAATCCATTAAATTGACACTAAACAATAACTAATTCTGTCATAGCACAATCTCGCTAATTTGTATTTTTGTCCCGATTTCTGAGAAACTCAGTGTAGGCTATATATCGTATTAAAGGACTCACAAAGGGAATAGAACATATCTGAAATTTGAGTAGACCGTGTAGTAGTAGTATTTCTTTACCAATTATTGGAGGTTAGTCAAAACCTAGCCGTTGTTTTCTACTGTGAATAGCTGGCAACGCAAGTGACAAGCAAGATAATTGTCTTCCCTATACAGTCGAGCATGATTGTGGTTTTATGGTCGGCTGCCGGCAGTGGGGAGCGCTGGTTCTCATTAAGCAGGCGTATCTTCCAGAACTTGTACATAAAGAAATAGTTCATGCAAAATTCTCACATTTGCACTTTATATTCAAGTCAGTTGAATTAAGAAATTAATGTCAAACGTTCAGTAAAAACACATATGCATGAAGTAAGGGCTAGATTGGACAAATGCTATGGCAAATAACGTGACGTCTTTCAAATATTCCTAACCACATTGCTGGGTTGAATATGTTAGTTATTAGTCCTCTTACATTTTGTCATTTTTGCTAACATTCGTCCCTGTCTTCGGCCTAGAGCTGGGTACTGGCAAGGATGTCCGAAACTTACGATACATATTGCGAAACTTAAGTCATGTTGCAATGCAGTGTTGTGATGATGTAATATGGCCATATATTGCAATAATCAATCAATCAATCAATGTTTATTTATATAGCCCTAAATCACAAAAGTCTCAAAGGGCTGCACAAGCCACAACGACATCCTCGGCACAGAGCCCACACAAGGGACGTCGATGTGAATGACTATGAGAAACCTTGGAGGGGACCGCATATGTGGGTAACCCCCCCTCTAAGTACAGTCCCTAGTGGATCCACATAACAGTGAGAGTCCAGTCCATAGTGCGGCCAGCAGGAGACCATCTCGAGCGGAGACAGGTCAGTAGCGCGGAGACGTCCCCAACCGATGCACAGGCGAGTGGTCCACCCCGGGTCCCAACTCTGGACAGCCAGCATCTCATCCATGGTCACTGGAACAGGAATAACCCGGCGAGGGGGCAAAGGAGAAAAGAAAACAGCAGATCAACTGGTCTAAAAAAGGGGGGTCTATTTAAAGGCTAGAGTATACAAATGAGTTTTAAGATGGGACTTAAATGCTTCTACTGAGGTAGCATCTCTAACTTTTACCGGGAGGGCATTCCATAGTACTGGAGCCCGAACAGAAAACGCTCTATAGCCCGCAGACTTTTTTTGGGCTCTGGGAATCACTAATAAGCCGGAGTTCTTTGAACGCAGATTTCTTGCCGGGACATATGGTACAATACAGTCAGCAAGATAGGCTGGAGCTAGACCCTTTAGTATTCTATACGTAAGTAGTAAAACCTTAAAGTCGCATCTTAAGTAATCTACATCTTCCACTGATAGATTTAAAATGGAGACTAAAATACACGTTGTATATGTTCACTAGATGACAGTAATAATATCCTGACCTCTTGGTAAGGGGTGGCCAACCCGTTGATCGCCATTGACTAGTCGATCAACTTTGGGACTAATGCAATAAAAGGTTGGTCAAATACAAACCCCATATCCATATGAGTTGGGAAATTGTGTTAGATGTAAATATAAACAGAATACAATGATTTGCAAATCATTTTCAACCCATATTCAGTTGAATATGCTACAAAGACAACATATTTGATGTTCAAACTGATAAACTTTTTTTTTTTTTGCAAATAATCAATAACTTTAGAATTTGATGCCAGCAACACGTGCCAAGGTAGTTGGAAAAGTGGCAATAAATACTGATAAAGTTGAGGAATGCTCTTCAAACACTTATTTTGAACATCCCACAGGTGAACAGGCAAATTGGGAACAGGTGGGTGCCATGATTGGGTATAAAAGTAGATTCCATGAAATGCTCAGTCATTCACAAACAAGGATGGGGCGAGGGTCACCACTTTGTCAACAAATGCGTGAGCAAATTGTTGAACAGTTTAAGAAAAACCTTTCTCAACCAGCTATTGCAAGGAATTTAGGGATTTCACCATCTACGGTCCGTAATATCATCAAAGGGTTCAGAGAATCTGGAGAAATCACTGCACATAAGCAGCTAAGCCCGTGACCTTCCATCCCTCAGGCTGTACTGTATCAACAAGCGACATCAGTGTGTAAAGGATATCACCACATGGGCTCAGGAACACGTCAGAAACCCACTGTCAGTAACTACAGTTGGTCGCTACATCTGTAAGTGCAAGTTAAAACTCTCCTATGCAAGGCAAAAACCGTTTATCAACAACACCCAGAAACGCCGTCGACTTCGCTGGGCCTGAGCTCATCTAAGATGGACTGATACGAAGTGGAAAAGTGTTCTGTGGTCTGACGAGTCCACATTTCAAATTGTTTTTGGAAACTGTGGATGTTGTGTCCTACGGACCAAAGAGGAAAAGAACCCCCCCGCGACCCCAAAAGGGACAAGCGGTAGAAAATGGATGGATGGATGGATAGAAAGCACATAAAAGAAAAACACATAATGATTGTGAATGATGTAAAATTCAAAAAAAGTTCAAATGAACCTTACTGCACCAGCGTTCACTTGCAAGTGGACGGAGATCCATATCTAAAGCGGTCTCGGTCCATTTGTTTGGATCACGATTTCAGTTGAACGAACAAAACTAACTAGGAAAGCAACCAGAGTTGTTTTTAACTGAACCAAACAACGATTGAATTAAGCAAACACAAACTCTTCTCCCACAATTAATCATGAGGACAATGTGTTATGCTTAAGTTTTAAAGACAGGCCTCCTTCACGTCTAATGGTCGGCCTCTCATAGCACAAGCAGCTTCATTCTGGATGAAGAGCAGAACTCTGTAATCGTTATGTCCTCACTGCATCCGCATATGGAGATCTCTTCACAATTATCTACGGGGAGACGTCACCCTGTAGGATTGAGAGCAATTTCCTGAAATAGAAAGTTGGCTTATTTTATTCCACCTTCTCTGCACAGGTTCTATACTTCCATCCGTTTCGTTTGACTGGGAGAAACTCAGAATCAGAAATGGAATCGGAAGTACTGTAATAATCCCCAAGGGGAAATTAAGATTTTCAGCACAATCCCATTCAAGAGCAGACATACATTACAGGGAGACAGAACAGGATAGCTGACGGGTCTGCCTACTTCCGGCGCCCCTTACAGAAAAAAGTGGGAAACCGGTAAACCCTAGGGGGGTGAGAAAGAAAAAAAACATTCAGTCTAAGTCTGGGCCCCTGGAGAGGGGGTCCAGACTGAGGCCAAGGGGGAAAAAACCATAGCCATAGCGCACATAAACATTTGTGTAAGGGGGAAACATCAAAGAACACAAAGGACATTAAAGACATTAAAAGAGCAGAGGTGATGCACGTGGGGGGAGCATGGCCAGAGACAGGAGCAGACCCAACAAAGCAACCAAGAGAGCTGACTCCACCCTCTGCCGCCCACCAACTCTTGGCCAGTGTCCAGTCCGCATGGATGAGCGAGAATACGTCCAAGGAGACCGAGGCGTCCGATACCTGCTCATTCAGCCAAGACACTGTGAAGCGTGTCCGTCCCGCCGCTCAGCGCCAGCTCCGCAGCCCTGTCTCTTCACCTGCATCTCCTCCAGTCTCTCCAAATGGACTCCGGTGTGGCAGAGACCCAGCAGCTGGTCTCCATGACCAAAAAGCTCCCGGGAGGGCAGATCAATCCAGAACTTGAAGTGTTCCAAAAAGGCCCCTTTCAACTAATGTTCAGGAACTTTAGTTTCCTGTAGAACACCAATGCCTATATGTTGCACCTCACCTCCTGTTACTACTTTACCAAAGCATTGTTCAACCCATCCTTATGTACTGTTCCACGTGTTTTTTCACTATGCTTACTGTAACCAACCGGACCAAACTCACACGCATTACAAACATAGCAGCTAAAATCATCGGCCTACCCGGGACGGCGTGGCGTAGTGGGTAGAGCGGCCGTGCCATAAAAAAACCTGAGGGTTGCAGGTTCGCTCCCCGCCTCTTACCATCCAAAGTCGCTGCCGTTGTGTCCTTGGGCAGGACACTTCACCCTTGCCCCCGGTGCCGCTCACACTGGAGAATGAATGATGAATGAATGAGTTGTAAAAATGAATGATGGGTTCTCACTTCTCTGTGAAGCGCTTTGAGTGTCTAGAAAAAGCGCTATATAAATCTAATCCATTATTATTATTATTATTATTATTATTACCCACACCCAACATTTCAGATTTAAACCACAGGCCCATTGTTCAACTGGCAAACACGATAGTCCAGGATATCTCTCACTCACTACACCGATACATCATCCCACTACCATCAGGGCGCAGGTACAGAACCATCAAATTCCGGAGGGCCCGCCTCAGGAAAAGCCTTATCCCTGCAGCTATAGCCGCCCTTAACAGCATGCCCGGCCGACCTGTCTGACAAGCCTGTAAATGTCTGTTAGTCAAGTATGATGTCTTTTTGTTATTTTTTGTTTCGTGATGTGTAATGTCTATTGTTCAAATGTACGGCAGTGAAAATGAATTTCCCCAACGGGGACCAATAAATCTAAATCTAAAATCTAGAAGTGTGAGGTTTGTATTGTTACCGCATGTCACAGTTAAAAGCAGTTTATACAAATCAGGATGATGAGGTATGGAGGAGTGGTACAGTATGTTTCTACACTGATGCCCCATGAATAAACAGACAATTTATTTTACTAAAGTGTATGGAAATAAAACACAACTCAATAAGATACAGAATGATATAATTACAAAAAAAGTGTACCACATTTTTCATACAAAGTCAAGCTTTTCTCCACAGTTTAGTAATATTCAGAAAGTCATCCACTCAGTAATTGATGAATTTGTTAAAGACAGCTGCATGTCAGCTGTAAATAACAATGAACAAACAATGAATGTCAGTGTTTATGACACAGCAAAAACACAAACAGATCATATTTAGCATTAGCCTGTTAGCATTAACATTCGGTCCACTCGGGTCGAGGCTAATAACTACAAAAATGGCGTGTCACTGACTACTTTTACAGCATGTGACAAAGTAAATAGTGAATATTTGATGTGATTTGCTTGCTCGTCATCCCACTCGTTTATTGCCGTTTCTATTTCACATTTATCCTCAAACAAAGTCCGAGTGAGCAGCTGGATTCGCCGCTTTTAAGTCCGGCAAGCTGAATATTTTTTTGTAAATACGTTTAAATGAGTCTGTCCAATTCTTGAAGCTCTGCATATTGGAAATGAAATTTGTAAAACTGCAATCTAGTTTGAACACTACAACTGCGTAAAAAAAACACTGCGAGATAGTTCCACTCATCAGTATTTGTCAGCAGAATAGTTCCTGTTGCTTCTTTCTTTTGGTTGTCAAGTATGCTGTCATGACCTGTCTCCCGGGTCATATCTTGTTTTGTTTTGGTTATAGTTTTCCCAAGTTTAGTGTATATTTATGTTGCCAGCACTTCTATTTCTTCCTTTTTTTTAACTTTCCCGTTGCTAGTAGCGCTGCACTTTACACACTGGTTTCTGTTTGTTGATAAATGTCCCCACCTGCTGCTGGCACTAATCATGCTCCCTTTGTATACCTGTATCGACATCAGAACATCATTATTCTTCCTTGATAGTTACGTTTTCTGACTGTTGGCATTTCCGGTTTGTTGGTTTTCTCTTTACTAACTAACTCCATTTTTTATGCTATGCTAAGAGCTATGATTTTGCCTTTTGCTTCACGTGCGTTTCCCACTAGCATACTGTTATGTGTTTTGCCTTAATATTGGATTATAAGACTCTTACCTGCACAACGCCTCCTGTCCTTGTGCATCCTGGGAACACCCAAACGCAACATATGCTGTAACAAAAATACACAAGAAACAAGGAATAAACAAGTTGACCCTGCTAACTGTAATTGCGGCTGATTTCTCAAAAACAAAGTTTCATAAACGCCCCATATGTGTTCAACCAATCAGTGTTTGATAGCACAGCCAGTCCCTCTAAAGTTCCTGTAGGAACCTGCTTAAAGTCCCACCTCGCTGCTTGGAACTAAATTACTTTCTATATATATATATATATATATATATATATATATATATATATATATATATATATATATATATATATATATATATATATATATATATATATATATATAAAAATATATATATACATATACACACACACACACACAAGCGACAAGCGGTAGAAAATATAGATGGATATATATATATATATATATATATATATATATATATATATATATATATATATATCTATATATATATATATATATCTATATATATATATATATATATATATAGATAGTTATTTGCAAAAGATTCACCAACACAGATGTCCAGAATACTGTGGAATTTTGCGATGAAAACAGACGACTTAATAGCTGGCCACAATGGTGTCCCAATACTTCCGCACAATCCGTGACGTCACGCGCAAACGTCATCATACCGAGACGTTTTCAGCAGAATATTTTGCGGGAAATTTAAAATTGCACTTTACTAATCTAACCCGGCCGTATTGGCATGTGTTGCAATGTTAAGATTTCATCATTGATATATAAACTATCAGACTGCGTGGTCGGTAGTAGTGGCTTTCAGTAGGCCGTTAAGTACACAGTTTATCATGGAAAATGAAAAATCAGGACAAACTACTACCCTGAATGATCCCAGTATTTGACAGACAGCACTTCACAACTAAACATTTCCACATGAGTGTGCTAGTATGTAACAATACAGGGACAAGCGGTATAAAATGGATGGAAGGATGAATAGTCAAACTTTACTCATGTTCTGTGTACACTCTTAAAAAGGCAAAATACTGTATAGTGCCACTAATATGCACTGTATACAACATTCCTTGGTCAAGGGAACCTCAAATGTTTGCTTTTAAATGGTCATTCATATTACAGTTCGATGTCCTTTGTTGCTCTGAAAATGATCCAGCAGGGCTTTTTATAGAAGCAGCATGAATCCATTAAAATGATTACATCAAAATGCATCATGTGTATCAAAGAATGTATTGCAAACAATTAAAACGTCTACGTTTAAGATTAGATTAAGATTAAGATTAGTTTATTTCAAAGGGGACAATGCAATTTCATAATACACATGGTTAAAAAAGCCAGAATTATCCAGATGGCTAGTTTTCATCATGTTGTCGTGATCCGTTGCCCGGATCATGTTTTGTTTAGTCTTTGACTTCCCTCGGTTCCTGTTTTGAGCACCCCTGGGTTTGTGTTTTGGTTGCCAAGGGTGCTGAGTGGTTTCACCTGCTTCTGATTAGTGTTCAGCACGCTCACCTGCTGCCGGGCACTAATCAGAGAGCTACTTATACCTGTTTTTCGCCGCACACGGTATAGCTTTCTTATTTGCGTCCATGCAACACGTTAGGCCGTTACCTTTTCGATTCCTATGCTTGATTTCCTTTTGCTAAACTCTAGCTTTGCTCCCTGTGCAATCGGCATGCCTCGTTTTGTTTGTATCCCGTCTGACTTATGGACATTAAATCATTTCCTTACCTGCACCTTGCCTCCGGAGTTCCGTCTGCATCTTGGGAGAACGATCCGCGCAGTAAGATGCGACGACAGCTTGACATATGTTTCAGAAACTAACATAACTCACAAGACATTTACTGTATTTTTCGGACTATAAATCGCAGTTTTTTTCATAGTTTGGCCGGGGGTGTGACTTATACTCAGGAGCGACTTATGTGTGAAATTATTAACATATTACTGTAAAATATCAAATAATATTATTTAGCTCATTCACGTAAGAGACTAGACGTATAAGATTTCATGGGATTTAGCGATTAGGAGTGACAGATTGTTTGGTAAACGTATAGCATGTTCTATATGTTATAGTTATTTGAATGACTCTTACCATAATATGTTACGTTAACATACCAGGCACGTTCTCAGTTGGTTATTTATGCCTCATATAACGTACACTTATTCAGCCTGTTGTTCACTATTCTTTATTTATTTTAAATTGCCTTTCAAATGTCTATTCTTGGTGTTAAGTTTTATCAAATAAATTTCCCCAAAAAATGCGACTTATACTCCAGTGCGACTTATATATGTTTTTTTCCTTCTTTATTATGCATTTTTGGCAGGTGCGACTTATACTACGGTGCGATTTTATACTCCGAAAAATACGGTACCCACTTCAGTCTGTTTGCAACTAACTCAGAGTAAAACATTATATAACAGGAACACCATCAACTAGTTATGTTACCATTAGAAGTTTAACAGAACGTATATATTTTCAAAAGGCTGTGTTTTAGAAATTATATTGAATAAAACATTAAATTAAACATTATACACACGTACGTGCCCGGAGTGTGCACACTTGATAGCGCACGCAAAGCTGATCTACTAATAGTGTGCAAAGTAAATTGTGTCTGTTAAGTGAGCAGAATAAGGCGTGCAATCCATTTTGCGTCACTGTCTTCATTAAAAAGCAAAATATATGCTGATGGTCAAAAACGCTTGCAATTCCAGGAGGAGGAGATACAAATATGATTATTCAGTATGCGCAATGTGATTCATCAACACTCATCACCGTTTTGCGAGCACCATTTGTGTTGTATTTAGTATGTAAACTGACAGTTCCACACACAGCTGCAGGTTCAGTGCTTGTTCTGCGAAGACGGACGATGGACAGACGGAATCCTCTGTAATACGTGTGTTTCAACATATTTGGACGGTCAGAAATAAATAAAAAAATATTACACATATCGTCTATTCCAGGGGTTCTTAACCTTTTTGACTTTGGGGCCCAGCTTTTCCACTACAGATAATATTAACAATGAATTAGTCATCTTACTCTTGATTTACTCATATTCAATAATTATACCTAATCTACTCACAGTTTAACAGAATGTACCTCATGATATGAAACCATGTGTTAATCACAAACATTATTATCAAGGTCTGGGCCAAGCTAAATACCATACCATACCATACCATACTATACCCACTTTATTTATAAAGCCCTTTAAAAACAACCACAGTTAAAGAACAAAGGGCTGTACACCACAAAGAAATAGAGGCGAAGGACAGACTAAAAAATAACATTTAAAACAGAAGTAAAATACACATATAAAAAGCAGTTAAAAACGTAATTATATATATATAATATATATATATATATATATTAATTAATTATAATATATTAAATACAAAGATAAATACTAATTAAATATACTGCATAAGAAAGGACTCATAAAAACTGATGAAATGTAGGTTAACATATAAATACACAGTGTTAAAATGTGTCGTAACTAAATGAATGATAAATTATTATAGTTTATATGTTTGTTAAATAAACTGTCAATAACATTTAAGAGCTAATGAAAGTACAGCTTCACCAATTTTCTCATCATTTTTGCAATTAAGAAACTTCTCGATGACTTCAGCGCCAGGCTTTTTCTGTTTATTTGAGATTGTCATTACTGCCGCCAGTGGTGGACAAGTGTATTACAACTGAATACCACTGTGGCTCACACGAACCACAGCTGAGAAACATATATTTTATGGCGGCCCTCTCGAGGGTGCTCGCGCTATGGTTAAGAAACACTGGTCTATTCAGCAATTTAATTTAATAACTTTATAGCTGCTGGATGACTTCAGGGGCTGATTAAAACAAATTCAATTGGTGCGTTTGGTGTCTGCTGGCGTTTTTTTAATGTTGTTCTTTTTTTTTATTGAGGAAATATATCTTGGTCTTGTACATGGGAAGAATGACAATAAAGTTGACAGTGGACAGTCGAGTTGAGTTATATTACTATGATATATCTCCTATATGAAAAGACGTCTTTCATTATGCATGTTCGCGCACAGAATTAAGTGTCAGTGTGCATATGTTTCTGTTGTCTACATTGTGATTCAGAAAAGGTGTTACAGATCATTAAAGGCCTACTGAAATGATTTTTTTTTAATTTAAACGGGGATAGCAGATCCATTCTGTGTCATACTTGATCATTTCGCGATATTGCCATATTTTTGCTGAAAGCATTTAGTAGAGAAAATTGACGATAAAGTTCGCAACTTTTGGTTGCTGATTAAAAAAGCCTTGCCTGTACCGGAAGTAGCGTGACGTCACAGGTTGAAGGACTCCTCACATTTCCCCATTGTTTTCAATGATGGCCGCCAGCAGCAAGAATAATTCGGAACGAGAAAGCAACGATTTCCCCATTAATTTGAGCCAGGATGAAAGATTTGTGGATGAGGAACATGAGAGTGAAGGACTAGAGTGCAGTGCAGGACGTATCTTTTTTCGCTCTGACCGTAACTTAGGTACAAGGGCTCATTGGATTCCATACTCTCTCCTTTTTCTATTGTGGATCACGGATTTGTATTTTAAACCACGTCGGATACTATATCCTCTTGAAAATGAGAGTCGAGAACGCGAAATGAACATTCACAGTGACTTTTATCTCCACGACAATACATCGGCGAAGCACTTTAGCTACGGAGCTAACGTGATAGCATGGTGCTTAAATGCAGATAGAAACAAAAGAAATAAGCCCCTGACTGGAAGGAAAGACAGAAGGTCAACAATACTACCAAACTCTGGACCTGTAACCACACGGTTAATGCTGTACCGCCTGGCGAAGCCTAGCAATGCTGTTGATAACGACGCCATTGAAGCTAACTTAGCTACGGGACCTCGACAGAGCTATGCTAAAAACATTAGCTCTCCACCTACGCCAGCTCTCATCTGCTCATCACGACCCGTGCTCACCTGCGTTCCAGCGATCGACGGCGCGACGAAGGACTTCGCCCGATCTTCGCAGCTTTCCTCAAGGTGAGGAAAGCTGTACTCACGGTAGCGCGTCTGCTATCCAACTCAAAGTCCTCCTTGTTGTTTTACTGTAGCCAGCCGCTAATACACCGTTTCCACCAACAGCTTTCTTCTTTGCAGTCTCCATTGTTAATTGAACAAATTGCAAAAGATTCACCAACACAGATGTCCAGAATACTGTGGAATTTTGCGATGAAAACAGAGCTGTTTGTATTGGGATACAATGGTGTCCTAATACTTCCGCTTCAACCCTTGACGTCACGCGCATACGTCATCATACATAGACGTTTTCAACCGGAAGTTTAGCGGGAAATTTAAAATTGCACTTTATAAGTTAACCCGGCCGTATTGGCATGTGTTGCAATGTTAAGATTTCATCATTGATGTATAAACTATCAGACTGCGTGTCGGTAGTAGTGGCTTTCAGTAGGCCTTTAAGGTGTGCTACTGGTTCAACACATTGCACATAGATATGAGGATGATAACATGAATTTGCAGAAAAATTATTAAGTGTCTCCGTGGTATACATGCAAAATCCTAATTTAAATAAGGCAGTCTGCACCACAGTGTTAGTAGATCACACGCAACACATCCACTAGTAGCACACGCTATTTTAAGTGCGTGGTATTTGGATCTTAGTAAATCCAGCCCTAAATCGCTCTTATCCGGGATATAATGCTTAAAACACATTGCAAAGGTTGCAAACAGCCCCTCTGTGCAAGGGCATGGTCCAAATGTTTCACTGGTGATAGTGCAAATTGGAGTATTTCTGTTGCATTCATTGAACTTATTGTTGACCTTTTTGCCTGTGGCATTTTGGGAAGATTTGATTAATCACTGACCTTTGCTGTTTTGCCTTTTGTGTGCAGATGCACGCGATATTTTTACATTTGTGATCTCAAGGCAATTGTGAGGCATGTTTGATGAATAGGTTCCTTTTGTTAATAGAATTTAAAAAAGCCTTAATTGTCATTGTTCCGTGTATAGTATCACGACATTGCAGATTTGACCGAACACAAATCTTTTACGTTGAGAGAATCTAAAATGTGATCCCTGGCTCGCATTTGTTCTGTAGTGGCCTGTATGTCATGGATACTGTATGCACGATATATACGTGGTCTAACAATGAGCATCAAATAGGAATAGTCTGTTTTACATCTGTTTGACATCTGTTTTCATGGTCAGGCTGCAATTTTCTCATTGGCCATTCAATATATTTTAGACCACCTCACATTGGTTTGTGTTCCACTGCAAAAACTGAAATCTAAGTAAGATTAAATATCTCAAATAAGGGTGATATTTGCTTAGTTTCTGTCTGATAAGATAATTCTTCTCACTAAGCAGATTTTATGTTAGAGTGTTTTACTTGTTTTAAGGGTTTTGGTCCTAAATTATCTCAGTAAGATTGTACAGCTTGTAGCTGAGATTTTATGACCTTTATTGAGTAAAACATGCTTGAAACTAGAATATCAACTGTTGCAAAGCTGTGTCATCAACACTCACAAGTATATAACTAGTTTTTTAAAGTAATAATTTCTTATTTCAAGCATGAAAAAAAAAATCATGACTTTGACACAATTGTGTGTCATAATTAAAACAAGATGACAGCCAAATGGACTTTGCTGTTTTATTTTCAATGGAACAAGAGAAAATATGCACTCATATAGTAGTACAGTTGGCACAGTACAGTAAACTGACAGTTAAAATGTAAACATTTCACATGTGACATTTCTAACTATTTTGAACAGAAATAGTTCATTCACATTCAGATAAATTCTTCAAAATTACAATAAAACATTTTTTAGCCGGGGGCCGGGCTGAATATATGCGCACTAATTGACTGAAAGAGCACGCACTTGGCGCGATGATGTCATGTTATCCATGGAAAAATGCATATTTAGACCATATGATTTGCCTGAGCGGTTGCCTTGTTGCCTTTCCATTAAGAACAATACATTTGTTTTTAGTATAAGTTTGCTGGTTTCAAGAAATGTAATGTCTAGTGCATATCATTATCAATCAATCAATCAATCAATGTTTATTTATATAGCCCTAAATCACTAGTGTCTCAAAGGGCTGTACAAGCCACAACGACATCCTCGGTGTCGAGTGGGTCTGACATAATATTGTGAAAGTCCAACACATCAGCGAAAGTCCAGTCCATGGTGGGGCCAGCGGGAACCATCCCGAGTGGAGACGGGTCAGCAGCGTAGAGATGTCCCCATCTGATGGACAGGCTAGCGGTCCACCCCGGAGCAGAGTAGAAAAGAAAAGAAAAGAAACGGCAGATCAACTGGTCTAAAAAGGGAGTCTATTTAAAGGCTAGAGTATACAAATGAGTTTTAAGATGAGACTTAAATGCTTCTACTGAGGTAGCATCTCTAACTTTTACCGGGAGGGCATTCCATAGTATTGGAGCCCGAATAGAAAACGCTCTATAGCCCGCAGACTTTTTTTGGGCTCTGGGAATCACTAATAAGCCGGAGTTCTTTGAACGCAGATTTCTTGCCGGGACATATGGTACAATACAATCGGCAAGATAGGCAGGAGCTTGACCGTGTAGTATTTTATACGTAAGTAGTAAAACCTTAAAGTCGCATCTTAGGTGCACAGGAAGCCAGTGCAAGTGAGCCAGTATAGGCGTAATATGATCAAACTTTCTTGTTTTTGTCAAAAGTCTAGCAGCCGCATTTTGTACCATCTGTAATCTTTTAATGCTAGACATAGGGAGGCCCGAAAATAATACGTTACAGTAATCGAGACGAGATGTAACGAACGCATGGATAATGATCTCAGCATCGCTTGTGGACAAAATGGAACGAATTTTAGCGATATTACGGAGATGAAAGAAGGCCGTTTTAGTAACACTCTTAATGTGTGACTCAAACGAGAGAGTTGGGTCGAAGATAATACCTAGATTCTTTACCGAGTCGCCTTGTTTAATTGTTTGGTTGTCAAATGTTAAGGTGGTATTATTAAATAGATGTTGGTGTTGAGCAGGACCGATAATCAGCATTTCCGTTTTCTTAGCGTTGAGTTGCAAAAAGTTAGCGGACATCCATTGTTTAATTTCATTAAGACACGCCTCCAGCTGACTACAATCCGGCGTGTTGGTCAGCTTTAGGGGCATGTAGAGTTGGGTGTCATCAGCATAACAGTGAAAGCTAACACCGTATTTGCGTATAATGTCACCTAGCGGCAGCATGTAAATACTAAAGAGTGCAGGGCCAAGAACTGAACCCTGGGGAACTCCGCACGTTACCTTAACATAGTCCGAGGTCACATTGTTATGGGAGACACACTGCATCCTGTCAGTAAGATAAGAGTTAAACCAAGACAAGGCTAAGTCTGACATCCCAATACGCGTTTTGATACGCTCTAATAAAATATTATGATCAACAGTATCGAAAGCGGCGCTAAGATCAAGAAGCAGCAACATAGATGAAGCATCAGAATCCATCGTCAGCAATAGATCATTAGTCATTTTTGCGAGGGCTGTCTCCGTAGAGTGATTTGCCCTGAAACCGGATTGAAAAGGTTCACAGAGATTGTTAGTCACTAAGTGTTCATTTAGCTGCTGTGCGACAATTTTTTCAAGAATTTTCGAGATAAACGGTAGGTGGGACACCGGCCGGTAGTTCACCATGAGGTCAGGATCGAGGTTAGGTCTTTTGAGTAGAGGATGAATAACCGCTTTTTTGAATGCTAGAGGAACAGTACCAGAGGAAAGTGATAGGTTTATAATATTTAACACTGATGGACCTAATAAAACAAAAAGCTCCTTGATAAGTTTCCCAGGAATTGGGTCAAGTAAACATGTTGTTTGTTTTGTCCCATTTACACATTTTAACAATTCCTCCAATGTTATTTCATCAAAGAGAGAGAAACTATTTTGGAGGGCAATGTCCGTCGTATATACAGTCATATTTGTGTTAATAGAACCCAGTTGTAGCTGAGATGCATTGTCTTTAATCTCTTTTCTGATGAGTTCAATTTTCTTATTAAAGAAATTCATAAAGTCATCTGCTGAGTGGGTGGAGCTACTGGGAGGAGTCCCTTGTTGGGTTAGCGATGCTACTGTACTAAACAAAAATTTAGGATCATTTTTGTTGAGGTGGATGAGATTTGAGTAATATTTAGCTTTAGCTGAGGTAAGCATGCGTTTATAAGTTATTAAACTATCACTCCATGCTTGATGGAAAACCTCAAGTTTAGTCGCACGCCATTTGCGTTCCAGCTTTCTACATGATAATTTCTGGGCTTTAGTTTCTTCTGTAAACCATGGGGTACGCCTTTTAGGGGCCCTTTTTAGCTTTAGCGGTGCTACAATATCCATGGTGTCGCGCAGGGCGTCGTTAAAGTTGTTAGTGAGGTTATCAATAGAGCCCACATAATTTGGGAATGATGCCATTACTGAAGGCAGTAGGTCAGTAAGAGTCGTCGTTGTGGCAGTATTAATGTTGCGGCTGCTATAGTAGTTATTATTATTATTATTAGTTTGTTGACAATGAGTCAGAACTTCGAATTTTATAAGGTAATGATCGGACATTACTTTAGTGTACGGGAGTATCGTAACTTTAGAGGTGGTGACACCCCTGACAAGCACTAGATCTATCGTATTACCGTTGCGATGCGTGGGTTCATTTATTATTTGTGTAAGACCACAGCTATCAATTATAGTCTGGAGCGCCACGCATGGAGGGTCCGATGGGGTATTCATATGGATGTTAAAGTCTCCCATTATGATTATATTGTCGGCGTGCGTCACTAGATCAGCAACGAACTCTGAAAATTCATTGATAAAGTCCGAATAGGGCCCAGGGGGGCGGTAGATGACAGCCAGGTGGAGAGGCAGCGGTGTGACAAACCTCATAGTGAGCACCTCAAACGAGTTATATTTATTATTTAGGTCCGAGGTAAGGCTAAAGTTTTTGTTGTATATTAGTGCAACACCCCCACCCCTTTTAATGGGGCGGGCAATATGCGTTCCCGCATAGCCAGGAGGAGACGCCTCACCCAGCGCAAAAAATTCGTCTGGTTTGAGCCAGGTCTCGGCTAAACCAACGACATCAAGATTGTTGTCTCTGATGACTTCATTAACTAATAACGTTTTGGAAGACAATGACCTTATGTTTAAAAAGCCCATATTATAGGTAGTGGGCTGTTTTGAGGAGTTTTTGTTGAAAGTATCCGTAGTAGCAATATTAATAATGTTACGTTTATTATGCATAGTGCACTTTAAATAATTTCGACCATATCTAGGAATTGATATGACAGGAATTTTTAGATTGTTTGCCACCTCAGTAAAATGCATGTCCACCTCTGACGCAGAAAAAACATTATGTGAGTTGTATATTATTCTAGAAGAATTGCTATGTGTGCAGGGATTATCTAGCCTGGCGCTGGCTAGTTCTAGCTTAACAGACTCCTTATTAGCGCTTCTTTGTGGATTAGCATTTAGCTTTTTCGTTAGCCCCGCTAACAACAAAGCATTTAGCTTTGTTGTTAGCCCCGCCCGACACCCCCGCTTCTGCTTCCGAGCGCATCGCTTACGTCTCTTTCGCTGACCGTCTCCGCTGGTAGTCGACGCCGCTGCTTCAAAGGCCACTGCTGGATGTAGCTCGCGAAGAATTCCCAAGCTAGCGAGCAGGTCCATCGTACACGCATCTATCAGCCCAAAATGGCCCGATCTCTCCACATCCAGAATCGTAAGTCGGTCGTAGGTGATCACGGAGTGAACACGCTGTGAGCCAGCCATGAAATTATGTCAAGATAATGGCACTAGCATTTACTTCATTTAAAAATATTTGTCAACATATTGAGCAAAAAAGGTCTCTTTTTTTTTCTACCAAGAAAAGTGCACTTGTTATTAGTGAGAATATACTTATTTTAAGGTATTTTTGGGTTCATTGAAGTTAGCTAATTTTACTTGTTTTGGAAAGTCTTGACAAGCCAAATTTTCTTGTTCTATTGGCAGATCATTTTGCTTCGTTCAAATAAAATACCCCTCATTTTATTTTATTTTTTTCTTGTTTTTGAACACTGACTTTTTGCAGTGTGTGTGTCATTAGATGTCACCTTCCTACATCGTATCTGCTGTAAAAAAAATATATATATTGGCCGGTCTACACTTCATCCATTATGGCATTATTGCTACACACCTGATAATCATTGGTGAAATGACTTGTTGTTGTTACTCTGTGTCACATTTATTGTATTGCATACAGTCATTGGTCAGTCTCCATATGTTTTTTTTAAATGACTGATCTTTATGTCATTACTCTCATACTTCATACGGTCATTGGTGAGTCAACATATTATTACTTACCAGTGACTGGCCATTATGTCACAACTCCTAAACACCAGATAGTAATTCATCAATCAACATGACATTACTGGCCAATGACTTGTTGTTACTGTATGTCAGATCTATTGTATTTCATGCAGTCATAAGTTGGTCTACATATAATTTCTAAAAAAAATGACTGGTCGTTTTGTCATTGCTATTATACTTCATGTAGTCATTGGCGAGTTAACATGTTATTACTAACCAATGACTGTTTTTTAGTATATGTCACCCCTATTGCACTTAACGCAAACATCCATCAGTCTACCTGCATATGCTGTTACTTACCAATGACTGGTTGTTACTATATGTCAGTCCTACAGTATTTTGTGCAAGTATCTGTCAGTCTTTACATAATACATGTAACTATACACCAGATTGAATCTACATGCTATTACTTACCAATAACTTCTCATTATGTCACCCATACTTTTACACATTTTACGTCATCATTACACACAGAAGCAAGGATAACCCTCAGACACAGTTCACATTGTTAGAGTAGCACCAACAAGTAAATGTTTTTTTTATTTATTTAGGGAAATAAATACGTTTATGTGGCTTAAAGGCCTACTAAAATGTTTTTTTTTTTATTTAAACGGGGATAGCAGATCCATTCCATGTGTCATACTTGATAATTTCGCGATATTGCCATATTTTTGCTGAAAGGATTTAGTATAGAACAACGACGATAAAGTTCACAACTTTTGGTCTCTGATAAAAAAAAGCCTTGCCCCTACCGGAAGTAGCGTGACGACACCGGAGGAAGGACTGCTCATATTTTCCTATTGTTTACACCAGCAGCGAGAGAGATTCGGACCGAGAAAGCGACGATTACCCCATTAATTTGAAGGACTAGCGTGCAGTGCAGAACGTATCTTTTTTCGCTCTGACCGTAACTTAGGTACAAGGGTTCATTGGATTCCACACTCTCTCCTTTTTCTATTGTGGATCACGGATTTGTATTTTAAACCACCTCGGATACTATATCCTTTTGAAAATGAGAGTCGAGAACGCGGAATGGACATTCACAGTGACTTTTATCACCACGAAAATACATCGGTGAAGCCCTTTAGCTACTGAGCTAATGTGATAGCATCGGGCTTTACTGCATATAGAAACAAAACAAGTAAGTCCCTGACAGGAAGGATAGACAGAAGATCAACAATACTACCAAACTCTGGACATGTAAATAAACGGTTAATGCTTTCCAGCTTGGCGAAGCTTAATAATGCTGTTGCTAACGACGCCATTGAAGCTAACTTAGCTACGGAAACCTCGACAGAGCTATGCTAAAAACATTAGCTCTGCACCTACGTCAGCTCTCATCTGCTCATCAACACCCGTGCTCACCTGCGTTCCAGCGATCGAAGGTACGACGAAGGACTTCACCCGATCACCGATGCTGTTGGCTTCCTCACCTTGAGGAAGTCAAGGTGAGGGCGTTCGGCTAGCGCGTCTGCTATCCTCAAAGTGCTCCTGGTTGTTATGCTGTAGTCCGCCGCTAATACACCGATCGCACCTACAGCTTTCTTCTTTGCAGTCTCCATTGTTCATTAAACAAATTGCGAAAAGAGTCACCAACACAGATGTCCAGAATACTGTGACATTTTGAAATGAAAACAGAGCTTTTTGTATTGGATTCAATGGGCTCCGAATACTTCCGCTTCCACTGTTGACGTCACGCGCAAACGTCATCATATAGAAACGTTTTCAGCCGGAAGTTTGCCGGGAAATTTAAAATGTCACTTTATAAGTTAACCCGGCCGTAATGGCATGTGTTGCAATGTTAAGATTTCATCATTGATATATAAACTATCAGACTGCGTGGTCGGTAGTAGTGGGTTTCAGTAGGCCTTTAAAGGCATCTTTGGAAAAAAGATAGGGAAAAGCACACTATAAGTTAAGAGATATTAAAATTATGGCTATTTATTTGATATACATGGCCTGTGTCAGGGTTAGTCAACAACATTTTTTGGGGGAGCACATATCCAGAAAGCTAAAGTCCAGGGGGTAAGGGACTTTTCCCTTTATATTTTTTATTTTTTCGAGAGAACATTTGATTTGTGTATATTTATTTTGTTGTAGTTAAAATAATCAGAAAATAAAAAAGCCTGCTACTGGAGAGCTCTGCTGTTTCCAAGGACCTACTGCACAAAAGCTGCTCAAAAATAATTTACAGTACATCAAAAATCATCTACAGTATATCACAAGTATTAAATGAAAATCAACACACATTCAACCTGCACGGTGAATTTTAGCAAATAAGAACCTTCACATACGCAGGCAATACCGCCCCAAATACCCCTTATGTACAAACCCTGTTTCCATATGAGTTGGGAAATTATGTTAGATGTAAATATAAACGGAATACAATGATTTGCAAATCATTTTCAACCCATATTCAGTTGAATATGCTACAAAGACAACATATTTGATGTTCAAACTGATAAACATTTTTTTTTTTTGCAAATAATTATTAACTTTAGAATTTGATGCCAGCAACACTTGACAAAAAATAGGGAAAGGTGGCAATAAATACTGATAAAGTTGAGGAATGCTCATCAAACACTTATTTGGAACATCCCACAGGTGAACTGACAAATTGGGAACAGGTGGGTGCCATGATTGGGTATAAAAGTAGATTCCATGAAATGCTCAGTCATTCACAAACAAGGATGGGGCGAGGGTCACCACTTTGTCAACAAATGTGTGAGCAAATTGTTGAACAGTTTAAGAAAAACCTTTCTTAACCAGCTATTGCAAGGAATTTAGAGATTTCACTATCTACGGTCCGTAATATCATCAAAAGGTTCAGAGAATCTGGAGAAATCACTGCACGTAGGCGATGATATTACGGACCTTCAATCAATCAATCAATCAATGTTTATTTATATAGCCCTAAATCACAAGTGTCTCAAAGGGCTGTCTTCGATCCCTCAGGCGGTAATGCACCAAAAAGCACCATCAGTGTGTAAAGGATATAACCACATGGGCTCAGGAACACTTCAGAAAACCATTGACAGGAACTACAGTTCGTCGCTACATCTGTAAGTGCAAGTTAAAACTCTACTATGCATAGCAAAAGCCATTTATCAACAACACCCAGAAACGCTGCCGGCTTAGCTGGGCCCGAGCTCATCTAAGATGGACTGATGCAAAGTGGAAAAGAGTTCTGTGGTCTGACGAGTCCACATTTCAAATTGATTTTGGAAACTGTGTACGTAGTGTCCGCGGACCAAGGAGGAAAAGAACCATCCGGATTGTTATAGGCGCAAAGTTCAAAAGCCAGCATCTGTGATGGTATGGGGGTGTATTAGTGCCCAAGGCATGGGTAACTTACACATCTGTGAAGGCACCATTAATGCTGAAGGGTACATACAGGTTTTGGAGCAACATATGTTGCCATCCAAGCAACGTTATCATGCTTATTTCAGCAAGACAATGCCAATCCACGTGTTACAACATAGTAACAGAGTGTGGGTACTAGACTGGCCTGCCTGTAGTCCAGACCTGTCCCCCATTCAAAATGTGTGGCGCAATATGAAGCCTAAAATACCACAACAGAAATAATTCCACCTGAAAAGCTTCAAAAATTGGTCTCCTCAGTTCCCAAACGTTTACTGAGTGTTGTTAAAAGGAAAGGCCATGTAACACAGTGGTGAAAATGCCCCATGTGCCAACTTGTTTGCATTGTGTTGCTGCCATTAAATTCTAAGTTAATGATTATTTGCAAAAAACGTGAAGTTTCTCAGTTCGAACATTACATATGTTGTCTTTGCATTCTATTCACTTGAAAAGAAGTTGAAAAGGATTTGCAAATCATTGTATTCTGTTTTTATTTACCATTTACACAACGTGCCAACTTCACTGGTTTTGGGTTTTGTATTAACGACATCAATTTAACCATTAAACCCTGTCCGTACAAATCATCACATTAAAAATGTACAAGTTTTATATTCAATATGGAGAAGCCACTATTTGGTATGAGGACTTTTGTGCTGCCTGACATGGTGCAGTAGATCCATCAAGTCAGGCACAAGGTTGCTCCCATATTGATCTGACTTGTTGTCCCAGCAGATGAGATCTGGGGAATAGAAAGGACTTTATTCAGTCCCTTGAACTGTCAAAAGTTTATCCCTAACCAGTGGCAGGTGTACACTGAGCTTTTGCAAGAGCCCACCACCACTCGGGGAAACCGTTGCTGTGGAAAGTCTGCAACAAAGGTGTTCAGTCCTTACATACCAAGGTAAAATATGTATCCATGGTTGTAGGCTATAAAGGAATTTGACAATTTATTCATACATGCATTCATTATATGTATATATTTGCTTCCCTGTGTCTGTGTGCACCGTATAAGTGTTTTCAACCAGAACAATATAAAATAATGACACTATACGACTCAATTGTATCTTTGTGTCATGACTTTTCAATTTAAACCACTTTTCACAATACAAAAAGGCTAGATTCTCTATTAAAGGCCTACTGAAACCCACTACTACCGACCACACAGTCTGATAGTTTATACATCAATGATGAAACCTTAACATTGCAACACATGCCAATACGGCCGGGTTAGATTAATAAAGTGCAATTTTAAATTTCCCGCGAAATATCCTGCTGAAAACGTCTCGGTATGATGACGTTTGCCCGTGACGTCACGGATTGTAGCGGACATTTTGGGACACCGTTGTGGCCAGCTATTAAGTCGTCTGTTTTCATCGCAAAATTCCACAGCATTCTGGACATCTGTGTTGGTGAATGTTTTGCAATTTGTTTAATGAACAATGAAGACAGCAAAGAAGAAAGCTGTCGGTGGGAAGGGGTGTATTAGCGGCAGGCTGCAGCAACACAAACACGTAGAGAACTGGGACAACAGAGACTCTTACCAGGAGGACTTTGAGTTGGATACGCGCTACCGTGAGTACGCAGCTGCGGCTTCTAAACATTTGATCGCTTGCCCGTACGTGCGTGCCACTATGTGCATGTCACGTACGTGACTTTGGGGAAATATATGTGCTGTATGAACTTTGCGGAGGTGAACGGTACTTTGGGCTGTGGGATTGAGTGTGTTGTGCGGGTGTTTGATTTGTATTGGCGGGTTATATGGACGGGAGGGGGGAGGTGTTTGTTATGCGGGATTGATTTGTGGCATATTAAATAAAAGCCTGGTTGTGTTGTGGCTAATAGAGTATATACAGTATATGTATTGTGTTTATTTACTGTTTTAGTCATTCCCAGCTGAATATCAGGTCCCACCCGCCTCTCACAGCATCTTCCCTATCTGAATCGCTTCCACTGCCCTCTAATCATTCACTCTCACTTTCCTCATCCACGAATCTTTCATCCTCGCTCAAATTAATGGGGTAATCGTCGCTTTCTCGGTCCGAATCGCTCTCGCTGCTGGTGGCCTTGATTGTAAACAATGTGCAGATGTGAGGAACTCCACAACCTGTGATGTCACGCTACTTCCGGTACAGGCAAGGCTTTTTTAATCAGCGACCAAAAGTTGCGACCTTTATCGTCGATGTTCTCTACTAAATGCTTTCAGCAAAAATATGGCAATATCGCGAAATGATCAAGTATGACACATAGAATGGATCTGCTATGCCCGTTTAAATAAAAGAAAATCATTTCAGTAGGCCTTTAATAACGTCTCTTTCTTTAATCGGAATATGGTGGCTCAACCTTGAAATGTTTTCGTTAGACACAAACAAGCTCACCAACACCATCCCACAGACCTCCACACTTTGTCATTATGTAAACAGAAGGAAGTAATTAGATGCCCATCTTCCTCATCAAAGCGCCCCACATGTACAACCGCCGCCCCGCTCGTGTTTACTTGGTAATCATGCATGCTGTCCTAAGGTGTAAATATTGCAGAGTAAATTACGAGGAGCTTTTTCAGGGGTTTGTTGAACTGGTGCTGAAGGGATTAAATAAGTTACCTAAATCATGCTTAATGCTGTCATACATGGTGTTAATACGATTGCAACAGCTGGCGAGGAGAGATAACAGCCGTATCAGACCAAAGTGTACAATATGTGTCTGCAGTAAGAAGAAAACTGTAATAGAGTTTGCAGAAAGAAATGTTGTAAAATAATTCCAAGAAATTCTAAATAAATGCAATTTCATAATCAAACATTATTAACTAATACAATAATACAGTATTGAAAAAAAAAATACACAAGACAATCGTTATTAAAAAGTTACTATGGATTGAACTGCGGCTTTACCCACCACCACTCTATGACAGCATGAAAACTTTTTTTGTCCATATATCTATTGGAGACATTCCCAGAGTGTAGTCTACCTTTCACAAACAATTACATTAAAGGGAACCTGTGAGGATTTTCCTCTTTTCTGCCAAATGTTGTAACATTGTTCTATAATCGTGTTAATACAATGCCAAAGCATTATATCATACGGTTTGGATCCTTCTGAACGCTTTTGCAGTCTTTTTTTAACAGTGGGCAATCCGTGACATCACAGATTGTCGGCTGTACGTATATGGGCATTCTTAGACATGTTGGCAGGCCAATTCCCCTGAAGCTTCCGCGTCATTCCTTCTCGTTTCATGCCCCCCTGCCTGCTCTGATGTCTCTACAATAAATACTTCCGTGTTTATTTGACCACCGCATTTCACACAGGACTGTGTTGTCAGAATGGGTCACTAAGGAATTGGATTAGCCGCTAAACTCAGCTGACTAATACATAGTTCTGTTATTTTAACAGAAGCCGTAGATAATGGATTCTTGGATTGATATATCTTGAATTTAGTGATAGCTCAGTTATAGCTCCTGTTATTGTATTCTGTGTTATATGTGTTTTATGTTGCTGTCACATTGAGTTGTTGACGAACCCCAAGATGCAGAGAAGGTGGCAGGCATTGTGCGGAAAAACATTATTTAATGTCCAAAAGTAAAAATAAAGAAAAGACACAAACCAGGAACGCCACACTGGAAAACGGGAAACAGGATCCAGCAAACAGGAACTAGGAACAAAAAGACAGAAAACAGTCCACGGCATACAGGAACAGAGACAAGTAACAGGTAGGAGCTACAAGTATTCATGACAATAATCCAGCACAGACTGGATGGGAAGGCAGGTTCAAATAGCAGCTGGCTGATTGACACCAGGTGTGGCCAGGTGCCAATCAGCCACAGCTGAGGGGACAGCGCTCAGAGAGAAACAGGAAACTGAACCAAAATAAGAGTGCTGACAGGAAATAAAACAAACACAGAGAAAAAACTCAAACTTGACCAAACTGTCAGGGACAAGCCTGACAGTTGCACGATTGCACCAAGTAAAAGTCCTAGTTTGTGAACCCGTTCTCAAACAATGGCAATAAAAACTATTCTGATTCTGATTCTGATTCTGGTTTATCACCTTCTTTATCAAAGGGCTGGAACTTGCAAGTTATTTGGCCTAATGGTGGACAATTCTTACACCCGGAGACATCTCATTTGTTTATGTTGTTGTGGACGAGACAACCCATGTAAGCTCAATACAAAGAGAGGACATCACCCGTAACTTAAGATGCACTCTTTAAAAATATATTTTATTCCAACTATCATTGCTATTCTTAATGCGACAAAGTGAACAAATCCATTTTTAATCTGAACTGCTCTACTCTTATGTTTTATTGATAGACTTAGATTGTAACTTATCTTTAATTGTAGTTCTATCTTTACCCAGCCTTTGTTGTTAATGTGTCTATCATACAGTATGTTTTTATATTTGGACAATGTTTGCATTTTAGTGATGTCTGTTGCCTGTGTTGGTGCACCAAAGACATTTTTCCATCTCAGTAGACAATAAAGATGTATTCTATTGTCTTTTTTTTTTTCAATATAGACTCAAGTCCTCTCCATTCAAAATCATAGCACTTTTTGTTGGAATTTTGCCTATCGTTCACAATCAATATGAAAGCCGTGACAATGTACTGTATTTCTTATTTTTTTAATGGATTCTAACTCGTAAATGAACGTAAATAAAATGTAGCTGACAGCAAAGCCAATGGGAAGTGCTCTATTCCGCCCATAAAATTCAATAAATAAACATCCAAAATCCGCTATTTCGTGACTACAATATTAACCAAGTATTAGTGATATTTTTATTATAAGCGCTAACGCGGACAAACTATTTACAGCGGCGCTGTGATCACTACCGTGTGTCCCCAGGTTTGCTGTTTCCTCGCTTCCCTGCTCCTTGGAAGTTTATTGTAGATCATAAATCGTGCATCTCACCTGGACAGAAGAAGGCTGAGGACGTACTCCGACAAGTTGGTACACTTTGACATCTAATTTAGAGCCGGGAACGACATGAAGAGACACCCCCCGTTTCTTTGTGAGGATTATGAGTCATTCTTCATCCAAATGGGAATATATGATCACAGCAGACATTGTACTGCAAGTGATGTTTTATTATGTCTGTTGGCTCACATGAAGTCTGCAGTGAGTAATAATCAGTGAAAAAGAAAAAAAAAAAGAAAACTTTGTGATGCGTTTTTGGAATGAATGTGCCGCGTATGCTGAAAATGAACAAAATACGTAAATATTAAATGTTATTATGAGTGTGCCCGTTACTACATTACCTATAGTTACAAATTGTATACAAAACCTTAAAGAAAGTGTTTGGATGTTTTTTTAAGGGCTTTATAAGCAGAATAAAATGGCTACTTTCGGCACCAGAGGAGACCTTGACATCAACCTTCAGAAAAACAACCTTTGGACAAACAGTTCAGTCAGTCCAAGGAAGTCATTTCTGGAACAGATTTCCAAGTGATATTAGAGAATGTCCTACTTTTTAAATTTTTAAAAAGCATCTTAAATTGTTTCTTAAAAATTCCTAGTCATGTCGTCACTTTGACTAATTTCATTGTTTTTTATTTTTTGTATCTGAGTTTTTAACATTGTAATGTTTTAATGTCCTTCTGTGTTTTTGTTTTTATGTCCTGGGACTACAGATGTAAATTAACAATGATGCTATAATCTGTTTTATTCACAGTTTGTAAATCAGATTGTTCATCGATGTGCATTGTCTTGAATAAAAAACTCTCTCTCTCTCTCCCATTGACTCCATTGTAAGCGGACGTTTGATAGCATTTATTTAATATTTAGAATGCATAAACAAATACATCCATCATCATGTCTTTCATGATTGTGAACGGTAGGAAAAATTCCAAAATAAAAAAAACCCAGCAGTGATACATCCAACATCTGGTCTGACTGCGCTAACAAATATTTTTTTCAAAAAGTACCATAAGCACTTTGTCCTTAAAGCAGTCATTGGTATATGTATGTTGCAAAAAAAATAGTTTTGACCTAAAAACCTGGTCAAAAAGGTCCAGTTGTGTATTGTATCAATAGATGTAAGAATTGTTATTATATTTAATTTATTACACAAAAATCACAAGAAAAAGTGTAAGAGCTAAAACATTTTTTCTAAAACACGACTTTGGAAAAAATTAAATGTATTTCATAGAACCTTACAAAAGTCTCTACTTCCCATTCTACCGTATTTTCCGGACTATACGGCGCACTTAAATTATTTTTGCGCCTATTGTAAGGGATACATTTGGTTGAGCTTACCCACCTCGAAGCTATTTTATTTGGTACATGGTATAATGATAAGTGTGACCCGTAGATGGCAGTGAAACACAAGAGATAATGGTAGGCTGCACTATGATGGCAATAGGACTCAAGTAAACAACACCAACATTATATATGTTCCATTAAATATATAAAACATTACACACCGCGCTCAATAATCTATCAAAATGTTTTAGCACGACTTTGGTAAGCTATGAAGCCGCACCGCTTGATGTGCTTCAACATACGAGTGTCATAATGGTGTGTGTATAAGGTAGGACATATTAGCTGGCATTTTGTTTCGCAGTATTATGCAAAAGCAACTTTTCTTACCTTCTGGTACCTGCTGATCTGTATTTGGGATCTGCATAAATCCGCCTTCGTAGTCCGTGCCGACATCGTAGTCGATAAGCTTCTTCTTTTTCTCTATCTTCTTGTTATGGGACATTCATCCTCCGCTGTTGCCATTTCTAATATAAAGTGGTGTAAAGTTCTTACTTATATTTGTCAGTAAACTCGCCATGAAAGCGCTAAAAACTACCGGTGTAGTGAGTTTACATTATTCACCCAAGGAACTTTAGTTATTAGACAGTTCCGGTCGGACGGTTTTTCGCGGGACACATTTCCGGTGTTGTGGTTTCCGGTTAAGGAGATGCTGCTCTGTTATTGATTTAAGTAAAGTCTGAATGTCATTAAAACAGTTAGCTTCATTTTTTGACACTTCTTCCAGTCCCGTCCTAGCACGCTACACCGCTACAACAAAGATGACGGGGAGAAGACGCTGTCGAAGGTGAGCCACGTAAATAAGACCGCCCGCAAAACGGCGCATCTTGAAGCGACTGTCAGAAAGCGGCTTGAAGACGATCTGTAAAACATAATCTATGCAACATTTTGACCAAAGAACCACCATTACATGTTATGTAGACCACAAGGAAGTGTTTTACATTTAGAAAAAAACAAAACATAATATGACACCTTATAATCCGGTTTGTTTTATATATGAAACAAATATTTATTTTTAAAATAGACCATTCATCGGCAGTGCGCCTTATAATACGGTGCGCCCTACACTCCGGAAAATATGGTACTTTTAAAAATTCTTAAAATTCATTTTTCATTTCTCTGAATTCAATTAAGCCACTTTGGGAGTGTGACTCAGGAGTGACCCTATATGAGGAGAGCTGGACAGAGATTTTTCAGGAGAGTTCATAAGTCTTCCTTTTGTGCCAGACACAGCCTTATTGCAAGCTAATACATCGTACTTATCATACCAAGGTCCGGCTGGCTAAGATATATAATGGAGTATTGGCATGATATGATTAGTGTCAACAGTCTCCAGCTAACCTAATACATATGTTTTGCCTTTGTCCATCCCTGTGCAGCTATTGGACTGAAATATTTAATATTTAATATCTTTGGTAACTGTAACTGGTGAAAAGATGGAACCGAATCCTCTGAGTGGACAATTTGGGGTACCACCTCTGTCATCTTCTTCCAAAAAGAATCTTGTAGCATTCACCACTTTATTGGCAAGGAGGCTCATTGTGTTCAATTGGAAGGCAACAGCGCCCCCTTGCCACACCGGCTGGATTAAAGATGTCCTGTATTTTCTCTAACTGGAGAAAATTAGGCTGACATTGAACGGTTGTTCTGTGAAAATTCAGGAAGTATGAGGTGGTTTCCTAGAAATATGTATAAGAAACTGATCTCAAATGTAACCCTGATTGAAAAGTAATTGAAAGGTAGATGATTGATGAGTCTTTTGCCTGGTTTTGTGTATCCTTGCACCGTGTTGGGGACATTCAGGACTGCAGTTGTCTGTGGCTTCATGTCAATGTTTGACTGAAAAATGTTTTGTTTTTCTAGTTTATTATTTCTATTTCATTGTATATACAAATTTTGTGGGTTACTTATGTGGGGGAGAAAAATAATAATACTTTATTTTATTTATGCACTGTATGTGTAAAAAAAATCCCCAAAAAGAAATGTAAAAAAAAAATACAAATCTTAAAATTCTCGGAGCGTAGCGTTCTCCTAGGTCAGGGGTCTGCAACCTGCGGCTCTAGAGCCACTTGCGGCTCTTTAGCGCCGCCCTAGTGGCTCCCTGGAGCTTTTTGCAAAAATGTATGAAAAAAAAAAAAAAAGATGTGGTGAAAAATATATTTTTGTTTTAATATGGTTTCTGTAGGAGGACAAACATGACACAATCCTTCCTAATTGTTAGAAATCCCACTGTTTATATTAAACATGCTTATCTGATGAGAGTATTTGGTGAGCGCCGTTTTGTCCTACTAATTTTGGCGGTCCTTGAACTGACCATAGTTTGGTTACATGTATAACTTTCTTCAACGATGCTACAGAAAGACATATTTTATGCCACTCCTTCTTTGTCTCATTTTGTCCACCAAACGTTTTATGCTGTGCGCGAATGCACAAAGGTGAACTTTGATGATGTTATTGACTTGTTTGGAGTGCTAATCAGGCATATTTGGCAAGTTAATCGATGTTAACATGCTATTTAGGCTAGCTGCATGTACATATTGCATCATTATGCCTCGTTTAGGGATGTCCGATAATGGCTTTTTGCCGATATCCGATATTCCGATATTGTCCAACTCTTAATTACCGATACCGATCCAAACCAATACCGATATCAACTGATACCGATATATACAGTCGTGGAATTAACATATTAGTATGCCTAATTTGGACAACCAGGTATGGTGAAGATAAAGTTCTTTTAAAAAAAAATTATAAAATAAAATAAGATAAATAAATTAAAAACATTTTCTTGAATAAAAAAGAAAGTAAAACAATATAAAAACAGTTACATAGAAACTAGTAATTAATGAAAAAGAGTAAAATTAACTGTTAAATGTTAGTACCATTAGTGGACCAGCAGCACACACAATCATGTGTGCTTACGGACTGTATCCCTTGCAGACTGTATTGATATATATTGATATATAATGTAGGAACCAGAATATTAATAACAGAAAGAAACAACCCTTTTGTGTGAATGAGTGTAAATGGGGGAGGGAGGTTTTTTGGCTTGGTGTAGTAATTGTAAGTGTATCTTGTGTTTTTTATGTTGATTTAATGAAAATAAGATAAAACAAACAACCGATACCGATAATTAAAAAAAACCGATACCAATATTTTCCGATATTACATTTTAAAGCATTTATTGGCAGGTCGATATTTTCGGACATCTTTAGCCTCGTTTGTAGGTATATTTGAGCTCATTTAATTTCCTTAACTTAACTTAATCTATCATTTTGATAGTAGGCTAATATATCTAATAAAGACACTTATATCATGTGTTGACTTCATTATATCACTTATAGAAGGCTTTAATTTTTTTGCGGCTCCAGACAGATTAGTTTTTTGTATTTTTGGTCCAATATGGCTCTTCCAACATTTTGGTTTGCCGACCCCTGTCCTAGGTTGAAAAGCCACCGGAAGCTTCTTAAGGAGAATTTCAAATACAAATATACAGTACAGTGATGTTAGTACAGAAGTAATATGAAATATCCTCCTAGTTCTGATTAGAAGTCGGGCAGCAACATTTTGGACCAAACTGGGAGGTTATTACAGACTTGCTTGGCGATCATTAAGCAGAGAGTGATCCAACCTGGAAGTCACAGACGAATGCACACGTTTTTCAACACCCACAGGCGGCAAAAAGTTTCTTTTTTTCTATATTCCACAGGTAGAAAAACGCCATTCTTGAGACTTTATCTTTTAATTTGGACATGAAAGTATAGATCCTGATCAAGATTAATCCTGACTGTGCTGCAGGGTAAAGCCATCATGAGCAGTTTTACCATTGGAGACCTTCTTTCTGATGTGCTGGAAGTCAAAGATTCTAATTTTGGTTTAATAGCAAGAAGTTAGAAGTCATCCCGTTCTTGATGTCTTTAAGACATGCCTGGGCTTCGGAGAGCTGATTAGTTTCTTTGGGTTTGATTGATTGTCATCCGCATAGCAATGGAACTTAAATGAGTACTTTATAATAATACTGCCTCAGGCAGCGAGTGGTCTTCAACAGGGGGTAAACGACCATGTTCCTTTTGAAAGCTTTAATTGAAGGGCTGAATTAGAAGAGCCTTAAAAGTGGTACAATTTGGAATTCAACCAAAATAAAATCTCAAAACTTACCGTCCAAACTACTCTTATTCTTATTTTTGAGCCCGATACTGTAAAGTGTTACAGTATTTGCAAAAGTGTGCTTTCCTTCTTCTATGACGTTTTTACCAATAAAATGCCACTCGGTACAGTATTGCACTTTTCTGTTTTGCCCGCTGTTTAGTGACAGTCAGATATCTTCATAAGCTGAGTAGTTTTCCTTTATTTTAGTTTTACTGTACAGTGATTGCTTACGAGTCTTGTTAATGTTAAAATGTTACTTAAAACTTGATGTGCAGAGAGTTAAAAAATGTTGATGACGTCAAGATTGAAATGAAGGAATCACTTCAGCCTACATTTTTTTGTGATTTTTTTCATTATTTGTTTTATTTTTTGATAACATTTTAAGTCAACCATTGTCATGGATTGGAGGCTCCACATGATATACCATTTGGCCTTTATAGTGTATTTTTAAATAGAGTTGAACAGGTGTATAAAATAATGCCTATTCTTTATGTTGTCCACATTCATTGTAATTAGTTTATATAGTGCAATCTAGGGTTGTCCCTAGGGATGTCCGATAATATCGGCCCGATAAATGCGTTAAAATGTAATATCGGAAATTATCGGTATCGGTTTTTTATTATCAGTATCGTTTTTTTGTTGTTGTTGTTGTTTTTTAATTAAATCAACATAAAAAACGCAAGATACACTTACAATTAATGCACCAACCCAAAAAACCTCCCTCCTCATTCACACAAAAGGGTTGTTTCTTTCTGTTATTAATATTCTGGTTCCTACATTATATATCAATATATATCAATACAGTCTGCAAGGGATACAGTCCGTAAGCACACATGATTGTGCGTGCTGCTGGTCCACTAATAGTACTAACCTTTAACAGTTAATGTTACTCATTTTCATTAATTACTAGTTTCTATGTAACTGTTTTTATATTGTTTTACTTTCTTTTTTATTCAAGAAAATGTTTTTAATTTATTTATCTTATTTTATTTTATAATTTCTTTTTAAAAGTACCTTATCTTCACCATACCTGGTTGTCCAAATTAGACATAATAATGTGTTAATTCCACGACTGTATATATCGGTTGATATCGGTATCGGTTGATATCAGTATCGGTAATTACAGAGTTGGACAATATCGGAATATCGGATATCGGCAAAAAGCCATTATCGGACATCCCTAGTTGTCCCTATACCAATATTTTGGTACTGGTACCAAAATGTACTTCGATACTGTTCGATACTTTTCTAAATAAAAGGGAACCACAAAAAATGGCATAATTGGCTTTATTTTAACAAAAAATCTTACGGTACATTAAACATATGTTTCCTATTGCAATCGTAGAACAATTTTGACCTTAAATAAAATAGTGAACATACTAGACAACTTGTCTTTTAGTAGTAAGTAAGCAAACAAAGGCTCCTAATTTTTCTGATGACATACGCAGTAACATATTGTGTCATTCCTCATTCTATTATTTTGTCGAAATTATAAAGGACAAGCTGTAAAAATTGATTATTAATCCACTTAAAGTACCAATGATTGTCACACACACACTAGGTGTGGTGAAATGTGTCCTCTGCATTTGACCCATCACCTTGTTCACCCCCTGGGAGGTGAGGGGAGCAGTGGGCAGCAGCAGTGCCACGCCCGGGAATCATTTTTGGTGATTTAACCCCCAATTCCAACCCTTGATGCTGAGTGCCAAGCAGGGAGGTAACGGGTCCCATGTTTTTTATAGTCTTTGGTATGACTCAGCCGGGGTTTGAACTCACAACCTACCGATCTCAGGGCGGACACTCTAACCACTGGGCCACTTGTTCATTTACTGTTAATATCTGGTTATTTTCCGTTTCAACATGTTCTATCTACACTTCTGTTAAAATGTAATAATCACTTATTCTTCTGTTGTATGGATACTTTACATTAGTTTTGGATGACACCACAATGTTAGGTATCGATCCGATACCAAGAAGTTATAGGATCATACATTGGTCATATTCAAAGTCATCATGTTTCTAGGGACATACAGTATTTCATTTCATTTCATTTCATTTCATTTTTATTCATCTCCTTCATTGATGTGCATCTTTGATAGACAATTATAACACAATTATTCAGTTACACCGTTACACACCAATGCCTGAGAAGGAGCAGGATGAAGAAAAATCTTATATTTTCCTGCCCCCTTCACATAATACATAGTCTTACTTAATGATATGTGAACCAACAATTACATCCAAATATAACGAAAACAAAACAAAACAAAACAAAAAAACACAAGTGCAAAACTTCATGAAGTACAAACCGAACAAAAAAACAAAAGAAGTAATATACACCTCACAGGATGATACAAAACAAATACAAAACCAGGCAAAAAACAAGTAAATTAATAAATATAAAGCAAAATGTAAACACTTATGGCTGCCCATATGATTTTATTGTTCTGTCTTTATATATTTTTTTCAATTGGAATGTATTTTTACAATCTTTTATCTCATATAAAGAGAATTCCATAGTTTAACCCCCACCATTGATATACACATTTGTTTTAAAGTTGTCCTTGAATACTGATGTTTGAAATGACCTTTTCTTCTATGCTCGTCATTCTCAGAAGTGATGACAAACATTTTTTGTAAATTTGCTGGTAATGTTTTACTTTTAGCCTTAAACATGACACATAATGTCTGTAACTTTACTAGCTCCTGTAATTTCAATAAACCTGAATTAATGAATAATATGTTAGTGTGTTCTAAGTAATCTACTTTATGAATAATCCTTATAGCTCTTTTCTGTAGTTGATACAATGCCTTTATGTTACTCTTATATGTGTTCCCCCACACTTCCACACAGTAGCTGATATATGGCAATATAAGTGCACAATACAATATGCGCATTGCCCTGTAATCTAACACATATTTTACCTTATTTAATATAAAAATACTCTTAGACATCTTTTTCCGTACATGTGCAATATGAGATTTCCATGTCAGACCGTCATCCCACTCCTAAAAATCTAAGTTCAGAAACCCTTTCAATATCAATTCCATTTATTGACAAGTTGATCGTTTCCTCCCTTTTCCTCTTACAAAAAATCATGAACTTTGTTTTTTCTACATTTAATGATAATTTATTGGCATCAAACCATCTCTTAAGTTTAATCATTTCCTGTTCAATAATTTTTGATAATGCTTTTAAGTCGTGTCCCGAACTATAAAAGTTGGTGTCGTCCGCAAATAATACAAATTTCAATAACTTTGATACCTCACATATATCATTAATATATGAAATATATTAATAATTTTGGTCCCAAAATTGTTTATTTTGGGACCAAAATAAACAATTTTGGTCCCAAAACCGAACCTTGTGGAATTCCACACTCAATCCTCATTTGTTCAGATGTATTACCCACAAAATCCACAAACTCTTGTCTATTATCTAAATAACTTCTTAGCCAGTCTAAAACTACTCCTCTCACACCAAATGAATACAACTTGGACAATAATATAGAATGATCTATAGTATCAAATGCTTTTTTAAGATCGATAAATACCCCTATAGTGTATTTCTTATTATCAGTTGCTGTTGCTATATCCTCAATTATATTCATCACAGCTGAAGCAGTGGATCTATTGGTCCGGAATCCATACTGGCTCTCACTCAACAGCAAGTTCTTTTCAATAAAACTATCTAATTTTTTTACAAATATTTTTTCAATTATTTTAGAAAATTGTGACAGTAGTGACACTGGTCTGTAATTAGTGAATCTATGTTTATCTCCCGTTTTAAAGAGTGGAATTACCTTTGCTACCTTCATTTTATTTGGAAAGGTCCCTGTTTGAAAAGAAAGATTATAAATATAACAAAGAGGTTTGATGATACAGCCAATAGTCTTTTTTACAATTATCATGTCTATACCATCACTGTCTGTTGATGTCTTATTTTGCAGTTTTGTTACCACCGATACAATTTCATTTTCACTAACATCTCCTAGAAGCATGGACTGTAGCACTTTGCTTCCCCCTCTCCATCCACTCTGTATATCTTTATGTTCTCCAATACTCTCTGCCAATTTGGGTCCAACATTCACAAAAAAAGAATTGAATCCGTTTGCCACTTCATTCATATTTGTTATCATCTTATTATCCTCACTGATAAAATGGCTTGGTGGGTTTGTAGGCCCAGATGTTTTTCCTATTACCTTGTTCAGAATATTCCAAGTTCCTTTGATATTGTTTTTATTTTTTTCTAGTAAATTATTATAATATTCTCTTTTTGCTTGTCTCATTATTGTTATCAATTTGTTTTTGTAAACCTTATATTTCGTTTTGTTCTTACTTTTAGGAAATCTCTATAAAGTTTGTTTTTCTTTTTACAAGCATTCTGTAGTCCCTTTATAATCCAAGGCTTTTTATTGTAGCTGTCTCTTTGTTTCCATACATTCGGACAATGCTTTTCATACAATGATAAATATATATTAAGAAATGCCTCATATGCAGCATTTGCTTCTCCCCCATACACCTCATTCCAGTCTGTTTCAAATAAGTCCTTCCTAAACCTATTTATTGCCTCTTCAGTTCTTTTCCTTACATATCTATGAGTTTTTTCCTCCCTCTTTTTATCAATTGGACAGTCATAAGTAAGAAACACAGGTAAGTGGTCACTTATATCATTAATTACTAGTCCACTTTTTATATTATTTTTTTATGTCATTTATAAAGATGTGATCAATTAACGTTGCACAATTTGTCGTTATTCTACTGGGTTTGGTGATCAATGGATAAAGCCCTCTACTATATACCACATCCAAGAAGTCTCTTGTTGATTTATTTCTGGGTGAGCTTAGCAGGTCTATGTTATAGTCGCCACACATGACAAATGTTTTCTTTTCCTTCACCTTACACAATAATTCTTCCAAACTATCATTAAATGCTTCTACTTTAGACCCAGGTGTCCTATATATACACGTAACAATAACATTTCTCTTCTTTTCTATTTCTACCTCGACAGTTACACATTCAAATAAATCATCAATTACCACTGTCATACATTCCACAGGTCTACATTTCAATTCACAGTCAACAAACAGGGCCACACCTACTACAGTGATACAACTCATACCCGTCAAGGGAGAAATCGATACCTCTGTCTTTATCGATCCATGTTTCAGAAAGTGCTATTATTTGGAATTTGCCATTTAGAGTCTTCAGGTATTTCCTGAGTTTATAAACATAATATACATTTAAAAAAACGAAAGAAGATTTTGTGATGATAAAGAATATAATCATAGTAGTATCGACTAGATACGCTCTTGTACTTGGTATCATTACAGTGGATGTTAGGTGTAGATCCACCCATGGCATTTGTTTACATTGAGGAGTGCAATCTTTTATTAGCGGTGATGCCAGTGAGCTGATGTATCCTCCAAAAGTGTGTAGTGAACATGTTTGGATATTTCTCATCTTGCAGAGATGATACTTGTAAGAAACACACTTTTTTTGTCGCCATGGAGGCAAGGATTAGTGATTTAGAAGTAGCTAAAACACTGCCGACTGCGGATGGACATTAATAATACCTGGGATTTATATAGCGCTTTTCTAAGTACCCAAAGTCGCTTTACATGTTTAAAAACCCGTCATTCATTCACACCTGGTGGTGGTAAGCTACTTTCGTAGCCACAGCTGCCCTGGGGTAGACTGACATTAGCCGCTAACTAGCTAGCCATGTTTTAAAGCCCCTTTTGCTGAGCGGCATTTCAGTGTTATAACTTCACCTTTATCGTTAGTTTTTAAGCCAAAATGCGTCCATTCTCCCTTTTCTGTCCACACACTGTGTCTGCTTGTAAGTACTCCATTAATGTGCGCTGCCGAACATGCTCCTCTGCTCGTAAAACCAAAAAACAAAAGGGGAACCGGTAGTTTTCAAACAGAGTATAGTACCGTTTTTGATTCATACTATACTAGTGCCGGTATACCGTAAAACCCTAGTGCAGTCTAAACTCAAGTGAACAAAAAAACCCTTAACATGTTTACTTCTCCTAGCTGCAGTTTTTTTGGTACGTGCGTGCTGCTGAACGGAAATATCAAATTAAGATGCAGTGACACGAGTCGCGTGGAGTGCAGATGATTACTCATTTGTTATTAAGCACTATGTTTAATGGTCCAAACATTCCACTGGGTCAGTCACAGAGGGCTTCTCCTGCGTGAATATTAATGTGAAAGTCACTTCCACCCTCTGTTGTTCTTGTGTGAGGTAATTGCTTCTGAGGATGCCTGCACAATTGACAACATCTCACCCGACATGTTGCGAAGACCTTAATTAGGAAAGTGTGCATTTTTGGAGAGGAGAATTCCACAGTACACATGTGGGTGCAGGCATAGGCGCCGATCTACATTTCTGCCAGTGGGTGCTCGGTGTGTGTGTAATTAGTGTTGTCCACATACCAACTTGTCTTGATACTTTTCGGTACTTTTCTAAATAAAGGGGACCACAAAAATGTCATTATTGGCTTTATTTGAACAAAAACATCTTAGGGTACATTAAACATATGTTTCTTATTGCAATGTTGTCCTTAAATGAAGTAGTGAACATACTGGACAACTTGTCTTTTAGTAGGAAGTAAACAAACAAAGGCTCCTAATTTAGTCTGCTGACATATGCAGTAACATAATGTGTCATTTATCCTTCTATTATTTTGTCAAAATTAATAAGGACAAGTGGTAGAAAATGAATTATTAATATACTTGTTAATTTACTGTTAATATCTGCTTACTTTCTCTTTTAACATGTTCTATCTACACTTCTGTTAAAATGTAATAATCACTTATTCTTCTGTTGTTAGATACTTTGCATTAGATTTGGATGACACCACAAATTTGGGTATCAATCCAATACCAAGAAGTTACAGGATCATACATTGGTCATATTCAAAGTCCTCATGTGTCCAGGGACATATTCCCTGAGTTTATAGACTTAATATAAATTTTAAAAAAACGAAAGAAGATTTTGTGATGTTAAAAAATATCGATGTAATCATAGTAGTATCGACTAGATACGCTATTGTACGTGGTATCATTACAGTGGATGTTAGATGTAGATCCACCAATGGCGTT
Source organism: Entelurus aequoreus (assembly GCF_033978785.1). Lineage (NCBI taxonomy): Eukaryota > Metazoa > Chordata > Actinopteri > Syngnathiformes > Syngnathidae > Entelurus > Entelurus aequoreus. The sequence goes on along the minus strand of NC_084734.1, from coordinate 80,495,930 downwards.
TGTTTTCTGGGAATTTGTTCTGTAGTGTTTATGTTGTGTTGCGCTGCAAATATTCTTCCAAAATGTGTTTGTCGTTGTTGTTCACTATATGGCACATGTTTATGACAGTGTTGGCATTGTTCATACTGCCACCCTTAGTGTGACATGTATGGCTGTTGAGTAAGTATGCACTTTATTCGCTCATGTGCAGTGTGGCTAAAGTAGAGATAATTAGGGATGATGTTTGATAAGAAATTATCGAGTTTGAGCCCATTATCGAATCCTCTTATTCGAACCGATTCCTTATCGATTCTCGTATCGAATCCAGATAGGTTGTTGTATATGGAAAAAAACACAATATTTGGTTTAACAAAAGCTCACTTTTATTTTATAAGGAAAAAATAATAATAAAATAAATAAATAAAGATTGACTGTTACCCCTCCTAAATATATATATATATATATATATAGATATATATATATATATATATATATATATATATATATATATATATATATATATATATATATATATATATATATATATATATATATATATATATACATATATATATATATATATATATATATATATATATATATATATATATATATATATATACCCCTCCTAAAAAAAAATATATATATATATATATATATATATATATATATATATATATATATATATATATATATATATATATATATATATATATATATATATATATATATATATGTATATATATATATATATATATATATATATATATATATATATATATATATATATATATATATATATATATATATATATATATATATATATATATATATATATATATATATATATTGACTGTTGTTACCCAAAGTATATTAAGTGGGATTTTTCAGAAAAACAAATATATACAGTAAAACAAAAACAACCTGTCTCTGTGATCACTATATGTGTATAAATAATAATATAGTGTTAAATAAAATCAGTCCCTTGGGCACAAAACTGAAAAAAATACAGCTCTCCAAAAAGTGCACTTCTGCTGCTATTGGAACATACTAACTACACATAGTATGACACTAAGAACACCAAAGTCATCAATCAACAATTATTCCACCCATTATTCCACCCTTACATGAGAGCGAAGCCTGGCAATAATTGCATATTGTCTGTTCTGCCCTCACTATACGTGCTGAGGTTATACAGCTTGGCAGACAGCTAACAAACAATCCAAAGCAGATTAATCCATTTAGGCTCTTTATTGTTGTTGATCTTCCTTTGTCTTTTCCTATCTTTACTTTTGTCTTGCACAGGACTGTTATTTTATTTATTTTTTTAACTGAAATACACACAATGACAAATGTATAAGCTATGTGATTCAATTAGCATACTGAAATGTAATACACAATATGTAGATATTAGCTTCACACAAATATACAGTACTATCATCAAAAAAATACTTCTGAGTGTTGAAACTATTTCGATGGTGGAAATATACGACTGGCAGCCATTTTAAGTCCTCAAAACATCCATTGAAACAGTGCACAAAAATCGTTTTTCAATAAACATCTTAGTATCAAACTTAACCACTTTCCACCTTAATATTGAGTTACATAAACAATTTAAACAGTTTACTTACAGACTTATCTTTTCCAAGGCTTGTAAGAGCTAACACAACTTGTCTACTTCTCAATTGTCTCAACCCGGAAGTGCCCAAACTAATGACGCGTAGTATTTTCATATTGCCACAAGGTAAGTGTCTACAATCAAATGGGCATAAGTGAAGTGAAGTGAATTATATTTATATAGCGCTTTTCTCTAGTGACTCAAAGCACTTTACATAGTGAAACCCAATATCTAAGTTACATTTAAACCAGTGTGGGTGGCACTGGAAGCAGGTGGGTAAAGTGTCTTGCCCAAGGACACAACGGAAGTGACTAGGATGGCGGAAGCGGGGATCGAACCTGGAACCCTTAAGTTGCTGGCACGGCCACTCTACCAACCGAGCTATACCGCCCCAACCTTGCAGGTCCCACAGGGCATTTCCTGTACGTGGGAAGGGATTCGTTCCCAGGGATTCGAATAAAGAACCAACTCTTTTTCTTTACTATAGTGGCCTCGATAACGGGAACCGGTTCTCAAAAAGGAATTCGAGTCCATGGAGTCGGTTCTTTTCTTATCAAACAACCGGGAAAACCGATTTCGAACATCATCCCTAGAGATGATTGGGTCATTAGTTCACTATCGAGTATAATACAAACTTGGTTAGCCTTTGTTAATTATAGACTATTTGGATTACGCCTTTTTTAATACGTAAGTCGGACCAAACTCGCCATAAAATTAACAACAAAAAGATTGATTTTTCAAAATGTATATTGTAGATTGAAAATTGCCATCAATCCCACGTGGGTCCTCGGGACCCGAAGCACCTACGCCTATGGGTGCAGGGTGTGCATCAGAAGCCACACTTAGGATGTCGAAGCTTGCTATCAAAATTGGGAAAAAAACAGCTGGAGTGCTGAGATAGTGTGGACACCTCAGCAGCTTCATTATGGCTGCAAAAGTCACTTCATTGCAATGATTTCACTTGGAGTTCAAGACGCATCCAACAGTTCCATAAGCCACGAGTTACCGTGAAACAAAGGACATGCAGAGCCAAAAGCACAAGAGCCAACATTTGAAGTTGAAGACAATAAAGAAGTGTGAACAATTAGACTTAATCTTCATGCTTGACAAACACTCCCCTCCATTATGGGCTTTTAGCTGACACCTTCACTCGTCTGAGCCTCCGTCGACGAAACCTCACTGTTAATGCAGGGCACTGCTAAAAGCTTTGTTAAATACATTTCAGTTGTTCAACCATCATTTTCCTCCCTTTATAGTCCTTTTAATGCTGCCATTATCAAGGAAATGTTATGAATAACAATTAAAGAGAGGTGAAGGAATTCAGCAAATAATGAATATCTACTGAATGAATGTGACAGCATGTGGGGTTTTAAATCCTGGACTGGATGCAAAGTCTACTGTATTTATTGTGGTGAAACATCTCCAGTGACTCAAGTATGTAACTTCGCAATTATGTGTAGATGACGTGCCAAAAAGTTACCATTAGATGTGTTTTTTTTAGCAGTACCTCAATGGCTTCCATCGTTTACTAAAGCCCATACCTTCACTATGGCTGAATTATAAACAACAGTGGAGTGCATTTGTGTTCATTTGACCATAAGTGAGTTAGTTAGCAGACTACTATTAGTGGGGGTGATCTACTAAGACTGTGTACAATTGATAACAAGTGCAAAAGTGGTGCAGAACACCCTAGTTGAAAGAGTATTTTGCATCATACTCCATCATGTGGTGTTTTACTATGTTGTGGAAGATGCAGCACACAACTACTGTATAATCTGTGCCAGGCCCGGCCCTAACCAATCTGGCGCCCAAGGCAAGATTTTAGGTGGCGCCCGCCCACATCGGCAGTGAAGTGTATATACCCACAAGAAACCGAATAGCTTTGTCTTTAACCTTTTTTTTTACTTAAAGAAAGCAAATTAACAATCAGAATAGTGAACAAGATTAAAAAAAATATGGATAAATAAATGAATACAAAAAATAAAAAATGAATATATGAAATACAATATTTTTTACATACATGAACACAAAATAAAACGTGCCAAAAAGTTGCATAAAATAAATTAAAAATACAATATAAATAAGACACTGCACAAAACAAGATATCAAACCAGTATGACTTTAACAACTATATTACAAAAAAAGGGGATCCTACAGAGTTCTCTATTTGTGCTTTTTAATATTGCCTAACTAGAATGACTTACAAATTACTGTACACCAGGGAGTACTGTAATTACCTAACGTTACATTATTATTTTCCATAACAATTTAGCCCCCTCCACAATATTAACATGACATTAAAACAGAACTAGCTATTTATTGATTAGCAATTGCCGAATCATGTAACATTAGCTTAATGCTAAAAAGCCAGGTTACTATCACATTCTGTAACAGACAAATAATTTCATGTAGGCTAACGTTACCTACCTGCTACCTCTGTCTTTTTCTCGTTTCTCCTCCTCTTCTTTTCTCTTTTTTCTTCCCTGGTCACCTGACAGTTTTGGCCGTTTTGACATCTTGTGTTGATTTTTTTATGTGGTGACGTCCAAAAAGAGTCATGATACGGGAAGGGAGGGGGCGCACCGTGCCGGGGGAGGGGGGGGCGTAATGTTGTAACAAATAATATTTATATTAAATAGGCTTTACTTTGCATTTTAATTAACGTGGGATTATTTTATGTATTTAGAAATAATAGTACCAACTTTTTTTTTTTTTTTTTTTTTTTCCTCCAACATTTGTGGCACTGGCGTGGCGCCCCCTGATGGACGGCGCCCTTAGCATTTGCCTATACGGCCTATGCCACGGGCCGGCCCTGATCTGTGCTACATTTTCTGGGCTGTTACAAGCACTCTTCCTGTGTGATCTAGACCATTGTTTCTTAACTATAGAGCAGACCTGGGGAAACCAAGGCCCACGGGCCATATGTGGCCCATTAAGCTTTTCAATCTGGCCCGCCGGACATTCCCAAATTATTTTTTTAGATCTTTAAGCTGGAAAGTGTAGCTGCCATTATGATGTGCAGTAATGTTTTCAAATGAGTCTTGAACTATACAAAGTATTTCAATGGTTGGAATATGCGCTTTTGCATGATGTACTAGTTACTATGATAATCGAATTAGTTACTATGGTAATCTAATTAGTTACTATGGTAATCTAAGTGACAGCAGCTCAGACGAGGCACCAAGCAGTGTGGGTGGGGAGCGTTTCCACAGAGTGTTTGCAGAGCGTTCAGCCTGAAATGTGGGTGTCAGGGACAGACGCCGAAGGAGATTTTTACAACAAAGTTCTAAAGCTTAGTGATGTATCACATATATCAGATAGCAGGTGGGGGTTTTTGTACCCTCCGCGTTCATATTTTGCTGTGTTTTTTGCATTTTTGTTGCGTTTCGCTTGATTGTAAAATATGTCAATCGAGAGGAGGTGTGACGTTCATATGTTGTCAATATTCAGTGTTTTATAGGTCATAGTTAATATTGTAAATCCCACATTCTTTATTTTCATGTACATTCTGGGTGTCTCATTCAGTAAAAAAAATTACAATTCCAGTCCGTTTTTTAAGGCGGTCTGTCATAACACTTTTAGCATTCAATCAGACATTATTGTCAGGTTTTGTATTAGTGTTCCTAAAAATCAGATATACCGGCCCCCAGACACATTTTTTTCTCTAAATGTGCCCCCCCCCCAAGTTAAAATAATTGTCCAGGCCTGCCCTATGTTTTTAAAGATGGATATCCTTCAGTTCTGGCCCCCCTGGTGCAGTAGCCTGGTTAACTTTAGTAGCCTGGCTAAATTCAGTTTTGTTCTGGGAATTTCCGACTAAAGTGTGCGTGTATTTTTGCCATTTGCAGCATTTTTCTATTGCACGTGTCTTGTAGTGTCTGCATGTTTTTGGTTCTGGATCATGTTTGTGTTTGGAGCATTTGGACAGTGCTGTGCACTTGACCCTGTCAGCCATCGTTGTTCAGGACCCAACATGGATCCCTGGTTGTCGGTGAAATGCATCACTATTTTAGTGATCATCAAAATCAATTGGAACAAATTGATGTTGTTGTTTTGTAACATTGATTTATATGCAAGCCCCGATGTTATGGTAATACTGTACAGCAGATTTTATATTCATAGGTTTGTCTCCCAGGAAATAAACTGTTTACAAATTTGGGTCTGGATCCAAACAAAGTTTATACACACCAATTATACAATCTGTAACCTGCAGGCCACCTTCATACACACCCCCTTCCAATAAAGGCACATGTACATGATATATGGTGCATGCTCCGATAATATATATATATATATATATATATATATATATATATATATATATATATATATATATATATATATATATATATATATATATATATATATATATATATATATATATATATTTTTTTTTTTTTTTTTTTTTTTAATCTATGACTGTAAATATTAGGGACACACTGGAAATAGATATTTTTTTTAAAAGAAAAAAAACACACGCATGACTAACATAATAACGTTTGTCAGAATAAAGACATAATTTTAACAGGAAAACATTCTATTGTTACATGAATAAAGTCATAACATAGTGAAAATAACCAAAATTTAAATTTTTAATTTTTGTAAACAATAGATAATCTGGTTAGGGTATAAGGTGTCATGATCTGTTGCCCGGATCATGCTTGTTTAATTGTTGACTCCCTCAGTTCCTGTTGTGTGCACCCCTGGGTTTGTGTTTTATTTGCCATGCAGGGTGCAGATTAGTGTCACCTGCCTCTGATTAGTGTTCGGAACGCTCACCTGCAGCCTGGCACTAATCAGAGAGCTATTTATTCCTGCTTTTCGCCACACTAGGTCCGGCTGTCTTATTTGATTCCATGCAACACTTACGACGTCTTCTTATTTGATTCCTGAGCTAAGCTACGCTATTCCGTTAGTTTCCTGTGCTATAGGCACGCTTGTTTTGTTTATTTTTGTATTTTTGCATGATTCATGGACAATAAATCATGGTCTCACCTGCACCTTGCCTCCGGAGTTCCGTCTAAATCCTGGGAGAACGATCCACACAGCAAAATGTGCCCACGCCTAACATGAGGACTATTATGATTACATGTTGTGTTAGTATTTTCTAACATTTAAGTATAATTTTACCATTTGTAGTAACCTCTTTCTGTCCATAACTGTCTCGTTAGTACGTTCAGAGCGGGTAAATCTGAGCAGATGGACAATTTCAACATAGCTATGAGTTGTTGAACCTGCACTGTATGGAACTTCCTTTGCAGCTGCTGTCCATGGTGCTGAAAGGGAGTATCGCCCATGTTTCAGCACCATGGACTCCACTAAGACCGTAGCACCAGCGAGCAAGACCGTTGAGTGTCACTGTTTACCACAAGACAAAAAGGCTATAATAGAATGTTAAGTGAAATTACTAATTATCGCTCATGGCGAAGTGCTGCTTCAGTGCCACAATGTTGTCATGGTTACGCTGCACCTGTGACCTCAGTAGATGCAGCAGTCGTTTTTGACGCGCATGCGATATGTTACTCATTGTTGGAAAATATGACATGTATTTCCGACACATTAATCTGCCCTGCAACAAGTTTTTTTCCCTACATCAGGGGTGTCCAACGTTTTTCCACTGAAAACCGCACACTGAAAAATGAAACAATGCAAGGGCCATTTTGATATTTTTCATTTTCAAAACCAACACATTATATATTGGAAATATTAGAGCCGCCCTCAATTCTGGTGAATATTAAAGGTCAAAATAAATAAGTCATATATTTATATTTTCTTTTTAGGTTCAACACTTAAATATCTATATCTCAACTTCAGATCCATCTGTTCTCGTTTTTTTTGTTTTTTTGTTTTGTTTTTGGTTTATGTTGGTGTCCTTTTTTTCCAAAAAATTTGCATAATTTTCCCAAAACATTTGTCAAAATTGAATACTTGATGTGAAGTAATTGGAGCCTTAAATAGGTAAATAATTGATAACAATATAGCTTTTAGTTCATTATTTTTTTAAACAATGACAGCTTAAAAAAAAAAAAAAAAATCAGACTAATGGCCTTGGGTACCCAAAAGGCCCTCACTAATAAAAGTGTTAAAAATAAGTCATATTTAAATATAAATTATTTTTACTTTCAACGCTTAAATCTCTAGATCAGGGGTCCCCAAACTTTTTGACTCCGGGGCCGCATTGGGGTAAAACAATTTGGCTGGGGGCCGCGATATATACACTACCGTTCAAAAGTTTGGGGTCACCCAAACAATTTTGTGGAATAGCCTTCATTTCTAAGAACAAGAATAGACTGTCGAGTTTCAAATGAAAGTTCTCTTTTTCTGGCCATTTTGAGCGTTTAATTGACCCCACAAATGTGATGCTCCAGAAACTCAATCTGCTCAAAGGAAGGTCAGTTTTGTAGCTTCTGTAACGAGCTAAACTGTTTTCAGATGTGTGAACATGATTGCACAAGGGTTTTCTAATCATCAATTAGCCTTCTGAGCCAATGAGCAAACACATTGTACCATTAGAACACTGGAGTGATAGTTGCTGGAAATGGGCCTCTATACACCTATGTAGATATTGCACCAAAAAGCAGACATTTGCAGCTAGAATAGTCATTTACCACATTAGCAATGTATAGAGTGTATTTCTTTAAAGTTAAGACTAGTTTAAAGTTATCTTCATTGAAAAGTACAGTGCTTTTCCTTCAAAAATAAGGACATTTCAATGTGACCCCAAACTTTTGAACGGTAGTATATATATATATATATATATATATATATATATATATATATATATATATATATATATATATATATATATATATATATATATATATATATATATATATATATATATATATATATATATATATATATATATATATGTGTGTGTGGGAAAAAAATCACAAGACTATTTCATCTCTACAGGCCTGTTTCATGAGGGGTTTTCCTCAATCCTCAGGAGATTGAGGATTGAGGAAAACCCCTCATGAAACAGGCCTGTAGAGAAGAAATAGTCTTGTGATTTTTTTCCCACACATACATATTACGCTCTTCCACGGTATCGAGCACTATTTTTTGGATAATCTAATTAAGACATATATATATATATATATATATGTATATATATATATATATATATATATATATATATATATATATATATATATATATATATATTCCTCGCGCACTAATTGACGTTATCGATGGTAAAATGCATTTTTAGACAATATGATTTGCCTGAGTCGCTAGGAGACGGTAGAAAATGGACTAGTAAGGACAAATTAAAAAAAAAAAATAAATTAGAAAATAAAAATAAAAAACTTGTTTTTTTTGTTTTTTTTAACTTGGGACTTCCCCAAGTTTTTTTTAACTTGGGGACCCCTGCTCTAGATCAACTTCAAAGCTATGCGTCGAAATCCGTTTTAATTTTTGAGCAAGGACAGTTTTAAAGTAACATTTTCTCATTACATGACACCTATTTGCTCTTTTCCCCCACTTTTTATGTTTTCTTTTTAATACTATTTATAAAATGTGCTGCGGGCCGCAAATGGCCCTTGGGCCGCATCTAGGACACAGCTGGTCTCCATCAACACCTTATAAACACACCTTATGATATGACCAAAACAACTTAAGTCACAGCTGCCATGAGTGCAGGTTGTGTTTACAGTGCTGCTGCAACCTCGGTGGAGAGGACAGGCGTGATGGAGGAGAAGGTCAGGAGCACAGACGGGACGACGCACGCACACAGCAGTGTTTGCGCTCATTAAATAAAGACGTGTGACGATGTAGTCCAGAAGGTGGGGGCACGACCGGTCAGAGGTGCACTTTCTATTGGCACAATATGTTTGTCAGGAACACGTCTGAGGGACACATTGAGACGAGGTATTGCAAAACAGCTCATCAACACATGTTTGAAAGGTTGCAGTATTATTAATTGATGTTTAATATGTGATCAAGGACACTTTGTTTGTGAATTTAAATCAGGAGAAGTCCAGATAAACAGGTTTGCTGGCTTGTTGCTATGCTAAAATCCATTCGAACAACCAACCTGAAGGAGTAAACAGAACCAAGATGTACGATTACAAATGGAAACTCCTTCCAAATGCAGAATCTGCGTCCGATCTGGATCAAACTTATGGTTTACATTTCAGTGTCTGTTTCAACATATACATAGCACATGTTGGCACTCTTTTTTAATATACTGTATTTTCCGGACCATAGGGCGCACCGGATTATAAAGCGCACTGCCGATGAATGGCCTATTTTTGAACACATTGTGGAGTTATGTACTTAACACAAAAAAGGTGAACTAACTGAAAACATGTTTTATGTTCTAGTTTCTTCAAAATAGCCACCCTTTGCTCTAAATACTGCTTTGCACACTCTTGGCATTCTCTCGATGAGCTTCAAGCACGCTTGTGAAGTGAAAACCATGTCAGGTGAGAGAGAGAATGCCAAGAGTGTGCAAAACAGTAATCAGTGCAAAGAGTGGCTATTTTGAAGAAACTAGAATATAAAACATGTTTTCAGTTATTTCACCTTCTTTTTTTTAAGTGCATAACTCCACATGTATTAATTCATAGTTGTAATGCCTTCAGTGACAATCTACAATGTACACTACCGTTCAAAAGTTTGAGGTCACTTTGAAATGTCCTTATTTTTTAAGGAAAACCACTGTACTTTTCAATGAAGATAACATTAAACTAGTCTGAACTTTGAAGAAATACACTCTATACATTGCTAATGTGGTAAATGACTATTCTAGCTGCAAATGTCTGGTTTTTGGTGCAATATCTACATAGGTGTATAGAGGCCCATTTCCAGAAACTATCACTCCAGTGTTCTAATGGTACAATGTGTTTTGCTCATTGGCTCAGAAGGCTAATTGATGATTAGAAAAGCCTTGTGCAATCATGTTCACACATCTGAAAACAGTTTAGCTCGTTACAGAAGCCACAAAACTGACCTTCCTTTGAGCAGATTGAGTTTCTGGAGCATCACATTTGTGGGGTCAATTAAACGCTCAAAATGGCCCGAAAAAGAGAACTTTCATCTGAAACTCGACAGTCTATTCTTGTTCTTAGAAATGAAGGCTATTCCACAAAATTGTTTGGGTGACCCCAAACTTTTGAACGGTAGTGTACATAGTCATGAAAATAAAGAAAACACATTGAATGAGGAGAAGGTGTGTCCAAATTGTTGGCATGTACTGTATATAACATTGTAAAACATGCACTACTGTACATTTTGTGTTGCCTATGCTATTATTTTTTGGACAAATTTGGAACAGTTAGTCAAACTCCAATGTTGACTTGAATTTTCTCGCACATCTCAGTGTGTTCTTGTTCTTGTTGCTGAAGTTTGTGTTGCGTTTCAGAACTCCAAGGGGAATTTAAGTTACTGGTCAATCCCAAATTCTTTTGATGACACTTAAGCTGAGTTTAAATCATCACCAGAACAGAATAGGTATTTTGTAGTTCATTTTCAAAGCTTTGAAGAGACCAGCCTAGGACAACACATTCAAATTGCGTAGCCGAGTTGATCTGAAAAACCCACGGAAGTGCTGTGTTCTTCAATATGTCCCTCGCCCCGACCCTCCAGAAGTAATACACACGTCCATTGTTCAACTCTGAGAAGAGACAGGATGCGATAAGGAGAAGGAGTATCTGTCCTCCTCACATTCCTAAAGTCAAGGTAACTCAGAGTGGACTTGCGGACAACCAGAAAGAGAACAAATGGAAAAACACTAGCTGTTTTCAAATATGACTGAATAGAAAGAAATAACTCTTAAATATGGATATATGTAGATATCTGCCTCCGTCATTTGGCACACACCATTAGAGGACTGACAACCGCATCTATGTTGAATTGGAGCAGATTGGTTAAAAAATAAAAAATAAAATAAAAAACATGACCGCCAAAGCAAAATATATTTGCAAGGATAGAGGCGGGACTCATCAACTAATTTTTTATACATCACCATTTGTATGATTTGAAAACGTATGCCAGCATGTCATCTGAAGTATTTTGACCACGAACCACAGGGGACGCCAGAAGTGGCATTTACAGTCCAAACGAGTCATACCAAAGACTATACAAATGGGACCAATTACCTCCCTGCTTGGCACTCAGCATCAAGGGTTGGAATTGGGGGTTGAATCACCAAAAAATGACTCCCGGGCGCGGCCACCGCTGCTGCTCACTGCTCCCCTCACCTCCCAGGGGGTGAACAAGGGGACGGGTCAAATGCAGAGGTTAATTTCACCACACCTCGTGTGTGTGTGTGACTATCATTGGTACTTTAACTTTAACTTTAAATGTAGTAGGATGTTGTGTGGTGGTCCAAACATTCTAGAGGGGGAGTGCGGCAGCGCCCTGCTGCGGGTTACCCTGACCACCACAAACTGGCACGAGACCCCGGTATTCTGGATGCAACACTGTTTTATTGTCATAAATGTGAGAGCCGTTTGATTTCCAGCAAAATGTATTTTCTTGTTCTGTGTCTCTCTCTCTCTCTGGCTCCCACTCCAACTCTCACCCCGTGTCTCGCTCCGGCTGCTGCTAATAAAGGCGACAGGTGATTAGATAACAAGGCCCACCTGTGCCGTCCACTCACCTGTCGCTGTCTTCGAGGCCGGTCCTTGCAAACCCCGTTCCGCGGCAGGCCCGCAGGCCACGCCCCCCTCCACAGGGCGTTTTGGTGGGTCTTCTTTTGTGCGCAATCATATTTGCCGCATCGCCTTGTACAGTACTTAATGTAATGCATCATAAGCAGTGATATCCATTGCATTCACTTCTTCCAGGTTCCCACGTCGTGGACTTTGTGCGGAGTAAAGTTTATGGGTGATCCCTGCTGACGAAAGAAACGTTCCCCGTCAACACTCAAACACTGTAAGTACACCTTTTATACCGTGTTCTACTACGTTGGGCTCATGACCATCACAGTAGTACATGATTACAGAAAGATTAACATCACCGTGTGAGACTGTTACTTGAAAAGGTCGCTTGAATAGTTAGCTTATTAGACCGTTGTTTAAAGCAGTGGTCCCCAACCACCGGGACGCGGCCCGGTACCGGTCCGTGGATCGATTGGTACCGGGCCGCACAAGAAATAAAAATAAATAAAAAAATAAATAAATACAAATTTAAAAAATAAAAAAATAAATAAATAAATAAATAAAAAATAAAAATAAATTAAAATTAAAATTGTATTTTTTATTTTTATGAAATCAACATAAAAAACACAAGATACACTTACAATTAGTGCACCAACCCAAAAAACCTCCCTCCCCCATTTACACTCATTCACACTCATTCGCACAAAAGGGTGGTTTCTTTCTGTTACTGGCAAATGGGTTATACTTGTAGAGTGTTTTTCTACCTTTTTTTGTTAAGGAACTCAAATCGCTTTGACACTATTTCCACATTCACCCATTCACACACACATTCACACACTGATGGCGGGAGCTGCCATGCAATGCGCTAACCAGCACCCATCAAGAGCAAGCGTGAAGTGTCTTGCTCAAGGACACAACGGACGTGACTAGGATGGTAGAAGGTGGGGATTGAACCAGGAATAAATAATAAATGATAAATGGGTTATACTTGTATAGCGCTTTTCTACCTTCAAGGTACTCAAAGCGCTTTGACAGTATTTCCACATTCACACATTCACACACACATTCACACACTGATGGCGGGAGCTGCCATGCAAGGCGCTAACCAGCAGCCATCAGGAGCAAGGGTGAAGTGTCTTGCTCAAGGACACAACGGACGTGACTAGGATGGTAGAAGGTGGGGATTGAAACAGGAACCCTCAGATTGCTGGCACGGCCACTCTCGCAACTTCGCCACGCCGTCCCCTATTAATATTTCTGGTTCCTACATCATCTATCTATATAGACCAGGGGTGTCAAACGTACGGCCCGTGGGCCGGATCAGGCCCGCGGACAGGTTTTATCCGGCCCGCGGGATGAGTTTGCCAAGTATAAAAATGAACCAACATTTTTGAATGAAAGAAACTGCTGTTCTAAATGTGTCCACTAGATGTCACAATAGCAATTATTTGCATCTTTGTAGATTATGCTACATATGTAAAAAAAAAAAAAATAAACCACATGATGTTAGTGCACCAGTTAAGGAAAATGAGCAAACTTACATGAATGACATCCTGTAATTTGATTTTGATATAATTTTTTTATCGTAATAGATTGAAAATTAACACCAATGAGTTGACTGATGAACATTATCACAAAATGTATTCAGAAAATATAAATAACGACAGATAAAGATAGAATACTATTAACCGCAACATGTAAGTGTAAAAAAAAAAACAACAACATTATGATTTGTACATTTTCAGAATTTTCTTCTTCTATTTTTAAACAAAGAAAACAATCTGAATTTGTCTTTATTTTTAAGTTATCGTGCCGTGATTTTACCTGTCCGGCCCACCTGGGAGTAGATTTTTCTCCATGTGGCCCCCCATCTAAAATGAGTTTGACACCCCTGATATAGACCAATACAGTCTGCAGGGACACATGATTGCATTTTTTTTATGACAAAAAAACAACAACAAAAAACAATGATTTTCAAGCGTTGACCGGTCCGCAGTTACAAAAAGGTTGGGGACCACTGGTTTAAAGTATAAATCATGTCATAAAAGTACATAAAACCTTACAAGGAGTGCATTTTAAATCAACGTGAGCCTCGGGCTTTATAGTTCACTTTTGCTGTATTATATGCTGCCTCAGTAATTGATCAGGCAGCTACTTTCAGTTCTCCATTCAGAGTCCATTTGAACTATTGCCAAGGTTTCCTCCTTATCTTTATTGAGCAAGCTATATCCCTCGAAATGTTATGAAGCCTCTATTGTCATGATGTCGACAACACCGCAGCATTTTGGCAACGAGAGTGCACTGCATGTGTGCACCTTGTGCAGCTTTTGCTCACCTCTGCAATTCTGCATTGATCCCATGCCAGCCTGCCGGTGAGTGAGCACAAAGCTGATGCGGACTTTTGGTCCGCATGTTGGTCCGGTCCATCAAGCCAGTGGCCATGACCATAACTGAGAATGATTGCAGCCAATACAACAATCACATTGTGCTGCAGTCATCAAACGCCATGTGCATACATATATATACATACATACACACACACACACACACACTCCCTGCATGTGATTGATAAAGCAATTTGCTTAAAATAATAGTGATTGTTTTTGTTCCTCCATTTCCATATTTATTTTAAATCTAAGACAGGCTGAAAGATGAATTGATTGTTGCCGTAACGGAGCACCGCATGGTAAACACAGTATTTGGCGAGAACAAAATGTTAATTAGCATATGAAATACAGTGTGAACAAACATGCTGTTTATCCCTGCAGCATTTTGCGATCATAATCAGCTGATGGGGCCTACTTTTTTTTGTCTCTAAGAGTTGCTTGTTAGGACCCCCTCTTTGCCATGTATTTTATCACATGCATGTAGGTCACCAATAGAAAGGAGCCTTATCATTAACCATCTGGGTATTACTGGATAGACAGAGTAGATACATGATGAAAAAGTGTACTGGGAGTTAAAGGCCTACTGAAAGCCACTACTACCGACCATGCAGTCTGATAGTTTATATATCAATGATGAAATCTTAACATTGCAACACATGCCAATACGGCCGGGTTAACTTATAAAGTGACATTTAAAATTTCCCGGGAAATATCCGGCTGAAACGTCGCGGTATGATGACGTATGCGCGTGACGAAGTCAGTTTAACGGAATTTATGGAACCCCGTAGAATCCTATACAAAAAGCTCTGTTTTCATTTCATAATTCCATAGTATTCTGGACATCTTTTGCAATTTGTTTAATGAACAATGAAGGCTGCAAAGAAGACAGTTGTAGGTGGGATCGGTGTATTAGCAGCGGACTACAGCAACACAACCAGGAGGACTTTGTTGGAGAGCAGACGCACTAGCCGCCGACCTCACCTTGACTTCCTACGTCTCCGGGCCGCCAAACGCATCGGGTGAAGTCCTTCGTCCTTCCGCTGGAACGCAGGTGAGCACGGGTGTTGATGAGCAGATGAGGGCTGGCTGGCGTAGGTGGAGAGCTAATGTTTTTAGCATAACTCTGTGCGGTCCGGTTGCTAAGTTAGCTAAGTTAGCTTCAATGGCGTCGTTAGCACAGCATTGTTAACCTTCGCCAGCCTGGAAAGCATTAACCGTGTATTTACATGTCCACGGTTTAATAGTATTGTTGATTTTCTATCTATCCTTCCAGTCAGGGGTTTATTTTTTTTGTTTCTATATGCAGTTAAAGCACGATGCTATCACGTTAGCTCGTAGCTAAAGCATTTCGCCGATGTATTGTCGTGGAGATAAAATTAATGTCCATTTCGCGTTCTCGACTCTCATTTTCAAGAGGATATAGTATCCGATGTGGTTTAAAATACAAATCCGTGATCCACAAAAATACAAATCCGTGATCCACAATAGAAAAAGGAGAGAGTGTGGAATCCAATGAGCCAGCTTGTACCTAAGTTACGGTTAGAGCGAAAAAAGATACGTCCCTCACTGCCTCTCAAGTCCTTCACTGTAACGTTCCTCATCTACAAATCTTTCATTCTCGCTCAAATTAATGGGGTAATCGTCACTTTCTCGGTCCGAATCTTTCTCGCTCCATTGTAAACAATGGAGAATTGTGAGGAATACTAGCTCCTGTGACGTCACGCTACTTCCGGTACAGGCAAGGCTTTTTTTTTATCAGCGAGCAAAAGTTGCGAACTTTATCGTCAATTTTCTCTACTAAATCCTTTCAGCAAAAATATGGCAATATCGCGAAATGATCAAGTATGACACATAGAATGGATCTGCTATTCCCGTTTAAATTTAAAAAAATCATTTCAGTAGGCCTTTAAGGGTGAATAATATTCTTTTTTTTCTCAAATCTCTAAATAAACTATAATGGCAAACATGTCACGCCAATACATTTCTCGAGCGTCATTGCCGTCATTGACTGTTACATCATCACATCATTATATACCATCAATCTCACCGGAAGCCTCCGCCGCGTCAAAGTCCTGTGAGAGGCACTTCACCAAAATTGTCAGTAAATATGACAAAAGTGTACTGTTTTTTCCTCCAAAATAAAACCCTGAAATTAGAAAATGCATGAATATATCGTGTAATGACTGTACAAATCCATCCATCCATCATTCCATTTTCTTCCGCTTATCCGAGGTCGGGTCGCGGGGGCAACAGCCTAAGCAGAGAAGCCCAGACTTCCCTCTCCCCAGCCACTTCGTCCAACTCCTCCCGGGGGATCCCGAGACGTTCCCAGGCCAGCCGGGAGACATAGTCTTCCCAACGTGTCCTGGGTCTTCCAGGTGGCCTCCTGCCGGTCGGACGTGCCCTAAACACCTCCCTAGGGAGGCGTTCGGGTGGCATCCTGACCAGATGCCCGAACCACCTCATCTGGCTCCTCTCGATGTGGAGGAGCAGCAGCTTTACTTTGAGTTCCTCCCGGATGGCAGAGCTTCTCACCCTATGTCTAAGGGAGAGACCCGCCACCCGGCGGAGGAAACTCATTTCGGCCGCTTGTACCCGTGATCTTGTCCTTTCGGTCTTAACCCAAAGCTCATGACCATAGGTGAGGATGGGAACGTAGATCGACCGGTAAATTGAAAGCTTTGCCTTCCGGCTCAGCTCCTTCTTCACCACAACGGATCGATACACCGTCCGCATTACTGAAGACGCCGCACCGATCCGCCTGTCGATCTCACGATCCACTCTTCCCTCACCCGTGAACAAGACTCCGAGGTACTTGAACTCCTCCACTTGGGGCAGGGTCTCCTCCCCAACTTGTAGATGGCACTCCACCCTTTCCCGGGCGAGAACCATGGACTCGGACTTGGAGGTGTTGATTCTCATCCCAGTCGCTTCACACTCGTCTGTGAACCGATCCAGTGAGAGCTGAAGATCCTGGCCAGTTGAAGCCATCAGGACCACATCATCTGCAGAAAGCAGAGACCTAATCCTGCATCCACCAAACCGGATCCCCTCAATGCCCTGACTGCGCCTAGAAATTCTGTCCATAAAAGTTATGAACGGAATCGGTGACAAAGGGCAGCCTTGGCGGAGTCCAACCCTCACTGGAAACGGGTTGGACTTACTGTACAAATAAACATTGTAATTATAATGGTAATCAGTGGGGACTTGTTTTCCCCTAATGACACCGAACTGCTATAAAGTTTGAAATCTGACCCTACAAAAAATATAACAATGCATTAAACGTGTTTTATTACCAACTTCATGTGTATTTAGGCCTGGTATTTACAGCAGTAACTTTAGCAGCCCTTTAACATTTACTTTGTGCAATTTTTCAAAATAAAATACTGATATAATTAGATGAAATCAGCATTCAAAGGGGTAAATTCAAATTTAAAAAAAACATGACATGTTTGTTATTTTTATTCAGGACTCAAGCTAATTGAAAGATTTAAACAATACATTTTGAAAAAAAATATGAAGACATTTTTTTGTTTTTCTTCTCCTATACAACCACTTCGGCAAATCATATTGTTGATGTAGATGCCCATATTTGCCGTACAGATTGACTTTACAAAGGAGAAGTGTGATATACTTCTCCTATTGCCTTATTTGTATTTGACTTTATTAAATGGATGTATTTATTGTGTGGCGCAGGGGATAGCAAGAATAAAAAAAGGAAAACAGGGGGAAATTGCGGGAATAAGAGGGGTATACGACAGAGAGACAATAGGCAAGGCAAGGCAAGGCAACTTTATTTGTATAGCGCTTTTCATACACAAGGCAGACTCAAAGTGCTTCACAGACAACAAAGTGAAATGAAAGAAAATAAAAGCAGAATTAAAATGCAGACAATAAAAATAAAAACAGTGCAGACGTTAAAAGTTAAAAGATTAAAAGATTTAGCTGAAAGCTAAGGTGAACATAAAAGTCTTCAGTCTAGTTTTAAAAGTAGTCAGAGTTGGGGAAAGTCTGACATCTTCCGGAAGTTTATTCCAGCTATTTGTTGCATAGTGACTGAATGATGCTCTCCCTTGATTTGAGTTTACTCTTGGAACCGCTAACAGATTGGTCTCAGAAGATCTTAGTGATCTAGAGGGCTTATATAGTGGGAGCATATCAGTGATATACTTGGGCCCTAGACCATGTAGTGATTTATATGTGAGCAGGAGGATTTTGAAATCTATTCTCTGATGTACAGGGAGCCAATGTAAGGATTTAAGAATTGGTGTAATGTGCTCACATTTTTTGGTCTTTGTTAGAACTCTAGCAGCAGCGTTCTGAACAAGCTGTAGCTGCCTGACAGTTTTTTTGGGAAGATCTGCAAGGAGACCATTACAATAGTCTAGCCTACTGGTAATAAAGGCATGTACAAGTTTTTCAAAGTCTTGAGCTAACATGAGCCCTCTAAGTCTTTGTACATTTTTGAGGTGATAGTAGGCCGATTTTGTTACTGATTTGATGTGACTGTCGAAATGTAAATCAGAATCTAAAATAACCCCAAGATTTCTGGCTTTATTTGAGGTTTTCAGGGACAGTGATTGAAGGTGTTGGACAACTTTAAACCTTTCTTTTTTAGCACCAAAAACAATTATCTCAGTTTTATCTTCATTTAGTTGTAGGAAATTTTGGCACATCCAGTGTTTGACTTGCTCAATGCACTGGCACAGAAGATCTATGAGGCGATAGTCATTTGGTGATAGCGCTACATAGATTTGGGTGTCATCGGCATAGCAATGATGGTCAATGTTACTATTTTGCATGATTTGTCCTAGTGGGAGCATATAGATGTTAAATAAAGTCGGCCCCAAGATTGAACCTTGGGGGACTCCACACGTTACGTTGGTTGGTTCTGATACAAAGTCACCAATGGAAACAAAATAGTTCCTATCTTGTAGATATGACTTGAACCAGCTTAAAACTGTGCCTGAGATCCCCACCCAGTTTTCCAACCTGTCCAAAAGTGTTGAGTGGTCGACAGTGTCAAATGCAGCACTGAGGTCCAAAAGCATTAATACTGAAGTTTTGCCAGAGTCTGTGTTTAGACGGATGTCATTTATAACTTTAAGAAGGGCCGTCTCTGTGCTATGAAGAGGTCAAAATCCTGACTGGAAGTTGTTGTGGCAGCCAGTAGAAGCCAAGAAGTGATTTAGTTGTTGGAGGACAACTTTCTCAATTATTTTACTTATGAATGGTAGATTTGAAATTGGTCTGTAGTTGTTGATAACTTTTTTAGAAGAGGTTTAATGACTGCAGTTTTGAAAGCCTTCGGGAAATTGCCCGATTGAATAGAATTATTAACTATTTGCAAGACGTCTGTTGATAGGCAGTCAAAAACATTCTTAAAGAAGTTGGTAGGTAAAACATCAAGGCAGCAGGTGGATGACTTTAGAGCTGTCACCGTTTCCACTAGAGTTTTAGAGTCTATGGCAATAAAGCTTGCCATCATTGCTGTGTTACTTTTGCCTAAATGGGTTGGTGATCCAACTTTTTTACTTGAGATATTGATGGTGCGTCTGATGCCTTCAATTTTATCAGTATAAAAGAATGCAAACTCATTGCATTTCTGCGTGGAATGGAGTTCGGCTGGTATTTGTGTTGGGGTTTAGTCAGTCTGTCAACGGTTGCGAATAGGGTTTTTGCCTTATTTGTGTTGCTGTTTATGATATTGGAGAAGAATGTTTCTCTAGCACTTTTTAAGACTAAATTGTAGGCCTGGACAATAACAACAACAACAACAACAACTACAGAACAACATCAGCAAGTTTGATATGTACAAATATGATATGAAAAATAAGAGGAAAGAAGCAGTGAGTGAAGTAAATATTAATAACAGAAAATTGACAATGAACATTATTACACTACAAATGGAGCAATACAAATACCAATAGAAATAGCACCATTGATGAATACTAATAATAATAATGACCTCTATTATCAACAATACAATTGTTTCAAAAATACATATAGTATATGTAATAAAAACTTGAATTAAAAAAAAAAGCAGATGAATGAAGGGGAAGAATGAGAAAGAAACGATATTAACCTTGTAGATTGTTATAGTAAATGTAGGTTAAGCTTTATCAGTGTGCCGTGTTTTATCAAAAATATTTTAACACATTCAACTCTCTGAGGACTTCTCCATCCTTTAGGTACGTTATTGGGTTAAAAATAGTTCCCAGTGTATCGTTGATACATGGTTAGGGCGTTTGTTTATTTCAAACATGCACACAATTACAATATGATTCATCACGTGTCCAGTCTCTCATTACAACATGTCCCAAAATGAGTAGGAAGAAGCAAACCTTATTTAATCCTACCACTTTTCGTTTTGTAGTAACACATTAATGTATACTCAATCTATATGAAAGGATTTGAAATGAAAATATTACAATTAAAAATGAAAATAAAAACATCTTCCCATAAAAGTAACACAACCAAAGTAATGGCCAAAAAAATAGAGCATACATTTACCTCAAAGGACAAAAAAGTCCTCAGTATACTCTGAGTATTAAGAAAACAAATCCTTCAGACTTGATAAGTGCTGTGAAATTGTTACAAGACATTCAAACTGTTGAGAGGACTTGCTGCGTCACAAATGGATTGTTAAGATAAAAGTGTACCTCTTCACACAGATTTGAACAAACACTGGCTGAATGCAAATGGCCACTAAGGATCTAGTGGAGGGCAGGAAATATAGCTGCAGCAGAGAGAAAAAAATAGAACTTAAACTGCGTGAGGAGAATATAAACAACTACTGTATTCGGGCATGCGGGTGCTGTCACTTCACTGCCAGGCGTTGAGGATTTTGTTGAAGTGTGGCTTTGTTTTGTATAGCTGGGAAATCTCCCATCCTACTCTGTCACTGTGTTGTCACAAACACTTCATGCATGGGTCTTTTAATATGACAATTTGCAATGAGAAGCCTAAAAATAACACCCAACGAAAAGGCAAATAAGCCTGTGCTGAAGCTAGACTTGAATTGTTCATCGATTCCTGGTTTCCAATCAGCACTGGCATATGGAAATCTATTCTTAGGCTGTACTAAAATGTGACTCGACAGGGATGAATGGTCCGATTGGTAGATTGACTACATAAGAACCATTTGCAAAAAGTCAGGGCAGGAGGCGTTTGGATCTTAAGAAGGGGGCCAACCATGTGTGCTGCACTACATACACATAAAAGCAGCTGCAACCCAATCCTGTACTGACAATTTTATTTGAATACATTTTTCTACGCTATTATATGTCACTAATCAATGGCTTAGTGGCGCACAATAACACAGACGTG
>NC_084734.1:80446510-80471510 GCF_033978785.1 Entelurus aequoreus | reverse complement strand
TTAGAATATGTTCCGCTAGTGTCCAAATAACTCTAAATTAAGTATTTGTTACTTAGAATATGTTCCGCTAGTGTCCAAATAACTTTAAATGTAGTCTTTGTTACTTAGAATATGTTCCCCTAGTTTCCAAATAACTCTAAATGTAGTCTTTGTTACTTAGAATATGTTCCCTAAGTGTCAAAATAACTCTAAATTAAGTCTTTGTTACTTAGAATATGTTCCGCTAGTGTCCAAATAACTTTAAATGTAGTCTTTGTTACTTAGAATATGTTCCCAGAGTGTCCAAATTACTCTAAATTAAGTCTGTGTTACTTACAATATGTTCCCTAAGTGTCAAAATAACTCTAAATTAAGTCTTTGTTACTTAGAATATGTTCCGGTAGTGTCCAAATAATTTTAAATGTAGTCTTTGTTACTTAGAATATGTTCCCTGAGTGTCCAAATAACTCTAAATTTAGTCTTTGTTACTTAGAATATGTTCCCTTATTGTCCAAATAACTCTAAATTAAGTCTTTGTTACCTAGAATATGTTCCCCTAGTGTCCAAAAAACTTTAAATTTAGTCTTTGTTACTTAGAATATGTTCCCCTAGTGTCCAAATAACTCTAAATGTAGTCTTTGTCACTTAGAATATGTTCCCCTAGTGTCCAAACAACTCTAAATGTAGTCTTTGTTACTCAGAATATGTTCCCCTAGTGTCCAAATAACTCTAAATGAAGTCTTTGTTACTTAGAATATGTTCCCTAAGTGTCCAAATAACTCTAAATTTAGTCTTTGTTACTTAGAATATGTTCCCCGAGTGTCCAAATAACTCTAAATGAAGTCTGTGTTTCTTAGAATATGTTCCGCTAGTGTCCAAATAACTTTAAATGTAGTCTTTGTTATTTAGAATATGTTCCCCTAGTTTCCAAATAACTCTAAATGTAGTCTTTGTTACTTAGAATATGTTCCCCAAGTGTCCAAATAACTCTAAATTAAGTCTTTGTTACTTAGAATATGTTCCCTGAGTGTCCAAATAACTCTAAATTTAGTCTTTGTTACTTAGAATATGTTCCCTAAGTGTCCAAATAACTCTAAATTAAGTCTTTGTTACTTAGAATATGTTCCGCTAGTGTCCAAATAACTTTAAATGTAGTCTTTGTTACTTAGAATATGTTCCCTAAGTGTCCAAATAACTCTAAATTTAGTCTTTATTACTTAGAATACTTTCCCCGAGTGTCCAAATAACTCTAAATTAAGTCTTTGTTACTTAGAATATGTTCCCTAAGTGTCAAAATAACTCTAAATTTGTCTTTATTACTTAGAATATTTTCCCAGAGTGTCCAAATAACTCTAAATTAAGTCTTTGTTACTTAGAATATGTTCCCTAAGTGTCCAAATAACTCTAAATTTAGTCTTTATTACTTAGAATATTTTCCCCGAGTGTCCAAATAACTCTAAATTAAGTCTTTGTTACTTAGAATATGTTCTGCTAGTGTCAAAATAACTCTAAATTAAGTCTTTGTTACTTAGAATATGTTCCCTAAGTGTCCAAATAACTCTAAATTTAGTCTTTATTACTTAGAATATTTTCCCCGAGTGTCCAAATAACTCTAAATTAAGTCTTTGTTACTTAGAATATGTTCCCTACGTGTCCAAATAACTCTAAATTAAGTCTTTGTTACTTAGAATATGTTCCCTAAGTGTCCAAATAACTCTAAATTAAGTCTTTGTTACTTAGAATATGATCCCAGTGTCCAAATAACTCTAAATTAAGTCTTTGTTACTTAGAATATGTTCCGCTAGTGTCCAAATAACTTTAAATGTAGTCTTTGTTACTTAGAATATGTTCCCTAAGTGTCCAAATAACTCTAAATTTAGTCTTTATTACTTAGAATATTTTCCCAGAGTGTCCAAATAACTCTAAATTAAGTCTTTGTTACTTAGAATATGTTCCCTAAGTGTCAAAATAAATCTAAATTAAGTCTTTGTTACTTAGACTATGTTCCCTAAGTGTCCAAATAACTCTAAATGTAGTCTTTATTACTTAGAATATTTTCCCCGAGTGTCCAAATAACTCTAAATGTAGTCTTTGTTACTTAGAATATGTTCCCTAAGTGTCCAAATAACTCTAAATGTAGCCTTTGTTACTGAGAATATGATCCCTGAGTGTCCAAATAACTCTAAATTAAGTCTTTGTTACTTAGAATATGTTCCCTAAGTGTCCAAATAACTCTAAATTAAGTCTTTGTTACTTAGAATATGTTCCCTAAGTGTCCAAATAACTCTAAATTTAGTCTTTTTTACTTAGAATATGTTCCCTAAGTGTCCAAATAACTCTAAATTTAGTCTTTTTTACTTAGAATATGTTCCCGTAGTGTCCAAATAACTCTAAATTAAGTCTTTGTTACTTAGAATATGTTCCCCTAGTGTCCAAATAACTCTAAATGAAGTCTTTGTTACTTAGAATATCTTCCGCTAGTGTCCAAATAACTTTAAATGTAGTCTTTGTTACTTAGAATATGTTCCCTGAGTGTCCAAATAAGTCTAAATTAAGTCTTTGTTAGTTAGAATATGTTCCCCTAGTGTCCAAATAACTCTAAATTAAGTCTTTTTTACTTAGAATATGTTCCCTAAGTGTCCAAATAACTCTAAATGAAGTCTTTGTTACTTAGAATATGTTCCCCTAGCATCCAAATAACTCTAAATTAAGTCTTTGTTACTTAGAATATGTTCCGCTAGTGTTCAAATAACTCTAAATTAAGTCTTTGTTACTTAGAATATGTTCCCTAAATGTCAAAATAACTCTAAATTAAGTCTTTGTTACTTAGAATATGTTCCGCTAGTGTCCAAATAACTTTAAATGTAGTCTTTGTTACTTAGAATATGTTCCCCTAGTGTCCAAATAACTCTAAATGTAGTCTTTGTTACTTACAATATGTTTCCAGAGTGTCCAAATAACTCTAAATGAAGTCTTTGTTACTTAGAATATGTTCCCAGAGTGTCCAAATAACTCTAAATGAAGTCTTTGTTACCTAGAATATGTTCCGCTAGTGTCCAAATAACTCTAAATTTAGTCTTTATTACTTAGAATATTTTCCCCGAGTGTCCAAATAACTCTAAATTAAGTCGTTGTTACTTAGAATATGTTCCGCTAGTGTCCAAATAACTCTAAATGTAGTCTTTGTTACTCAGAATATGTTCCCTAGTGTCCAAATAACTCTAAATGAAGTCTTTGTTACTTAGAATATGTTCCCCTAGTGTCCAAAAAACTTTAAATTTAGTCTTTGTTACTTAGAATATGTTCCCCTAGCGTCCAAATAACTCTAAATTAAGTTTTTGTTACTTACAATATGTTCCGCTAGTGTCCAAATAACTTTAAATGTAGTCTTTGTTACTTAGAATATGTTCCCCTAGTGTCCAAATAACTCTAAATGTAGTCTTTGTTACTTAGAATATGTTTCCAGAGTGTCCAAATAACTCTAAATTAAGTCTTTGTTACTTAGAATATGTTCCCTAAGTGTCCAAATAACTCTAAATTAAGTCTTTGTTACTTAGAATATGTTCCGCTAGTGTCCAAATAATTTTAAATGTAGTCTTTGTTACTTAGAATATGTTCCCTGAGTGTCCAAATAACTCTAAATTAAGTCTTTGTTACTTAGAATATGTTCCCTAAGTGTCCAAATAACTCTAAATTAAGTCTTTGTTACTTAGAATATGTTCCGCTAGTGTCCAAATAATTTTAAATGTAGTCTTTGTTACTTAGAATATGTTCCCTGAGTGTCCAAATAACTCTAAATTAAGTCTTTGATACTTAGAATATGTTCCCTAAGTGTCAAAATAACTCTAAATTTAGTCTTTATTACTTAGAATATTTTCCCTGATTATTCAAATAACTCTAAATTAAGTCTTTGTTACTTAGAATATGTTCCCCAAGTGTCCAAATAACTCTAAATGAAGTCTTTGTTACTTAGAATATGTTCCCCTAGTGTCCAAATAACTCTAAATTAAGTCTTTGTTACTTAGAATATGTTCCCCAAGTGTCCAAATAACTCTAAATTAAGTCTTTGTTACTTAGAATATGTTCCGCTAGTGTCCAAATAACTCTAAATTAAGTCTTTGTTACTTAGAATATGTTCCCCTAGTGTCCAAATAACTCTAAATGTAGTCTTTGTTACTTAGAATATGTTCCCTGAGTGTCCAAATAACTCTAAATTAAGTCTTTGTTACTTAGAATATGTTCCGCTAGTGTCCAAATAATTTTAAATGTAGTCTTTGTTACTTAAAATATGTTCCCCAAGTGTCCAAATAACTCTAAATTAAGTCTTTGTTACTTAGAATATGTTCCCCTAGTGTCCAAATAACTCTAAATTAAGTCTTTGTTACTTAGAATATGATCCCAGAGTGTCCAAATAACTCTAAATTAAGTCTTTGTTACTTAGAATATGTTCCGCTAGTGTCCAAATAACTTTAAATGTAGTCTTTGTTACTTAGAATATGTTCCCTAAGTGTCCAAATAACTCTAAATTTAGTCTTTATTACTTAGAATATTTTCCCCGAGTGTCCAAATAACTCTAAATTAAGTCTTTGTTACTTAGAATATGTTCCCTAAGTGTCAAAATAAATCTAAATTAAGTCTTTGTTACTTAGACTATGTTCCCTAAGTGTCCAAATAACTCTAAATGTAGTCTTTATTACTTAGAATATTTTCCCCGAGTGTCCAAATAACTCTAAATGTAGTCTTTGTTACTTAGAATATGTTCCCTAAGTGTCCAAATAACTCTAAATGTAGCCTTTGTTACTGAGAATATGATCCCTGAGTGTCCAAATAACTCTAAATTAAGTCTTTGTTACTTAGAATATGTTCCCTAAGTGTCCAAATAACTCTAAATTAAGTCTTTGTTACTTAGAATATGTTCCCTAAGTGTCCAAATAACTCTAAATTTAGTCTTTTTTACTTAGAATATGTTCCCTAAGTGTCCAAATAACTCTAAATGTAGTCTTTTTTACTTAGAATATGTTCCCGTAGTGTCCAAATAACTCTAAATTAAGTCTTTGTTACTTAGAATATGTTCCCCTAGTGTCCAAATAACTCTAAATGAAGTCTTTGTTACTTAGAATATCTTCCGCTAGTGTCCAAATAACTTTAAATGTAGTCTTTGTTACTTAGAATATGTTCCCTGAGTGTCCAAATAAGTCTAAATTAAGTCTTTGTTAGTTAGAATATGTTCCCCTAGTGTCCAAATAACTCTAAATGTAGTCTTTGTTACTCAGAATATGTTCCCTAAGTGTCCAAATAACTCTAAATTAAGTCTTTGTTACCTAGAATATGTTCCCCTAGTGTCCAAATAACTCTAAATTAAGTCTTTTTTACTTAGAATATGTTCCCTAAGTGTCCAAATAACTCTAAATGAAGTCTTTGTTACTTAGAATATGTTCCCCTAGCATCCAAATAACTCTAAATTAAGTCTTTGTTACTTAGAATATGTTCCGCTAGTGTTCAAATAACTCTAAATTAAGTCTTTGTTACTTAGAATATGTTCCCTAAATGTCAAAATAACTCTAAATTAAGTCTTTGTTACTTAGAATATGTTCCGCTAGTGTCCAAATAACTTTAAATGTAGTCTTTGTTACTTAGAATATGTTCCCCTAGTGTCCAAATAACTCTAAATGTAGTCTTTGTTACTTACAATATGTTTCCAGAGTGTCCAAATAACTCTAAATGAAGTCTTTGTTACTTAGAATATGTTCCCAGAGTGTCCAAATAACTCTAAATGAAGTCTTTGTTACCTAGAATATGTTCCGCTAGTGTCCAAATAACTCTAAATTTAGTCTTTATTACTTAGAATATTTTCCCCGAGTGTCCAAATAACTCTAAATTAAGTCGTTGTTACTTAGAATATGTTCCGCTAGTGTCCAAATAACTCTAAATGTAGTCTTTGTTACTCAGAATATGTTCCCTAGTGTCCAAATAACTCTAAATGAAGTCTTTGTTACTTAGAATATGTTCCCCTAGTGTCCAAAAAACTTTAAATTTAGTCTTTGTTACTTAGAATATGTTCCCCTAGCGTCCAAATAACTCTAAATTAAGTCTTTGTTACTTAGAGTATGTTCCGCTAGTGTCCAAATAACTTTAAATGTAGTCTTTGTTACTTAGAATATGTTCCCCTAGTGTCCAAATAACTCTAAATGTAGTCTTTGTTACTTAGAATATGTTTCCAGAGTGTCCAAATAACTCTAAATTAAGTCTTTGTTACTTAGAATATGTTCCCTAAGTGTCCAAATAACTCTAAATTAAGTCTTTGTTACTTAGAATATGTTCCGCTAGTGTCCAAATAATTTTAAATGTAGTCTTTGTTACTTAGAATATGTTCCCTGAGTGTCCAAATAACTCTAAATTAAGTCTTTGTTACTTAGAATATGTTCCCTAAGTGTCCAAATAACTCTAAATTAAGTCTTTGTTACTTAGAATATGTTCCGCTAGTGTCCAAATAATTTTAAATGTAGTCTTTGTTACTTAGAATATGTTCCCTGAGTGTCCAAATAACTCTAAATTAAGTCTTTGATACTTAGAATATGTTCCCTAAGTGTCAAAATAACTCTAAATTTAGTCTTTATTACTTAGAATATTTTCCCTGATTATTCAAATAACTCTAAATTAAGTCTTTGTTACTTAGAATATGTTCCCCAAGTGTCCAAATAACTCTAAATGAAGTCTTTGTTACTTAGAATATGTTCCCCTAGTGTCCAAATAACTCTAAATTAAGTCTTTGTTACTTAGAATATGTTCCCCAAGTGTCCAAATAACTCTAAATTAAGTCTTTGTTACTTAGAATATGTTCCGCTAGTGTCCAAATAACTCTAAATTAAGTCTTTGTTACTTAGAATATGTTCCCCTAGTGTCCAAATAACTCTAAATGTAGTCTTTGTTACTTAGAATATGTTCCCTGAGTGTCCAAATAACTCTAAATTAAGTCTTTGTTACTTAGAATATGTTCCGCTAGTGTCCAAATAATTTTAAATGTAGTCTTTGTTACTTAAAATATGTTCCCCAAGTGTCCAAATAACTCTAAATTAAGTCTTTGTTACTTAGAATATGTTCCCCTAGTGTCCAAATAACTCTAAATTAAGTCTTTGTTACTTAGAATATGATCCCAGAGTGTCCAAATAACTCTAAATTAAGTCTTTGTTACTTAGAATATGTTCCGCTAGTGTCCAAATAACTTTAAATGTAGTCTTTGTTACTTAGAATATGTTCCCTAAGTGTCCAAATAACTCTAAATTTAGTCTTTATTACTTAGAATATTTTCCCCGAGTGTCCAAATAACTCTAAATTAAGTCTTTGTTACTTAGAATATGTTCCCTAAGTGTCAAAATAAATCTAAATTAAGTCTTTGTTACTTAGACTATGTTCCCTAAGTGTCCAAATAACTCTAAATGTAGTCTTTATTACTTAGAATATTTTCCCCGAGTGTCCAAATAACTCTAAATGTAGTCTTTGTTACTTAGAATATGTTCCCTAAGTGTCCAAATAACTCTAAATGTAGCCTTTGTTACTGAGAATATGATCCCTGAGTGTCCAAATAACTCTAAATTAAGTCTTTGTTACTTAGAATATGTTCCCTAAGTGTCCAAATAACTCTAAATTAAGTCTTTGTTACTTAGAATATGTTCCCTAAGTGTCCAAATAACTCTAAATTTAGTCTTTTTTACTTAGAATATGTTCCCTAAGTGTCCAAATAACTCTAAATTTAGTCTTTTTTACTTAGAATATGTTCCCGTAGTGTCCAAATAACTCTAAATTAAGTCTTTGTTACTTAGAATATGTTCCCCTAGTGTCCAAATAACTCTAAATGAAGTCTTTGTTACTTAGAATATCTTCCGCTAGTGTCCAAATAACTTTAAATGTAGTCTTTGTTACTTAGAATATGTTCCCTGAGTGTCCAAATAAGTCTAAATTAAGTCTTTGTTAGTTAGAATATGTTCCCCTAGTGTCCAAATAACTCTAAATGTAGTCTTTGTTACTCAGAATATGTTCCCTAAGTGTCCAAATAACTCTAAATTAAGTCTTTGTTACCTAGAATATGTTCCCCTAGTGTCCAAATAACTCTAAATTAAGTCTTTTTTACTTAGAATATGTTCCCTAAGTGTCCAAATAACTCTAAATGAAGTCTTTGTTACTTAGAATATGTTCCCCTAGCATCCAAATAACTCTAAATTAAGTCTTTGTTACTTAGAATATGTTCCGCTAGTGTTCAAATAACTCTAAATTAAGTCTTTGTTACTTAGAATATGTTCCCTAAATGTCAAAATAACTCTAAATTAAGTCTTTGTTACTTAGAATATGTTCCGCTAGTGTCCAAATAACTTTAAATGTAGTCTTTGTTACTTAGAATATGTTCCCCTAGTGTCCAAATAACTCTAAATGTAGTCTTTGTTACTTACAATATGTTTCCAGAGTGTCCAAATAACTCTAAATGAAGTCTTTGTTACTTAGAATATGTTCCCAGAGTGTCCAAATAACTCTAAATGAAGTCTTTGTTACCTAGAATATGTTCCGCTAGTGTCCAAATAACTCTAAATTTAGTCTTTATTACTTAGAATATTTTCCCCGAGTGTCCAAATAACTCTAAATTAAGTCGTTGTTACTTAGAATATGTTCCGCTAGTGTCCAAATAACTCTAAATGTAGTCTTTGTTACTCAGAATATGTTCCCTAGTGTCCAAATAACTCTAAATGAAGTCTTTGTTACTTAGAATATGTTCCCCTAGTGTCCAAAAAACTTTAAATTTAGTCTTTGTTACTTAGAATATGTTCCCCTAGCGTCCAAATAACTCTAAATTAAGTCTTTGTTACTTAGAGTATGTTCCGCTAGTGTCCAAATAACTTTAAATGTAGTCTTTGTTACTTAGAATATGTTCCCCTAGTGTCCAAATAACTCTAAATGTAGTCTTTGTTACTTAGAATATGTTTCCAGAGTGTCCAAATAACTCTAAATTAAGTCTTTGTTACTTAGAATATGTTCCCCTATTGTCCAAATAACTCTAAATCTAGTCTTTGTTACTTAGAATATGTTCCCTAAGTGTCCAAATAACTCTAAATGTAGTCTTTGTTACTTAGAATATGTTCCCTAAGTGTCCAAATAACTCTAAATTAAGTCTTTGTTACTTAGAATATGTTCCCCGAGTGTCCAAATAACTCTAAATTAAGTCTGTGTTACTTAGAATATGTTCCACTAGTGTCCAAATAACTCTAAATGTAGTCTTTGTTACTTAGAATATGTTCCGCTGGTGTCCAAATAATTTTAAATGTAGTCTTTGTTACTTAGAATATGTTCCCTGAGTGTCCAAATAACTCTAAATTTAGTCTTTGTTACTTAGAATATGTTCCCCTATTGTCCAAAGAACTCTAAATCTAGTCTTTGTTACTTAGAATATGTTCCCCATACTAAAGTGTTACCACAAACATAGAACTTTGTTTTGAATTTTTTTTTTAAAAACATTTTATTTTTCACAATTGAAGGGTTCGGTGAATGCGCATATGAAACTGGTGGGGTTCGGTACCTCCATTAAGGTTAAGAACCACTGCTCTAGACTTTGGTTCCCGTTTGCAGCAAAATTCTAACTGGTGATTCATCGCTTCAAACAATGCATCAAATGAAGCAAGACTTGATAAGAGTATGTTTTGGTGTTAACATGATGTACCCTGAGGCCAGACAGTCTGCCCGGCCCTCCTGTCGCCCTCGCTTGACCGCACAAGCATAAAAGCACTGGCTGCTGACAGACGGACACAACAAAAGTGATTATTTTGTTCCCAACAAGGGGGAGCATTTAACAGTTGCACAACAGCGTGAAAATCTCCGGCCTTTGGTGGACTCCACTTATCTCCACGGCAACGCCCCTCCCTTAGTTTCGCTATCTTCGCCAACTCCGTCTCTAAGCCCCGCTCCCTCGTTGGATATAACTTTCCGTTCTGTTACCCGAACGGATGATGACGACGACGACGACGATGGCGGTGATTAACTTCGCAGCAGTCATCGTATACACAGCGGGTTTTCTTATCTCCCGTCCCCTGGAGCGGGAAAGCCGAGGCGCACCGAGGCCGCCTTTCTTCTCTGTGTTGTGATAGAGAGATGACAGCCCTCTGCGGGTGCGGACGCAGCTGTGCAGTATCCAACACTGTGGTAAACAATGAGGCAGGCGTTCCATCTGCAAGTGGCTGTAGCAAAAAAAAAAAAATGTTTTTTTTTAAAAAGTCTGTAACGGCAATCAGCCGGCGAAAGGAAGGAAGTCCTCTTCAATTCATGGGCTCAGGTCTGAATTTGGGATGTGAGTGGAGTCAGCCTTCCAAGTGCACATCAGTGGGTGGGAGCGTTTCCACACTCATCAAAAACGGTCCTCATATGCTGTCACAACAGCGTCTCCTCGTGAGAGGAACGTCGCACTTGGTGACAAAGCACTCCAATTAATCACTGACAAGACTTGCTAATAAAGCCATTAGGAATTCAGGGGATTTAATCACTTTTTTTCTTCAAGAAAAACCACCAAAACATGAGCATCTGTGGAGTTAAAGGGGAAGTGCAGTTTTTTTATTTTTTTTTTATTAGGGTCCGCCCTGTACCCAAATTTTTTACACACATACAAAAACTTGCCCCCCCACTTTAGTAAAAAAAACCAAACCTCAAAAATCCCAACTGCTCTCTAGCGCCCCCTAGGAAGTAAATTGCCTCTAACTCCCACTAGGAATGTCGTAGAGACATGAAACAAAAACCTGTATGTAGGTCTCACTTAGACCTACAATTTCACTTCTTCGGGCGAAAACCAACAGGAAGTTGGCAATTTCCCATTTTAGACAAAAATGTACTAGAAACACTCCTTTTTACGTCTTTGACCTCTAATTTGACCCCCTTAAAATACTTCAAAACTCACCAAACTTCACACACACATCGGGACTGGTAGAAATTGCGATCTAAAAAAAAAACCGAACCCCAAAACTCAAAATTGTGCTCTACATAATTTTTGAAAAAAACAGAGAAAAAACTGCTCCTCAGAGGAAAACTCACACAAAACTGCTTCGTAGAGACATAAAACAAATACCTCTATTTAGGTCTCGCCTAGACCTACATTTCATACATTGACATCCTTCAGCAAAAATCAACAGGAAGTTTGCTATTCCTCCTTCAAAACTAAATTTTTGTTACAACCGGTCACCAAACATCAAACGTTATCTCCTCTGAGCGCGTTTGTCGTTTCGGCTTCAAACTGCTACAGGAGAGAGATTGAACCCTTTTGATTAAAAGTTGACGAAAGAGTTGTGATTAGTGCTACCGTTTTGATTTTACGCGCCTTCAAAGACCCGCAGCACTGATGCTGCACCGGTGCCAAAAATGACAACGGAAATGCGATTAGACCTTCTTTGTCCTCAATACACACAATACCCTATAATGACAATGTGAACTCAGACACAACTTCCTCTAACTCCCAGTACGAATATCGTAGAGACACGAAACAAAAACCTCTATGTAGGTCTCACTCAGGACTACCACTGGACAAAAGTATTAGACACCTAGGACTAGCACCTGCCAAAAGGCGGACCCGACCAACGCTGCTTGCAGCTTTAATTTTCCCTGTTGTTCATATCCCAAGAAGACAAAAGTTTTTTGGTTTTTTTTGTGCATTCTAACATGTAATTGTCGTAGAATTTCTGACCTTTTGACCTATATTACTTGTCTTTTAAGAATGTCCGCTCATTTTCAATTCTCTTCTACTTTTGTGCCATTGAATGGACCAGTTGTGGGACAAAGGTGAATATGGAGTTATGCCAAACTGTCTACAGCAGACCTGGGCATTCTGCGGCCCGCGGGCCGCATCCGGCCCTTTGTGCGTCCCTGTCCGGCCCGCGTGAGGCCAATTATAAATTACAAAATACATTTAAAAAAGTATCTATGTTGAGTGTGCAATACAACGGTGCTGCTTTTGTTTTGAAAATCGTTATTTGTATTACTTCCGTGTGGACGTATGCGTGTGCGTGGTTGTGAGTGAATGTGAACAGCTGCAATTACAAAATAAAGTTGAAAAAACATCTATGTCCTGCGCGCATTACAACTGTGCTGCTTTTATTTTGAAAAGTATTATTTAAGGGCGTGTGTCCGTGTGTAACCTGCGAGTGAAGGTGCACATGCAGCGACAAGTGATGCACGGTTTACACCCGAGACGCTAAAAAGAGAAAAGTTGATGAGGAATGGCGTGTTTTCAACAAGACATGGACTGCAAAGCAACGTTCCCTCTAAGGTGCGCGCCTGCGCAATTGCGCACTGCTCAAGCGTCCGCTGCGCGCAGCAAATATATGCCGCGCACCAAATCAAATCACATCTGAATTCTAAACAAAATAAACATATTTATTCTATGGAATTTTGCAATGCAACTTTGAGTGACAGTGACAACAAACGGCCCTAATGGTGTTCGTCAACACCGTTTACAACACTGTTCAATTGAACACCGTTCAATTATTGTAACGTCTATCGAGATGCTTCGAGGACAGGAATTATATCGATCACTTTATTGAACAAAACTGTTTATATTCGGACATAACCACACCAAAAACATGAGTAAAACAATTCTATCTCGAAAAACTAGTCATTTTCTGCCGTACAAACCAGGCCAAAACCAACTTGTCATCTGTCACCAACACGCATAGCACTAAACCACTGGTGCGTTTATGGCCACACAAAAAGTCGGACAACTCAAACACCACACAAAGTTACGCTATGACTCCTCAGTCATACGTGTGCTTATTTTACTGTCATTTATTATTAATGTTAATTTATTTATATTAGTCATGGAATGCTGTTACACACACTATGTTGAAGTATTACTATTATTATTAATTATTATTATTATTATTATTATTTATCTTACGGTATATATCAAAAATAATATTGAGCAAAATTTAATTGAAATATTGTCGATGTGGCCCTCCAGCAGTGCTCGGGTAGCTCATGCGGCCCCCGGTAAAAATTAATTGCCCACCCCTGGTCTACAGAATGTATAGAATTTCCAAATATGACTAAGAGATACAAGGTTGTTTTGGAACCGACAAAACCAAAACAAAACAATCATGATGCACTAGATAAAAAACAGTGACGCAGAAGAGACATATAAAAAATGGCAGAAGACCGGAACTCGACAGTGATTTTGGCTTGTGTGTGTCTTGTGTGCTCTGGAGTACATTGTGTCTGCTTGCACGGACAACTTAATTCAACCTGCACTTCTGATAATGGGTAAATAAATTTGTTGTACTAAACTACTTTTGTTGCCTGCTTAAGCTTCGGACAATCCACTACATAATCAAAGCTGCAAGCAGCGATGGACGGGACCGACTTTGACGGCACATAAAATCCAAACCGGAACAGTAATTAAAACTATTTCGTCAAATTTTAATCAGAAGGGTTCAATCTCTCTCCTGTACTAGTTTGAAGCCGACACGACAAACGCGCTCAGAGGAGATAATGTTTGAAAAAAGGTGACCGGTTTTTACAAAACTTTTGTTTTGAAGGGGGGATTGCAAACTTCCTGTTGATTTTTGCTGAGGATTGTCAATATATAAAATGTAGGTCTAAGTGAGACCTAAATAGAGGGTTTTGTTTCATGTCTCTAAGACATTCCTACTGGAAGTTACAGGCAGTTTTGTCTGAGTTGTCTTCCTAGGAGCAGTTGTGTCTTTGTTTTCTTCCTATGGGGCACTAGAGCGCAATTTTGAGTTTTGGGGTTGGGTTCTTTTTATTAGATCGCAATTTTTGCCAGTACTGATGTGTGTGGTGAGTTTTGAATCATTTTAAGGGGGTCAAATTACAGCTCAAAGAGACAAAAGTGACTGTTTTTAGTAAACGTTTATTTTGAAGGGGGAATTGCAAACTTCCTGATGATTTTTGCTGAAGAATGTCAATGTATGAAATCTAGGTCTTAGTGAGACCTACATAGAGGTTTTTGTTTCATGTCTCTACGACATTCTTACCGGAAGTTACAAGCAGTTTTGTCTGTGTTCTTTCCTAGGGGGCGCTAGAGCGCAATTGTAAGTTGTTTTATTAGATGGCAATTTTTCCTAGTTCTGATGTGTGTGTCAAATATGGTGAGTTTTGAAGCATGTTAAGGGGGTTAAATTACAGCTCAAAGAGGCGGCCGGTATAATAATAATAAAACCTTACAATTTCAATACCAACGGGACATTGCGGTCCCTAATAGAGGACCTTACAATTTCAATAGGGTCCTCTGTCCCAAAGGGACATTGCGGTCCCTAATAATCGGCTCGTTCTTTGTGGCTAGCAATGCAGCTAATGGGAGCAATCAATTGTACCTCTAAATCACTTTAAAAATGCATTAAAATACACTATATTGCCAAAAGTATTTGGCCACCTGCTTTGACTCACATATGAACTTGAAGTGCCATCCCATTCCTAACCCATAGGGTTCAATATGATGTTGGTCCACCTTTTGCAGCTATTACAGCTTCAACTCTTCTGGTAAGGCTGTCCACAAGGTTGCAGAGTGTGTTTATAGGAATTTTCGACCACACACTGATGTTGGTTGAGAAGGCCTGGCTCTCAGTCTCCGTTCTACTTCATCCCAAAGGTGTTCTGTCGGGTTCAGGTCAGGACTCTGTGCAGGCCAGTCAAGTTCATCCGCACCAGACTCTGTCATCCATGTCTTTATGGACCTTGCTTTGTGCACTGGTTGCACAGTCATGTTGGAAGAGGAAGGGGCCCGCTCCAAACTGTTCCCACAAGGTTGGGAGCATGGAATTGTCCAAAATGTTTTGATATCCTGGAGCATTCAAAGTTCCTTTCACTGGAACTAAGGGGCCAAGCCCAACTCCTGAAAAACAACTCCACACCATAATTCCTCCTCCACCAAATGTCACACTCGGCACAATGCAGTTCGAAATGTACTGTTCTCCTGGCAACCTCCAAACCCAGACTCGTCCATCAGATTGCCAGATGGAAAAGCGTGATTCATCACTCCAGAGAAGGCGTCTCCACTGCTCTAGAGTCCAGTGGCGACGTGCTTTACACCAGTGGTTCTCAAATGGGGGTACGCGTACCCCTGGGGGGTACTTGAAGGTATGCCAAGGGGTACGTGAGATTTTTTAAAATGTCTGTCAAAAAGAACTGTGTAAAGAAATGCAACAATGCAATATTTAGTGTTGACATCTAGATTTTTTTGTGGACATGTTCCATAAATATTGATGTTAAACATTTCTTTTTTTGTGAAGAAATGTTTAGAATTAAGTTCATGAATCCAGATGGATCTCTATTACAATCCCCAAAGAGGGCACTTTAAATGATGATTACTTCTATGTGTAGAAATCTTTATTTATAATTGAATCACTTGTTTATTTTTCAACAAGTTTTTAGTTATTTTTATATCTTTTTTTTCCAAAAAGTTCAAGAAAGACCACTACAAATGAGCAATATTTTGCACTGTTATACAATTTAATAAATCAGAAACTGATGACATAGTGCTGTATTTTACTTCTTTATCTCTTTTTTTCAACCAAAAATGTTTTGCTCTGATTAGGGGGTACTTGAATTAAAAAGATGTTCACAGGGGGTACATCACTGAAAAAAGGTTGAGAACCACCGCTTTACACCATCGCATCCGACACTTTGCATTGGTGTCAGGTTCAAACACTGATGACATCTATTAAACAAGACAAGAAGCAAAGAATTAAACAGAGACAGAATTCCATTTGGCTCAATTTGAGGAGAGACGCTTGGACATCTGTACCCTTGTACAGTGTCATTACGCTCTGCCAAAAGATTGTACGCCGCCCCCTTCATTTGGACTTTCTCTGACCACATGACAACAGCTGCTTCTAAGGGATGAGGTCGTAAAAATAGCCATCGCGTTTGATTACAACAGTTCAAAATAAAAGGTCATAAACAGTTCACAGAAAAGGTTGTAAAAGAGTTCAAAAAGAGGTTTGTAAAACAGTTCAAAAAAGAGGTTTGTAAAACAGTTGAAAAAGGAAGTTCAAAAAGAGCTCGTCTGGAACTTGGGCAGATCCTGCCTTCTCTCCGCTTTGTAGTCCTCGGCTTAAAACAATATATTTCTGTTGATTACAATACATGAACGAAACAGAAACACCTTCATGTTGCTTCCCCCCTTACACAGTGGAGTTTTACAAGCCTTCTTCTTGGTAGGTTTCAAAGACAGCTTTTGGTCTTCTCACTGGGAACTTTTCAACACAAAGTTTTTGTGATAACTTAGATAAAATTATTCTAACAATTGGACTTGGTGATGTTTGGCTTAGATGTAGCTGTTCTGCCATGGAAACCCATTCCATGAAGCTCTCTGCGTACTGTACGTGGGCTAATTGGAAGATCACATGACGTTTGAAGCTCTGTAGCAACTGACTGTGCAGAAAGTCGGCGACCTCTTTGCACAATGTGGGGGGGGGGGTCAGTACATCTAAGAAGGACAGCTCCAGTCTGGAGAAACTGATCAGGTGGGCCGGTTCTACGATCGGAATAAAACTGGACTCACTGGTGACGGTGGCAGAGAAGAGGACTGTGGAAAAACTAGTGAGCATCCTGGATGATGCCAGTCACCCTCTGCATACCGTTATCAGTAGCCAGAGGAGCCTGTTCAGTGCTAGACTGCTTCATCCCAAGTGCAGGACTAATAGACTAAAAACCTCCTTTGTCCCACACGCCATAAGACTGTACAACTCCTCTCTGGGGGGGAGGGGTGTGCTAGGATGACAGGGGATGCAAAACAATAACAGTGCAATACTTTTTCATAACATGGTCACTACTGCCTAGTTTCTCTTGTTTTATTCTTATTTTACTGTTATATTTTTATTCTCATTGTTGCTTTTTATTTTTATTCTTATTGTAATATTTTTCTATTTTGTTTCCATTTCAACCCCCATTATTTACTTTTTACTTTTTAAATTCGATCTCAATTCTGTACACTGCTGCTGGAATTTTTATTTTCCTGAGGGAACTCTCCTGAAGTAATCAATAAAGTACTATCTATCTATCTATCTATCAATCAATCAATCAATCAATCAATCAATCAATCAATCAATCAATCAATCAATCAATCTATCTATCTATCTATCTATCTATCTATCTATCTATCTATCTATCTACTGCTAGTTTTCTGTACTTACCCGTTGTCTGCCGTTCAGCCACATTGATGCTCCCTCATTTTTTGACCATTTGGGATGAGCTTGGGGCTGACTAAGCCGGTGCAGTCCAAGTGGTGCATTTCGGTGGTCATCGTGGTGAAAAAGGATGGTACGCTGTGCATCTGCATGGCCTTTCGTAAACTCAGAGTTCAAGGCCAAGTAACGTATTTTCCGGACTATAAAGCACACTTATTTTTTTATTTTTTTCTCACAACTCGACAGTGCGCCTTATAACCCTGTGCGCCTAATGTATGGCATAAATCTGGTTTTAAAACTATTTTATTTGTTACATGGTGAAATGATAAGTGTGACCGGTAGATGGCAGTCAAACATAAGAGGTACGTGTAGACTGCACTATGATGGCAATATGACTCAAGTAAACAACACCAACATTTTATATGTTCCATTGAAAACATATAACATTACACACGGCGCTCAAAAATCGGTCAAAATGTTTTAGTACAACTTTGGTAAGCTATAAAGCCGCACCGCTTGATGGATTGTCGGCACATTAAACATACAACTATTCTTATAGTGTGTGTATAAGGTAAGACATTATCTGGCGTTTTGTTTCGTAATATTATGCAAAAGCAACTTTTCTTACTTTCTGGTACCTGCTGATCTGTATTTGGAATCTGCATAATTTCTGAAAAATTGGACGTGTCCGCCTTTGCGTGTCGACGCCATAGTCGATAAGCTTCTTCTTTTTCTCTACCTTCTTTTTATGGGACATTCATCCTCCTCTGTTGCCATTTCTAATATAAAGTAGTGTAAAGTTCTTACTTATATCCGTCAGTAGACTTGCCATCAAAGCGCTAAAACATACCGGTGTAGTGAGTTTAAATTATTCAC
Source organism: Entelurus aequoreus (assembly GCF_033978785.1). NCBI lineage: Eukaryota > Metazoa > Chordata > Actinopteri > Syngnathiformes > Syngnathidae > Entelurus > Entelurus aequoreus. The sequence continues at coordinate 80,453,490 of NC_084734.1, read as the reverse complement.
CCAAGGAACTTTAGTTATAAGTGAGTTCCGGTCAGACGTTTTTCACGGGACACATTTCCGGCCTTGTTGTTGTTACCGGATGAGGAGATGCTGCTCCGTTATTGATTGAAGTAAAGTCTAAATGTCGATAAAACAGTTAGTTCCACCTTTTGATACTTCTTCCACTCCCGTCCTTGCACGCTACACCGCTACAACAAAGATGACGGGGAGAAGGCGCTGCCGAAGGTGAGCCACGTAAATAAGACCGCCCACAAAACAGAAAGCGGCTTGAAGATGATCTGTAAAACATAATCAATGCAACATTTTGACCAAAGAACCACCATTACATTACATGTTATGTAGACCACAAGGAAGTGTTTTACATTTAGAAAAAAAATAATAATAATATGACTCCTTTAATGCGCCTTATACTGCGGTGCGCCTAATACATGAAAAAAGATCAAAAATAGACCATTCATCCGCAGTCTGCCATATAATCCGGTGCGCCCTATGGTCCAGAAAATACGGTACCTAGGCTATCGTTTGGGAAGTGGAGAAGTTTGACCACATCCCGGACAAAGACGGATGTGAAGTCATTCTTAGGCCTGGCAGGGTGGTACAGGCCACCATCGCTGCTCCAAACACAGCTCTGACGACAAAGGACTAGTGGAATCCTCTCATATGAAGTGATGCTTGTGAAACCACCTTCCGGAAATTAAAGGACTGCCTGTATGCAACGATACCAAGCACAAGAGCTGTATATAGTCGATACGAAACTGATTACATCAATAGTTTTTTATTATCACAAAATATTTTGTCTTTTTATATGTCCCTGGACACAGAAGAACTTCAATTATGACCAATGTGTGAACCTGTAACTATTTGGCATTGGATAGATACCAAAATGTGTAGTATCAGCCAAAACATATGATGAAGAATCCAAACAACAGAAGAATAAGTGCTTGTTACATGTGAACAAAAGTGTAAGTAGAACATGTTAAAACAGAAAGTGAGCAGATATTACAGTGTTTCCCATAAACTGCCAAGATACCTGTGGCGGTGGGGGCGTAGCTATGGGCGTGGTCACCATGACATCATCGAGTAATTTGCATAATTTACTACAATGATATGATTTTCTCTAAAAAGGCTCAAAAAATGTATACTTACTAATTAATAATAACAGTTTTGTTTTAAACGGACATCCATCCATCCATCCATCCATCCATCCATTTTACAATATAATTACAACACTTTATGTACATATTTATGTACAGATTTGAACAATAAGTTATTCACTGAAATATATTTATTAATTGTGGTTCTTACAAAAAATATATCTTATAAAATATAAAAGCTAAAATGTCTCATAAAGCTCTGCCCCTTTAATTAGTGCATACTAAATAATTTAACTTTAGCCTACTACTGCAACAACCATATTATTTACCAGCAACATAAAGTGAAACAGAGGCAGAGGTGTCCTGCCACAGTCAGTAACAAATAAATAGAAAACAGTAGTGGTGGTAGATAGACACAGAGCTTCATCAAACATCTGATCCACTGAACAAAGAGCTCCAAAAATCTTGAACTTTAGACTGCCATTAGTTTTACTCCCTACACTTAACCATGTGTTTCCTACTGCCTGCAGACTTTGCACCCAATTGTTATATACACATGTTGTGTTTCTAATATAAATACATTTAATAAAGTCAAATACAAATAAGGCAACAAGAGAAGTATCCTAGACTTCTCTTTTGTAAAGTAAATCTGAACAGCCGATATGGGCATCTACATCAACTATATGATTTGCCTGAAAAGCTGGAGAGGACAAAAAAAAAAAAAAATTTTTTTTTTAATTGTATTTTTTTTTTTTTTTAATTTTTTTTTTTAAATTTTTTATTATTATTTGTGGCGGACGTAATTCTTTCGTGGCGGGCCGCCACAAATAAATGAATGTGTAGAAACACTGTATTAACAGTAAATGAGCAAATAAATTAATAATCAATTTGTCTCCCATAATTTTTAAACAAAACAATATAAAGGGGAATGACAAAATATGTCAGGAGCCAAATTAGGAGCCTTTGTAAACCCGTTTGCTTACTTACTACTAAGAGACAAGTTGTCTAGTATGTTCACCATCTTATCATACAGCGTTTAAATTCCTCTGCAATAGTCTTAATTCTTAGTTTCACTTCACCTGTCTGGCCAATGAGTACTGGCTGCCACACCTGTCCTTGATTGGCAACTGGCAGCTAACAATGCACTTGTTAGCTGCACTCGCCTTCTTTTGTTCTCTCGTTACTTGTTTTCCCACTCCCTCGTGAGTGCATTGTTTTGTGTTTATATTCCATCCATCACCCTGGACAAGTCACCACCTCATCGCAGGGCCAACACAGACAGACAACATTCACACTGTAAATATTATCATTTACTCACCGTCTGCCGCATCTCGGGGTCACGCCTCTAAAGCCGCGACACGTAAATGTATTTGTTATGAAATTCATGCAGAGTCATCAGGCGTAAACAGCTGTTAGTTTTCTGGGCAAGCCCTCAATGCTGCAATACACTTCCGAGTCCGTTTAAAGTGACATCGCTAACATAAGGTGATTTTAATCCGATAAAGGACCGAGCTCGCTGGGGGATATGAAGGTAACATCAGGCAGCCGGATGAACACAGTTGCACAGACAAATGTGTTTAACAGAGATGTGCTGCATGTGACAAAAGTGTTGCAAGAGTTACAGGCTTCTGATTGGCCAAAATGCATGTGGAAATATGTGAATCGGTTAAATAATGATTTTTTTTGTTAAAATGATGTGTGTGTCTGTGTTAGAGATGCGCGGATAGGCAATTATTTCATCCGCAACCGCATCACAAAAGTCGTAATCCACCCGCCATCCACCCGAACTAACATTTTATCAAAACCACAACCGCCCGCCACCCACCCGTTGTTATATATCTAATATAGACGATGCAAGGCATTCCCGTTAAAGAAAGGAGACTGATCCAATGCTGCAGAGACATTCAATGCGTGCCACGCATTAATATCTCTTGGCCACTCATTAGAGGCTAAGAGATATTAATGCGAGATAATATTATTTATCATTATTATTATATTATTGTCATTTCCATTAAGAAAGTGTTGACTATTATTGTTGGGTTTTTCCCCTGGTCTTTAGTATTCCCTTTTTTAGTTTGTCGCGTACCACGTTTGCGTTGCCATCTTTTTATTTTTTTCTTCTTCTACTGTTGTGTTGTGTTGTGGTGTGCTGTGTCACGCCAAATTTCTTCCCCCTACAAAAACCTCCCCCCCCCCCCCCATGTTTCCTCTTACGTCATTGACAGCGATCGATAGCACTTCGGCTTTGACTGCCCGTCGCTGGAAGGATACTTCGTTTTTGACAGCTGCTGGAATCTGAAGAAATCGATTATTGTTTTTTTTTGTAAAGGCGCAAAACAGGACAGTCGCGTGCGGGTTAAGGACCCCTGGCAACTTTGTGACTTTATTGGACGCAGCCCCGGAAGTAAATGGGGGGAAGGCTTTTGTAGGGAGGGAAGAAATTTGGCGTGACAGCTGCAGCAGTGCCCGATGAATAATTGCCTGTTTCAAAGAGTGCTGCTCGTTTTTCGTATGTGGGTAACAACATTTAACTATGTATTTTTTTTTCTTCTGAATTGGTTCAACCGCCACCCGCCGGAATCTATTTAAAATCTATTTTTTTCGTCATGCATCCGCCCGACCCGTGGATTATCCGCGGACTCCGCGGTTGTGTCGGCAAACCGCATCATCTCTAGTCTGTGTGTGTTAATTTGTTGGAGCCTAGAGGCAGGGCAATATTTAAAAATAAAAATGTTTTGTACGTGTGGACTTCCACTGTGTTTATTGTTATGCATGACATAAGTTAAGTTAAAGGGCAGCACGGTGGCACAGGGGTTAGTGCATGTGCCTCACAATACGAAGGTCCTGAGTAGTCCTGGGTTCAATCCCGGGCTAGGGATCTTTCTGTGTGGAGTTTGCATGTTCTCCCATGTGACTGCGTGGGTTCCCTCCGGGTACTCCGGCTTCCTCCCACCTCCAAAGACATGCACCTGGGGATAGGTTGATTGGCAACACTAAATTGGCCCTAGTGTGTGAATGCGAGTATGAATGTTGTCTGTCTATCTGTGTTGGCCCTGTGATGAGGTGGCGACTCCAGGGTGTACCCCGCCTTCTGTCCGAAAAGGTGAGGGGAGCAGTGAGCAGCAGCGGGGTATCATTTTTGGTGATTTAACCGACAATCCCAACCCTTGATACTGAGTGTCAAGCAGGGAAGTAATGGGTCCCATTTTTATAGTCTTTGGTATGACTCGGCCGGGGTTTGAACTCCCGACCTACCGATCTCAGGGCGGACACTCTAACCACTAGGCCACTGAGCAGGTTACTAGGCCACTGAGCAGGTATAACCTCGGGTGACAGAGTGTTTAGTCGTGATTTGTCAAACGTTACTGAAGCATTGATGCATTATGAAACACAAGGAGCGATACTGTGTCCATTGATACTTTGATGTGTGTGTCACATTCAAAAACATGTGACCAGTACAGCTGAAGCACCAAACTGTGTTAAACTGCTTTCGGCTCACCACCAACAGCTTGCACTGAAAAAGGAATGGCATTTTGTGTTTTACATCAGTTTTTTTTCACCATCAACGAATTAAATATATAAATAAACATTGAAATACAACTGAAAAAAAGTACAAATTCCAAAAAGTGGGATCAATTTGATGTAATAGACACACTGACTGAGGCCTCATCAGAAATAGAATCAGAATCAGAAGGGGGTGACTAAGCCTGTGCCCCTGGTGAGGGGTCCGACTGAGGCCAAAGGAGACAAAACCTCAAAACCATAGCACACATAGATATGTGTGTAAGAGGGAAACATCAAAGTGAATGAGTGTAAATGGGGGAGGGAGGTGTTTTGGGTTGGTGCACTAATTGTAAGTATATCTTGTGTTTTTTATGTTGATTTAATTTAAAAAAATAAAAAAATAAATAAATAAATTAAATTGGAAAAAAACGATACAGATAATAAAAAACCGATACCGATAATTTCCGATATTACATTTTAAAGCATTTATCAGCCGATTAAAACCTCAAAACCATAGCACACATGTGTGTAAGAGGGAAACATCAAAGTGAATGAGTGTAAATGGGGGAGGGAGGTGTTTTGGGTTGGTGCACTAATTGTAAGTATATCTTGTGTTTTTTATGTTGATTTAATTAAAAAAAATGAAAAAATAAAATAAATAAACAAAATTGGAAAAAAACGATACAGATAATAAAAAACCGATACCGATCCTTTCCGATATTACATTTTAAAGCATTTATCGGCCGATTATATCGGCAGGCCGATATTATCGGACATCTCTAGTGTGTGGTCATTAAATATCCATCCATCCATTTCCTACCGCTTGTCCCTTTCGGGGTCACGGTGGGTGCTGGAGCCTATCTCAGCTGCATTTGGGCGGAAGGCGGGGTACACCCTGGACAAGTCGCCACCTCATCGCAGGTCATTAAATATGTATTCTGATATATGTTCTTCACAGAAAATGAGCCAAAGTCAGTGAGTCTCAGTTTGAAAAATGAATTAATTGTATCATTTTTCTTTTAATAAAAAAATTAAAACGGCTCCCACAGACCCGAACACCACACAAAGGCTGAAAAGTAAAAAGTAAAAAGTAAATAATGGGGGTATAAATGGAACTAAAATAGCAAATATAACAATAAGAATACAAATTAAAAGCAACAATAAGAATAAAAATATAACAGTATAAATAAGCATATAACAAGAGAAACTAGGCAGTAGTGACCAAGGTATGAACATGTATTGTACTGTTTTTGCACTGTTAATTGCACTGTTTGTTGTTGCAGTTTCTTTCAGTATTATTATTGTTTTTGCATCCACTGTCATACTAGTATCCCCCCTCCTCCCAGAGAGGAGTTGTCTGAGTGTATGTTTTATAAACCTGAGTTCCTACAGGACCTGGGTTGTTTTTGCCTTTTACCTGGTGCCTAATAACTACGCCTACCTTCTCTGCATTCTGGGATTCCACCAACAACAGCCGCCATGCGTATTCTTGACATCATTTACCTAAACCACTTTTTCATACATTTGTGGATGTTACATTCTCCTGTGACTTTATCTCTATCGCCTATCCTTTCAATAAACACGTCTTTGTACAGAAAGCCACAACAAGGCTATAGTTTACATTTTAATATGACACACACTTCCAGCTAGGGACATACAATATCCTTTAATTCCCTTTCAACTGACAAGAACAACATATTTTTTTAATCGGCCATTGCCGCCATGCACGTGTTGTTTCCAGGGACCCATTTAGAGGATAAAAAACAAGCTTTGTAGCGTTCCTAAATCACCATGATTAATGCTCAGAGTTAACCTTGCTAAAAGAGAAAAGAACGAAATAAAAAGAAACTATCGTAAAACTTCTTGTAGATGTCACCTGGGGTTTGCACAGAAAACCTCTTTACGTATAACTTGTGCTCGTCCTTCAGCCCTCAGGGACTCAGCTGCTGCATTGTGCACTGAATCCAGCGCCCCTCTTGCTACAGGTTGCTATGGAGACATCCATCCTGAGGAGTATGTAAATTAATAATATTCATCGCTACATTTTTGTTTTAGAAAAAGGAGGCAAACATGTTATCTTGTTGCTATATTCATCAGCTCTATTGGTCAGTGTACATACATCAGGGGTGTGCAAACTGTTCCACTGAGTACCGCACAAGAAAAAATCAAAGGCCTTTTGATGTAGTTTTAATTTTCAAGGCAATTACATCCATCCATCCATCCATTTTCTACCGCTTGTCCCTTACAAAATCCATGATAGCTTTGTCATTAATAGAGAGCATTGATGAATATTACTGGGGTTGTCAAAAAAATCTATTTTCCTCACCCGGAAAAGGGGGGAGTGTCATCTCCGGGTTGGGGAGGAGATCTTGCCCCAAGTGG
>NC_084734.1:80371510-80441510 GCF_033978785.1 Entelurus aequoreus | reverse complement strand
ATTAAATCAACATAAAAAACACAAGATACACTTACAATTAGTACACCAACCCAACAAACATCCCTCCCCCATTTACACTCATTCACACTCATTCACACAAAAGGGTTGTTTCTTTCTGTTATTAATATTCTGGTTCCTACATTATATATCAATATATATCAATACAGTCTGCAAGGGATACAGTCCGTAAGCACACATGATTGTGCGTGCTGCTGGTCCACTAATAGTACTAACCTTTAACGGTTAATTGTACTCATTTTCATTAATTACTAGTTTCTATGTAACTGTTTTTATATTGTTTTACTTTGTTTTTTTATTCAAGAAAATGTTTTTAATTTATTTATCTCATTTGTTTGTTTGTTTTTTTTTTTTAAAAAGACCTTATCTTCACCGTACCTCGTTGTCCAAATTAGGCATAATAATGTGTTAATTCCACGACTGTATGTATCGGTATCGGTTGATATCGGTATCGGTAATTAAGGGTTTGGTCAATATCGGAATATCGGATATCGGCAAAAAGCCATTATCGGACAACCCTAATATATATATATATTATTTTTTTTATTTTTTTTTTTATTTATTTATTTATTATTTTTTTTAATTTATTTATTTATTTATTTTTTTTTTAGCAGTACAATCAATAATTCGAGAAATTCGAGTCAGGCTTATGGGGCGTGACATAATTGACCCAGTTTTCCCAGTGTGAAGTACATTTCTCCAATTTATAATTAATAGAGGCAGTTATCTTCTCCATTTAATATATGTCCATTGTGATTTCCATCCATTGCTTCAAAGTTGGGCTCTCCTGGGATATCCATTTCCTAGTAATGGTCTTTTAACAGGCCACCAGTAGGATATTCATTAAGTGTTTATCTTTTTTCAGTCAGTCCACCAGGTGTGAATGAATGATGGGTTCCCACTTCTCTGTGAGCGCTTTGAGTATCTAACAATAGAAAAAGTGCGATATAAATCTAATCCATTATTACATGTCCGAAAAAAAGAGTCTTACTTTCAAGGGTTATTTCACATTAGAAAATATCCTGAAGAGCTTGGTTTATCTCTTTCTAATAGTCCTTTATGGCGGAGCAGTCCCAGAAAACATGGTAGTGGTTTGCATTTGAATTCCCACAATTTCTCCAACAGGCAGGGGAGTTATCATAGTGAGACTTCTGAGAAGGCATGGAGACTGTTTCTACAAACATTTGTGAAAGAATGGGCCGCTCTCAGGAGCTCAGTGATTTCCACCGTGGACCTTTCATAGGATGCCACCTCCAGTCGTGAAATTTCTGATGGACGAGTCTGCGTTTGGAGGTAGGAGAAGGAAATTATGGTGTGGGGTTGTTTTTCAGGAGTTGGGCTTGGCCCTTTAGTTCCAGTGAAAGGAACTTTGAATGCTCCAGGATATCAAAACATTTTGGACAATTCCATGCTCCCAACCTTGTGGGAACAGTTTGGAGAGGGCCCCTGTCTTCCTTTTCCAACACGACTGTGCACCAGTGCACAAAGCAAGGTCTATAAAGACATGGATGACAGAGTCTGGTGTGGATGAGTTTGACTGGCCTGCACAGAGTCCTGACCTGAACCCGATAGAACACCTTTGGGATGAATTGAAACGTAAACTGAGAGCCAGGCCTTCTCGACCAACATCAGTGTGTGACCTCACCAATGCGCTTTTGGAAAAATGGTCGAAAATTCTTATAAATACACTCCGCAACCTTGTGGACAGCCTTCCTAGAAGAGTTGAAGCTGTAATAGCTGCAAAAGGTGGACCCACATCATATTGAACCCTATGGGTTAGGAATGGGATAGCACTTCAAGTTCATATGTGATTCAAGGCAGGTGGCCAAATACTTTTGGCAATATAGTGTATGTCAGGATGAGCTCATCTCTTTACTGTAGCTGTGTGTGTCAAATGCAAGCACTATGATAAACCAAAAGGTAGCAACTCTATGATATCAATATATTATTGTACAGAACCTGTTTGTCTCCAGATTTATTGACCACACAAACCCGCTGCATCTGGACTTCATCTCGCTGCTTTGTACATACATGCACATTCTTTCTTGCATATTGGAGAAATCAACAGGCAGGCCAGTCTAGTACCCGCACTTTTTTACTACGAAGTCACGCTGTTGTAACACGTGCAGAATGTGGCTTGGCATTGTCTTGCTGAAATAAGCAGGGGCGTCCATGAAAAAGACGTTGTTTAGATGGCAACATATGTTGCTTCAAAACCTTCACGTACCTTTCAGCATTAATGGTGCCTTCACAGATGTGTAAGTTACCCATGCCTTGGGCACTAATACACCCCCACACCATCACAGATGCTGGCTTTTCAACTTTGCGGCTATAACAGTCCAGATGGTTATTTTTCTCTTTGGTACGGAGGACACAACGTCCACAGTTTCCAAAAACAATTTGAAATGTGGATTCGTCAGACCACAGAAAACTTTTCCACTTTGCATCAGTCCATCTTATATGACCTCGGGCCCAGCGAAGCCGGCAGCATTTCTGGGTGTTGTTGATAAATAGCTTTCGCTTTGCATAGTAGAGTTTTAACTTGCACTTACAGATGTAAAGACAAACTGTAATTACTGACCGTGGTTTTCTGAAGTGTTCCTGAGCCCAAGACATAAGCCAGGATGAGCTCATCTCACATTTTTACTGTAACTGTGTGTGTGTGCGTGTGGGCCAAATGCATGGACTATGATGAGCCAAAGGTAGCAGCTCTATGATATGAATATATTTGTGTACGGAACCTGTTTGTCTCCAGAATTATTGACCACACAAACCAGCTGCATCTGGACTCGATCTCGCCGTTTTGCACATACATGCACATTCTTTCTTGCAAACTGGAGAAATCAACCACATGGAAAATTCAAATAGCACAGACCTCCACCAAGGTTGATCATGCCTCATTTGAAAGTGTGCCACTGTAGCCTTCAGACACGTTAATAGGGATTGATTGTGTCATGATGATTACATATGCCTTACTCATTGAGAAATAATTTTTAAAAAAGACAGAAAATCTCCTATAATGCATTAAAAAAAGAAGCAAACTAGAAAAGCAGATCTCCCAATGTTAAAGAACACTAAAAAAAAAATTCTGAATCCAGACAATGATCAGGACCACCCCCAAAATCGGATCACTCTGTCCTTAATTCATTTGTGATATTTTCTGAAAGTTACATTAAAATGTGCCTATAACTTTTTGAGATGTGTTGCTATCTAACAGACATACAGACAAACAAAACCCAGCAAACACATAATATATAGGTACAATTGAAGGATAAATTAAATTGCCATGTCCATGTGTGTTTGTTTTGTTCATTGTTTTTGTCGTGTTCAGTCCCACCTCCACCCACAGATACTAAGAGAGTGAATGACTGACAACAGGGTTGACTCTTTGAAGAATAAAATACACCAGTGGCTCTGAAACTTTTTTTTTTTTTTTTACCAAGTACTATGTCAGAAAACACTTGGCTATACATATTTGTATGTGTGAATATATATATATATATATATATATATATATATATATATATATATATATATATATATATATATATATATATATATATATATATATATATATATATATATATATATATATATATATATATATATATATATATATATATATATATATATATATATATATATATATATTAGGGCTGCAACTAACGATTAATTTGATAATCGATTAATCTGTTGATTATTGCTTTGATTAATCGATTAATAATCGGATAAAAGAGACAAACTACATTTCTATCCTATCCAGTATTTTATTGAAAAAAAAACAGCATACTGGCACCATACTTATTTTGATTATTGTTTATCAGCTGTTTGTAAATGTTGCAGTTTATAAATAAAGGTTTATTAAAAAAAATTAAAAAATGTATTAAAAAAACAACAACAACTGCGCATGCGCAAAGCATAGATCCAACGAATCAATGACTAAATTAATCGGCAACAATTTTAATAATCGATTTTAATCGATTTAATCGATTAGTTGTTGCAGCCCTAATATATATATATATATATATATATATATATATATATATATATATATATATATATATATATATATATGTTTTCTAATGTTCACATAATTCAGTGGGCAAATTGCGTGATTTGTGCCACATATTTTAACGTTCCGTGGTGTTTTTTGTTGAATTACGCCACAAATTAGTAAGGTTGTCTGAATTAGTACCTAACATTGAGTGTGTGCACCCTGTCCTTATAAATGGTATGTGGCCAATAATAATCGGGTCCCAACACAATTGTAACTTTTCAAATGTCATGTTTTATTTTTTTATTCTTGTATTGCTGTGTGTTTTTCAAAACATTTGTTTATTGGATTGTTGACATATACAGTCCAGAGATACAATAAATATTTGCCAAATGTTGTTTTTTTCTCCCCCAAACATGTAACTCACAAAAAATATAAAATAATAAAATAAAAAAACATGCATCAGTCACATAAGTACAGGCAAATATTGACATGAAGCCACAGATAACTGCACCCCTGAATGTCTCCAACACGTTGCAGCAATACACAAAAGCAGAGAAAAGGCTCATCAAGTATCTGATTTGAAACGTTTATTAGTAGATTGCACAGTACAGTACATATTCCGTACAATTGACCACTAAATGGTAACACCCGAATAAGTTTTTCAACTTGTTTAAGTCGGGGTCCCCGTTAATCAATTCATGGTAATTAATCTACGTTTCAATTACTTTTCAATGGGGATAACATTTGAGATCAGTCTCTTTTACATATTTTAGGAAACCGCCCCGTACTTCCTGAATTTTAACAGAACAACCGTTCAATGTTAGCCTAATTTTCTCCAATTTAAGGAAATAAAAAAGATCTCTAATCCAGCGGGTGTGGCAGGGAGGCGCTACAGTGTTGTATTGCTTAACTTTACACTTCTAATAACTTTGTTGGCGCATGTGCCAGAGAAGTAGCCATTTAATTTTTTTAATGTATATTTTTTGGACCTTAACCTTGATTTTACGGTGAATAAGGAATTAATATTGATGACACGTATTTTTAGACATTTTGGTGCAGATCCAAATCAAGAGTGTTCACTCTTGGCAAACGGTCTGCGCTTAACTGAGCACCATTCTACTTGAAGTGGTTATTACAATGTGTTGATTTACGATCAACACGTGAGAGATGAACTTGGAAGATGAAGCAATCCTTTGTTGTATGCTCTGTAACAAGAAGCTGCAATCATTTTTGCTGACAGTTTAAGTTACGTCCGTTCCGTCGCTACAATGCTAATGTCCTCCTTTGATTGGGACACTGTAAACATGTTGGGTTATTTTTCCAGTTGCACGTTAATTTTATCACTTCGAGTTGTTCATTGGCTCATATTCTGTGTTTCAAGACCCTTCGTTCCTTGGTTGTTTGTTATTGTGACTCGGGAACACAGCACAAATAACTGATTACATACATTTTGTACTGTCTCGTAAAGTGTTAAAATACATCACAGCCTTACTCATATTATTATAGTAGAGTATTAACACCAGTGTGCTTACTGTTGATTTATAGTACTACACTAAGTGAGCTAGTCGAAATTGTGCATTATCTGAAAAAAGTACCAGAGGTTGGTTTTTAATGTATTTTTTTAGGGCTGTCAAAGTTAACGCAATAATAACGCGTTAACTATAAGTGCCTTTAACAACATTTTTTTTTTTTAACAGCCAAATAACGCACACTTGTCTTTTTTTACCCTCAGGCTATTCCGTAGCGGGGGGAAACTTAGCTACGTTTACTATTTACTGATGAGACACAAGCGGGAAAATAGCGAGCAGAAATGGACAAAGAAAAGGGTGCATTATGTTCTTCCGATCAGAAAAGGCTATTTTTCGCCGTGAGCCGACATCACTGCAGCAAACGCCTGCTGTGCGCGTCGTTCGGAGGTGGGTGATGCTTCACTTCTGTGTTTAGATTACAGTTAAGGTGCATTGATAACATAACATGTAGATGGTGACATGTTACTGTGACTGCTTTAGTAAGATGGCATAAAAGCTCAACAAAAATGAACGACGGTAGGCAGGAAGTCGAGAGGGGACTTTTATTTTTTTATTGCAAACAGCTCCGACATCAAAACAAGTCGAAACACCTATTCAAACCGATCACAATTTCCGGCTTCAAAATAAATGCGCTACGTTATACGGTTTAACAAAATTTTTCACGCTCGCGTCGCATTTTACTGCGCGGATCGTTCTCCCAAGATGCAGCAGGAACTCCGGAGGCAAGGTGCAGGCAAGGAAATGATTTATTCCTCATAAATCCTTCAAAATACCAAAATACACGATACAAAACAATCGCTCGGGGAGCTAAGGCAAAACTTAGCACAGGAATCGTGAGCAAAGAAGTAAGAAATCATCAAACGTAACTGTTGCGTAAAGCAAACAAGACAGCCAGACAGTGTGTGTGGCGAAAAACAGGAATAAGTAGCTCTGTGATTAGTGCCCAGGAGCAGGTGAGCATCCCGAACACTAATCAGAGGCAGGTGAAACTAATCAGCACCCATGACAATTAAGCGCAAAGTTCAAAAGCCAGCATTTAGTTTAGATAATAATGAGTCATATATTGGAATATGGGATCCATTATTTAAATTTGCTTTAACTATTAAATGAACCAAAATATGACTTATTATATATTGGACGCAGTGTGTTGTCAAGCTTATGAGATGCGATGCAAGTGTAAGCCACTGTGACACTAATGTTCTTTTTTTTTTTAAATGTATTAATGTTTTTAATGATAATATCAATGAGGGATTTTTAATGACTGCTATTTTGAAATTGTTACTGATATTGATACTGTTGTTGATAATATTAATTTTTGTTTCACTACTTTTGGATTGTTCCGTGTCATGTTTGTGTCTCCTCAATTGCTCTCAATTGCTCTGTTTTTTGCTATTCTGAATGTTGCTGGGTCGGGAATTGGATTGCATTGTTATGGTATTGTTGTGTATTGTTTTTTTGGATTGATTAATAATAAAAAAAATAAAAATAAAAAAAAAATATTAAAAAAATTAAAAATTTAAAAATAAAAAATTTAAAAAAATTAAAAATTAATTAATTAATGGTATGGGGGTCTATTAGTGCCCAATGCATGGGTAACTTACACATATGTGAAGGCGCCATTAATGCTGAAAGGTACATACAGGTTTTGGAGCAACATATGTTCCCATCCAAGCAACGTCTTTTTCATGGACGCCCCTGCTTATTTCAGCAAGACAATGCCAAGCCACATTCTGCACGTGTTACAACAGTGTGGCTTCGTAGTAAAAGAGTGCGGGTACTAGACTGGCCTGCCTGTAGTCCAGACCTGTCTCCCATTGAAAATGCGTGGCGCATAAAGCCTAAAATTCCACATGAAAAGCTTCAAAAATGTGTCTCCTCAGTTCCCAAACGTTTACTGAGTGTTGTTAAAAGGAAAGGCCATGTAACGCAGTGGTAAAAATGCCCCAGTGCAACTTTTTTGCATTGTGTTACTGCCATTAAATTCTAAAAAAAGTTATGTTTCTCAGTTCGAACATTAAATATCTTGTCTTTGCAGTCTATTCAATTGAATTTAAGTTTAAAAGGATTTGCAAATCATTGTATTCTGTTTTTATTTACGATTTACACAGCGTGCCAACTTCACTGGTTTTGGGTTTTGTTCTTCTACGAATGTGCCATCTGCAAAATGTATGCAGTGTACAATCCTCGTAGTAAATAGCAATGTTTAAAAGACAATCACCGGCACTTTCAAGACGAAGTACAATTAAAAAAACTATGCCAATTCTTATCTTCACCATCTTTTTACAAACATTACTTGTTAGAGCACCGCTTTGTTTTTGTGTGCCGCAAGAGACAACTTTTCCTCATCGATCCCTTTCAAATGGCCGTGCAAAGTGTTCAGTTTCACACATCTCCCCAGAATGTTGCCTCCGAATCGCGTTGATTATCCCCGCATTCGCATTGATTATAATGTGGGTCTTTTTTTCAGCCGCTCATACCGGGCTATCAAGCTGAGGCTGCTGAAACGGCAGCTCACGTTATTGATCGCAGCCCATTAACAGGGGAACAAAAGTGCGCCCTTGCAGTCTGATTCATCGCGTACACGTGACGGGAGCCATCGCTCAGTGGACCACCTACACGTTCAAGGGGGACAGGCGTCCCCCTCCTCAGGTGTACATAAAGACAGCCTGCTATGATATATTGAAGCAGAAGTGATTCTGATGTGCTGTTTTGCTCTCAACAAGTGCTCAAGGTTGAATGAAATACAAAAATACAACAACCATGAAACACGTATTTGGTCCTGCTGCTCTCAAAGCAACCTTTGCTATGTTTTTTTTTTGTTTGTTTCAAACATGCTTAACACATTAGGAACATCATTGATTGATTGAGACTTTTATTAGTAGGTTGCACAGTGAAGTACATATTCCGTACAATTGACCACTAAATGGTAACACCCGAATAAGTTTTTCAACTTGTTTAAGTCGGGGTCCACTTAAATTGATTCATGATACAGATATATACTATCATATATACTATCATCATAATACAGTCATCACACAAGATAATCACATTGAATTATTTACATTATTTACAATCAGGGGTGTGGAGGGGGGGGTGGGGGGGGGGTATGGACATCAAGTAGTGGACATAGAGAGAGAGAGAGAGAGAGAGAGAGAGAGAGAGAGAGAGAGAGAGAGAGAGAGAGAGAGAGAGAGAGATCAGAAGGCATAAGAAAAAGAAAAAGTATCTGCATTTGATTGTTTACATTTGATTATTAGCAATCCGGGGAGGGTGTTAGTTTAGGGTTGTAACTGCCTGGAGGTGAACTTTTATTGCGGTTTTGAAGGAGGATAGAGATGCCCTTTCTTTTATACCTGTTGGGAGCGCATTCCACATTGATGTGGCATAGAAAGAGAATGAGTTAATCTGGGTTTAACGTGGTTAGTGGAGCACCCCCTGGTGTTGTGGTTATGGCGGTCATTTACGGTCATTCACATGGTTATATTTGCACAACCCAATATGTCTAAAAAGGAGTAGGAAAAAGAAGAGTGTATTTACCTCTTCTTTTCCATGCCTATTATTTGTGTACATACTGTAAATGTGTGTCTATTATAATTCATTGACAACATGACACCTACAATAGTTTGTTTGCTTACATTTTTTTTTAGTGTGTGAAAAAGGAAAGGAAGCCGTTGGGGAAAAAAAAAATCAAAAATGTCTTATTTTGGGTTCCATTTCCCGTTTGCCTTCTTTTGTCACTACTGTCTGAGCGCTGGCATAATTGTCAATCAGGACTAGGGATTATGTTCGAAACCGGTTCTCCCGGTTGTTCGATAAGAAAAGAACCGATTCCATGGACGCGAATCACTTTTTGAGAATTGGTTCCCATTATCGAGGCCACTATAGTAAAGAAAAAGAGTTGGTTCTTTATTCGAATCCCTGGGAACGAATCCCACAGGGCATTTCCTGTGGGACGGCAATGTTATGCCCATTTGATTGTAGACTCTTACTGACACCTCGTGGCGATTAGAAAATACTACGCTTCATTAGTTTGGGCACTTCCGGGTTGGCAACGTCTGTTCAGTTCATGAGACAATTGAGAAGTAGACAAGTTGTGTTAGCTCTTACAAGCCTGGGAAAAGATAAGGTTGTAAGTAAACTGTTTAAATTGTTTATGTAACTCAATACTAAGGTGGAAAGTGGTTACATTTGATATTAAGATGTTTATTGAAAAACAATTTTTGTGCACTGTTTCAATGGATGTTTTGGGGACTTAAAATGGCTGCCAGTCGTGTATTTCCACCATCGAAATAGTTTCAACACTCAGAAGTATTTGTTTGATGATAGTACTGTATTTTTGTGTGAAGCTAATATTTACATATTGTGTATTACATTTCAGTATGTTAATTGAATCACATAGCTTATACATTTGTCATTGTGTGTATTTCAGGTTTTTTTTTAATAAAATAACAGTCCAGTGTAAGACAAAAGTAAAGATAGCAAAAGACAAAGCAAGATCAACAACAATAAAGACCCTAAATGGATTAATCTGCTTTGGAACTTTATTAGACATTTTGGATTGTTTGTTAGCTGTCTGCCTGTGTGTGTAGTTAGTATGTTCCAATAGCAGCAGAAGTGCACTTTTTGGAGAGGTGTAATATTTTCAGTTTTGTGCCCAAGGGACTGATTTTATTTAACACTATAATATTATTTATACACCTATAGTGATCACAGAGACAGGTTGTTTTTGTGTTACTGTATATATTTGTTTTTCTGAAAAATCCCACTTAATATACTTTGGGTAACAACAGTCAATATTTATTTATTTATTTTTTTTAGGGGGGTAACAGTCAATATTTATTTATTTTCTTTTTTTCTTTTTTTTCTTATAAAATAAAAGTGAGCTTTTGTTAAACCAAATATTGTGTTTTTTTCCACATACAACAACCTATCTGGATTCGATAAGAGAATCGATAAGGAATCGGTTCGATAAGAGGATTTGATAATGAGCTTGAACTCAATAATTTATTATCAAACATCATCCCTAATCAGGACACACCTCTTCCTGGTTACCAATCAGGATGCTTTAACTGCCTCTGGACAGGACTGGCCATTGTGGCTTATTTGCTTTTTTTTTTTTTTTTTTTTTTTGTACCAGATTCCTTGGTTTTTGTCATTAAATATCAATCAATCAATCAATCAATCAATCAATGTTTATTTATATAGCCCTAAATCACAAGTGTCTCAAAGGGCTGTACAAGCCACAACGACATCCTCGGTACAGAGCCCACATACGGGCAAGGAAAACTCACCCCAGTGGGACGTCAATGTGAATGACTATGAGAAACCTTGGAGAGGACCGCATATGTGGGTAAATTAATTGTGATTCTTTATTGATTAAAAAAAAAATTATATAAATTTAGATTTTATTTTATTTATTTATTTTTATTTCTTCAGTCCATACAATATTAATGATATAGATGCCCATATCTGCTGTACATATTTACTAAAGAAAAGAGAAATGTTGGATACATCTTTTGTTGCCGTATTTTTATTTGACTTTATTAAATGTTTGGGTAGCTTTTTATTGAGCAAAAACAGTTTTCTTTTAGGTAATGTAGAACTTTATCAGAGCTGTCCATCTATTTTATGGGGGAATGTAGTTATTTATAGAAGTGGCACCCATTGTTATCAGAGAAGTATTCATTTTGAATCGAGAATCGTTTTAAAATCAAGAATCGATTCTGAATTGAATCGTTACCCCCAAGTATTGTGTGGTGCCCAAAGATTCACAGTCCTAGTAATTATTATAAAGTTTTATTGGTATGATTGTGCATGTTTTGCAGTTGCGTGATCCCAAAATGCAGAGAAGGCAGGCAACGTGCGAGGAGGTGGTCTTTTTATTAGATATCAAAATTGAGGAAGCATAAGCCTTGCTACAGCGGTAGATCACGGGAAAGTGGTTATTGGTACGATTGTGCATGTTTAGCAGTTGCGTGATCCCAAAATGCAGAGAAGGCAGGCGACGTGTAAGGTGTTTTTTTTTTATTAGGTATCAAAATTGAGGAAGCATCAGCGGTAGATCATGGGATAGGAAAAACGAGACAAAAGCAAGACTGTCACAATATAAGAAACTGGCGGACCCAAAAGCAGACAAGAAGACCAAAGGTTTTAATTTAAACAAACAAGGGATGAGGGAGAGGAGTACGCAGCTGGAGTGGAGGTGTTTGGTAGGCAGGCAGGCTTGCAGGCAGGAAAACAGGGGTAAGTCCGAGGAGAAAAAAACACAAAAACAGCAGATCAGCAAGATCATCAAAAATGCTAGGAAAACTGGCGAGAAGCGTTACCGCGTGTTGAACTGTGAACGATCTGGCAGCGCCGTGTGAGAAGACCAGGGCTTTTATAGAGTGGAGGTGATGAGAAGATGGCAGGCAGGTGAGAGAGATGATCAGTGACAGGTGTGCCAAACTGGGAAGCCAGGAACCCAAAACTCCACCCACACAGAACCACACACAGACAGACAACACATAGAAACACAAGACACTGCAGGGACTGAGACAAAGACAAAGCAAGGCTAGGGCAAGACAAGACAAGATAAGGTAGGAAGGCAAAAAAACGAGAGAGTACAACATGATCATTAGAATTATAAACCAGCGTTGCAAGAAAGCCGACACTAGCCATGTGTACATGGACAAAATGTATTTAATCTGATCATCATTCGGATTATAATGTTACTGTGTAAATGGACCCTGAAAACATGATCTGATTATCAGAATCAGAATCAGAATAGTTGTATTGCCATTGCTTTCATGCATCACACCTTAAATCAAAATATTTTATCTCGACATGCGCAGCACACACCATGAACATTATTGTTTGTGCTAGGGGGCTATCTTTTGGACGAGGTGCTGAAGATGCAGTGGACTTCCACTGAAACAAACATGGCTTTGTGCATTTCTGCCCATTTATTTATCTCTTTTTTCCTTCTGTTCACTACTTTTGTTTTACCTCTCTTTTTGAATTGGAGCTGCTCTGCGCCATTTATGTTGTGATTCTGTGCGGGTTGCGGCACGTCTTCATGTTACAAAATTATGTGTGTGTGTCTGAGGCTAGCAGTTAGCACTTGAAGTAGGTGTAAGGTCGTGAATACAACAGCTCGTTAAGACGACAACTGGATCCCGTCTTTTATTGGTACATCGACGAATGACTCAAAAACATACTTTTGCTTTTGCTAGTCCCGTTTTAAAGCAACAAACTCAACAGTATATAACGCTACTTTTGTAGACGTTGAATGGGGGAGACAGCAGCAAAACAATCGCTTCATTCCGAGACTATTACTATTTTAACACAAACTTCAGAAGATGTGTTTTCATGCGCTCCAATCAGAATGACTATCCACCTAAACCACCTGTCTCAATCGGAATTACATTTTAATCCAAACGAGTGTGATCGGGTCAGAATATTCCGAATGGCGTGTTTACATGAAGTATTTTTATTCCGGTTAGGCTTTTAATCTAATTAAATGTGGTTATGTGCACATTGCTACTGACAAATAAGTACTAATCCAACATACTACATAAGAAGGGGCTCATAAATAGTTAATGAAAATAGATTTACATGCAATTGTGTTGTGCTAAAATACATAACCTAAATTAATAATGAACATGTTTCTAAAAGTAACGGTCAATAAAATTGAAGTGCAAATAAAAATACAGTTTTATCACCTAAGTCATATTTTTTGCGCTTATGAAATGTATTTATGATTTTAACGCCATACTTTCTTTCTTTCTTTGAAATTGTCATTACAGACCCCAGCAGAGAAACCCCTCAAAAAACAAGTCATAAGTGACTGCGGAACAAAATGTATGCAAAATTTACACCAAAGCATATCCAATACATATAATTAAACGAGGGGTTCCTAACCTTTTTTTACCTTGGGCCCAACTTTTCCACTACAGAGGGTCCCGGAACACACTCTAATATTAACGCTGAATTAGTCATCTTACTTTTGATCTTAATCGTATTCAATAATTATATACAACCTACTTACAGTTTACAACCTCGTCGAATGATATAAAACCATGTGTTAATCACAAAGATTATGATTTATTTAATGCATACACCTACAGTACCTTAGGTTTTGGTCAGGCTATTTAGAAAAAATAAGTATTAATCCAACATACTACATAAGAAGGGACTCATAAATAACTTCATGAAAATAGATTTACATGCAATTATGCTAAAATACATAACCTAGATTAATAATGAACATGTTTCTAAAATTAACTGTCAATAAAATTAAAGTGTAAATAAAAATACAGTTTTACCATTTACTGTAAGTCATATTTTTTGCGCTTAGGAAACTTCTTTATGACTTTAACGCCAGACTTCTTCTGTTTGTTTGAGATTGTAATTACAGACCCCAGCAGAGAAGCCGATACTATTTGGCTGCCCTCAAAAAACAAGTCATAAGTGACTTTTTGGCAGCCCTCTAGGGGGGCCCTGGCCCTATGGTTAAGAAACACTGATCTAGACTACAAAAAAGTGTTTTAATGTCCCCTTTAACTAATGTGTAATAATTGCTAACAAATAAGACTTCCTCTGATAATCAGCGCTGTCAACAATGTGCTTAGCTTTTTGCTCTGACATGAAAAATTCCGAGATTAGCCCTCCTGATTGGCAACCAGCGACAGGTGAGGAAAACAGGCTTCAGTAGTGAAGTCACAGAAAGGAATGGAAGAACCAAAAACATTAAAAACAGAAAAAAATAACACAAAAGTTCTACGCAGCCTCAATGTCTCATGTCAGTTATAGTTGATTGTTAAGGACTTCAAGCTTCAAGTCTCTTTTAGTCGCATGCTTTCTTGGTGATGCCAGCGCTGCATTTTGTCACATGCAGATCCGTTTTGGAAACAGTGGGACTGTTTTTTTTTTTGGTCTGGAATCCAGAGCCAGAGGCACTGAAATATTCATTTTTTTTTTTTAAATGGTAAGAATACCAAGACTTCCGCACGATAATAGCGTGATGTCATTTTTCTGATGCATGAGAAACCTTGGCCAATACCAGCAAATACATTTCACGTGCCAACAATTACAAACAAGAATTGCATATCTGCTTCAATGCAACAGTCAAGCTGGTTTAGATCTTGCACGGCTCAGCAGGATGCATCACGCTCGCCCCTCTCCTTCGCCCAGGGTGCACTGAATGGATTAAAGCTGGACGGGCAGCCAAGCATATTTTCATTTCCTACACTCTGACTGAGAATTCGGCAGACGATATATTACACTGGAGAGAGGCAGACACCTCATGAAATATCCCAGACTGACAATACTCTCTGTTGAGGAAATACATTTTTCAGTTTTATTCGATTTTTTCAGCATAAATAAGAAGTGGCGATCAGAGAGAATAAAAAGAACTACACATTATAAACAACCCCTGTGAGTCTCACGTGTAAATTCATAGTAAAGGATACCCCATTACACATTAGACTGCTGTAATGCATTAACTATAAATGTGCTGTTACCAATTTATTGTTTAGATTGAGTAAATTAGCGTTTGTATTGTATTGATAGACCACGCAGTCTGATAGTTTATATATCAATGAT
The DNA here is from genome assembly GCF_033978785.1 of Entelurus aequoreus. NCBI lineage: Eukaryota > Metazoa > Chordata > Actinopteri > Syngnathiformes > Syngnathidae > Entelurus > Entelurus aequoreus. The sequence goes on along the minus strand of NC_084734.1, from coordinate 80,426,381 downwards.
GAAATTTTAACATTGCAACACATGCCAATACGGCCGGGTTAACTTATAAAGTGCAATTTTAAATTTCCCGCGAAACTTCCGGTTGAAAACGTCTATATATGATGACGTATGCGCGTGACGTCAATCGTTGAAACGGGAAGTATGCGGACACATTGAATCCTATACAAAAAACTCTGTTTTCATCTCACAGTATTCTGGACATTTGTGTTGGTGAATCTTTTGCAATTTGTTTAATGAACAATGGAGACTGCAAAGAAGAGAGTTGTAGGTGGGATCGGCGTATTAGCGGCGGACTACAGCAACACAACCAGGAGGACAGAGATGGATAGCAGACGCGCTAGCCGCCGAACTCACCTTAACTTCCTCCGTCTCGCCGACCGCATCTGTGACCGCATCTGTGATCGCATCTGTGATCGCATCTGTGATCGGGTGAAGTCCTTCGTCGCACCGTCGATCGCTGGAACGCAGGTGAGCACGGGTGTTGATGAGCAGATGAGGGCTGGCTGGCGTAGGTGGATAGGTAATGTTTTTAGCATAGCTCTGTGAGGCCCGGTTGCTAAGTTAGCTTCAATGGCGTCGTTAGCAACAGCATTGTTAACCTTCGCCAGGCTGGAAAGCATTAACCATGTATTTACATGTCCATGGTTTAATAGTATTGTTGATCTTCTGTCTATCCTTCCAGTCAGGGATTTATTTATTTTGTTTCTATCTGCATTTGAGCCCGATGCTATCACGTTAGCTCAGTAGCTAAAGAGCTTCGCCGATGTATTGTCGTGGAGATAAAAGTCACTGTGAATGTCCATTTCGCGTTCTCGACTCTCATTTTCAAGAGGATATAGTATCCGAGGTGGTTTAAAATACAAATCCGTGATCCACAATAGAAAAAGGAGAGAGTGTGGGAACCAATGAGCCAGCTTGTACCTAAGTTACGGTCAGAGCCAAAAAAGATATGTCTTGCACTTCATTCTAGTCCTTCACTCTAACGTTCCTCATCCACAAATCTTTCATCCTCGCTCAAATTAATGGGGTAATCGTCGCTTTCTCGGTCCGAATCGCTCTAGCTGCATTGAAAACAATAGGAAAATGTGAGGAGCCTTTCAACTGTTGACGTCACGCTACTTCCGGTACAGGCAAGGCTTTTTTTTATCAGCGACCAAAAGTTGCAACTTTATCGTCGATGTTCTCTACTAAATCTTTTCAGCAAAAATATGGCAATATCGCGAAAGGAATGGATCTGCTATCCCCGTTTAGCTAAATAAATAAAAATTCAGTAGGCCTTTAAATATATAGTTTTTACAATGTATCTTTATATACAAATAGTCTTAGTTCGCAAACCGGAAGTGACATCATTGGGTGTTGGGGGGGGGGCAAAAAGTAATCGGACCGGAAGCATCGTCATCAAAATCAGGAAATTTGACAGAAAAGACAACAAAAAAAGAAAACGTAAAGATAGTCAGTTTATTTAGCAGCATCTAAATACTAGGGTTGTACGGTATACCGGTACTAGTATAGTATCGCGGTACTAATGAATAACAATAAAGAATAAAAATCTTTTTGACGCTATATCAATTATAATATGAGCCGGTATAGCTCGGTTGGTAGAGTGGCCGTGCCAGCAACTTGAGGGTTCCAGGTTCGATCCCCATCCTAGTCACTGCTGTTGTGTCCTTAGGCAAGACACTTTACCCACCTGCTGTCAGTGCCACCCACACTGGTTTAAATGTAACTTAGATATTGGGTAAAAGCGTTTTGAGTCACTAGAGAAAAGCGCTATATAAATATAATTCACTTCACTTCATTAATGTAATTAAGTGGACAATATCACATTTCTAGCATGGACTTTGTCGATTACGTCGACTAATTGCAGCCCTCGTTCTAATGACAAAAAGCTGCATTTTAGAAGAAACGTGATGTCTGTCATTAATTGCGTCACACCTGACAGCAATCATTGTAATTAACAGTGAGGTTGTTTTTAAATCTCCCCCGTTAATCTGAAGAAAACTAACACCAACGCTGCTCAGCGGTGGCATTTTGTTCAAACCCGAGATGACAGGTCCAGGACTGGGTCAGATGATTACACACGTGAATAGAGAAAGCCAATTGGTATTCGCCACATCGCCACTAAAGCATACCCAGAGCAGATAAGTTCTGGGTGGCAGCAGCAGATAGGAAGAGAGAGAGAGTGAATATGCTGCATCCAGTTAGATGCAGACAGTCGTGTGGCTGGCTTACCAATCAACCTGGAGCTGTGGTCTGGGTTTAAAAGCAGGAGCCTCCCCCCCACCACCACCCGCGGAACAAAAACAACACTCTCCAGTATACTAAACAATCGCATCTGACACTCCACTCGCTGACGAATCGCTTTCAGATGAAGTGTAATCGCCTGCACCCTGTCGATAACCACGAGCATATCGGCCAGGAAGCTGCACTAATGGTGGGGAAATGAAGAAAATAGGAGATGTGGTGGAATGTCCGAATCTTAAACAGCAACAAAAGTGAATTTAGTACAAAAGTTTTATTTACGCATAATCAAATGGTACAAGGTTGGATTGAATTGCCATGCACACAGACAACGTCTCCGGAGACGTTGGATGAATCGAGAATCATGTGAATCATGCATAGACTTGGTCTACTTGGCCGTTTATGTGTTTCCCTCGTGTGTCAAGGTCCAGTTGTTTTGGACCTGTTTGTTCTGCAACATCCTTGAATCCCTTAGCCATAACAAACAATCAAAACATTTTGTACAATGGTCAGGCCGACCATATGTTCAACTCTAACCCACATATGCTCTTCCAATGGTACAGAATACAAAAAAGAGAAACGAGCAGACATTCCACTACTGTCGTGTCCTCCTTAATGCTTTTCGACCTCGCTCTCTTTCCGGACTTTGACAGACACAAAATATGGTACAAGGGTCAGAAATTCCACCACAACTAAAAAGTACAAGTAAGAAGGTTTTCATCTTGTGTGTCAAACCCACCTCACTCCTACCCACTTCTCTAAAGTGGGCTGGCTCAAGGTGGAGGACAGAGTTAAACAACTTGCACTGAGCCTAGTCTATAAAATCCGCTACACCTCCCTGATACCGAAGTACATGTCAAACTACTTCCTTAACGTAAATGACCGCCATAACCACAACACCAGGGGGAGTTCCACTAACCACGTTAAACCCAGATTCCGAACTAAAAAAGGTCTTAACTCACTCTCTTTCTATGCCACATCAATGTGGAATGCGCTCCCAACAGGTATAAAAGAAAGGGCATCTCTATCCTCCTTCAAAACCGCAATAAAAGTTCACCTCCAGGCAGCTACAACCCTAAACGAACACCCTCCCCGGATTGCTAATAATCAAATGTAAACAATCAAATGCAGATACTTTTTCTTATGCCTTCTGATCTCTCTCTCTCTCTCTCTCTCTCTCTCTCTCTCTCTCTCTCTCTCTCTCTCTCTCTCTCTCTATGTCCACTACTTGATGTCCATATCCTACCCCCCCCCCCCTCCACACCCCTGATTGTAAATAATGTAAATAATTCATTGTGATTACCTTGTGTGATGACTGTATTATGATGATAGTATATATGATAGTATATATCTGTATCATGAATCAATTTAAGTGGACCCCGACTTAAACAAGTTGAAAAACTTATTCGGGTGTTACCATTTAGTGGTCAATTGTACGGAATATGTACTTCACTGTGCAACCTACTAATAAAAGTCTCAATCAATCAAAAACTCGACAATTCAGTAGTGCTGGGTCAGCCTACCGATATCAACAACAGGGTGGTATCGGATAAATAGAATAGAATAGAATAGAATATATCTTTATTGTCATTGTACATTGTACAACGAAATTGTAAGCAAAACTAATTTAGTGCAAATTCATAACAAAAACTTGCACCAAAAATACCAGCGTTAAGAGAGCAATCTTTATTCGGTTATTTTCTATTCCCACAAATATCTGAATGTGTAACGCTGACAAAATAAATGCACAAAAAAAAATGTCCACCGGTTGCTGCTTCTCAGGACGACATATTTTATTGGTACATCGTTAATAACCAACTCATGGAAGAATTCCGTGGATACAGGTGGGCTTTGAAGAGAAAAAGCCGAATAACTATGTTTCTCTGGTTAAGTGAATTGTGAAGTGAATTATATTTGTATAGCGCTTTTCTCTAGTGACTCAAAGCGCTTTACATAGTGAAACCCAATATCTAAGTTACATTTTTAAACCAGTGTGGGTGGCACTGGGAGCAGGTGGGTAAAGTGCCTTGCCCAAGGACACAGTGACTAGGATGGCAGAAGCGGGAATTGAACCTGGAACCCTCAAGTTGCTGGCACGGCCACTCTACCAACCGAGCCATACCACCCCAATCAGATCACACCATCGCGCTTCGAATATTGTGACTTTGACTTCGACAAACTTTATTGATCCACAAGGGAAATTGTTCCACAGAGTAGCTAAGTTACAAAGGATGGAAAGGGTAAGGGTGGAAAGGATAATGCAGGTATAAAGTAGACTAAAAAAGTACCACCGTAGCAGTATAAAATGTAATATTTACATATTATATATACAGTATATAATGTACACTGATTTATTATATTATATTATATTTGTATATAATATGTACAATATATAACAAATCCCAATTACCACGTACAATATTACAGTATATGTAACAGCTACAGCATAAAATAGAAAGTAGATCCAGCAGAAAATATACATTATAAACAAAGAGAGGTAGTAGGTCAGGTAATAGACAGATGTCATCTATTGCTGTGTGGCGAGTGATTATACAGCTGGATGGAGTGCGGAATGAAGAAGTTCTTGCAGCCTGTTGGAGTTTGAGCTCCGCTGTCTCTCACTTGTCTAGTGGAGTGGGGGGGCAGGATTGTCCATGATGGCGAGCAGTTTGTCCAGAGTCCTCCTGTCCCTCACTGACACAAACGCCTCCAACTGCGTGCCGATAGTTTGGCCAGCTTTCCGAATCAGTTTGTCAATCCGGTTTAAGTCCCTTTTGCTGGTGCTGCTCCCCCAACCAACCACTGCAAAGTACAGGGCACTGGCCACAACAGACTGGAAAAAGATCTCCAACAGCTTGCTGCACACATTAAAGGGCCTCAGGAAAATAGCTTTACAATTTTGCGGATTTTAACTTCATTTTATTTAACATTTTTCGAACACAGTCTACGTCCACATGTTGTAGTGATAGACGAAGACAGTCACCAAGGGGGACTTCCGTTTCCGAGTTAAGGGTTCTAATGCCAACAATACGGTAGCTAATCTTCACCGCGACAATCTCGAGTTGATTATCACATCACTCTAAATGTATAGACTATAAAGTTCACAAACATAAAGAGGGATCCTAGTGGGCCAGGCCAATCTTTCCTTATCTCTAAACTAAAACTGGGGAAATGCGTAGAGTGTTCTGGGCTTCAGTACAGCGTTGATCTCTTGAAGACATGATTTTATTTCACAATTCCTTGAGAGAGAAAAATGCCTGTTTAGGCGTGTGTATAGCTGTACGTGTGCTGTATATAGTGACTTTTAGTCATATGTGCCTTCCTTGGGTGAAGCCAGGTTTACAGCTATGTTGTGACATGTTGTGACATGTTGTTATTATGCGGTTTGTTACTTACGTATGTTATGTTGCAGCTATTTAAAATAGTTGTGTCAATTTGTTCTGGCCCGAAATAAATTGGCCCTTTGAAACATATCTTTGTCTTTGTGTGTTGTATGTAGAGCACATTGCTTTCTGAGTTCAGTGATGCAAATGCATGTCAAGTTGATCAACAGATTGTATTATTCTCCAGTGCAATAACAGTACTGAAATGAAGGCTAAAAGGGCATTAATGGGAGCCTTAAAAAAGAAAAGAAAAAAAGAAGTAACTAAATAGTTACTTTTCACAGTAACACATTAATTTTTGGCGTAAGTAACTGAGTTAGTAACTGAGTTACTTTTGAAATAAAGTAACTAGTAACTAACTGGTTTTCAGTAACTAACCCAACACTACGTCCATCGGTGAGTACTGTAATCCACAGTAAAACACACTCAGGGCTATTATTGTTTATGAGGTGACATGAGTGTACCAGTGATTACATGGGTGTTATTTCATGTTTAAAGGGCTTTAATCATGTTAAAAATTGGTATTTTGAAGGTTTAAAACAGATTTCTTTAATGTTCTAATATACATTATTTGGTTTATCAATAATAACCTTACTTCGCATTTACAGCAGTCAGGCCTTTTACCAAATTGGCCACGATAAATGAGGAATGGCTGTCATAAATAGTATTCATTTCACAAAACCCAAAACCGGTGAAGTTGGCACATTGTGTATATCATAAATAAAAACAGAATACAATGATCGAAGATGGACTGATGCAAAGTGGAAAAGTGTTCTGTGGTCTGACGAGTCCACATTTTAAATCGTTTTTGGAAACTGTGGACGTCGTGTCCTCCGGACCAAAGATGAAAAGAACCATCCAGATTGTTATAGGCGCAAAGTTAAAAAGCCAGCATATGTGATGGTATGGGGGTGTATTAGTGCCCAAGGCATGGGTAACTTACACATCTGTGAAGGCGCCATTAATGCTGAAAGGTACATACAGGTTTTGGAGCAACATATGTTGCCAGCCAAGCAACGTCTTTTTCATGGACGCCCCTGCTTATAAGACAATGCCAAGCCACATTCTGCACATGTTAAAACAGCGTGGCTTCGTAGCAAAAGAGTGCGGGTACTAGACTGGCCTGCCTGTAGTCCAGACCTGTCTCCCTTTGAAAATGTGTGGCGCATTATGAAGCCTAAAATACGACAACGGAGACCCCCGGACTGTTGAACAACTTTATCCGTACATCAAGCAAGAATGGAAAGAAATTCCACCTGAAAAGCTTCAACAATTGGTCTCTTCAGTTCCCAAACGTTTACTTAGTGTCGTTAAAAGGAAAGGCCATGTAACACAGTGGTAAAAATGCAGAATTCTTTGCAATGTGTTGCTGTCAATAAATACTAAGTTAATGATTATTTGCAAACAAAAAATAAGTTTCTCAGTTCGAACATTAAACATCTTGTCTTTGCAGTCTATTCAATTGAATATAAGTTGAAAAGGATTTGCAAATCATTGTATTCTGTTTTTATTTACTATTTACACATTGTGCCAACTTCACTGGTTTGGGGTTTTGTATTATTCTGTTAAAATTGTTGTAAATTGTTCACAAAAAAGGTGTTGATGTCTGCCTAAAATCGGTGTTTTATTCTGTTTATAATCATGTTTCACAAATTGAAGGCAGAAATCACAAAATCATTCAACCATCATGAAAAAAAAGTATCGCTATCATGTATCGGCAATACTTTGGTATCAGTTGGATACCAAAGTGTGTAACATCGCCTACCTCTTGGCAATAAATTAGCCAAGCAAAGGATTTTTTTTTTTTTTAAATGCCCTGATTTCTTTACAAGTAAATACAAATGAGATATTTTAGATCCTTGCTGAGAGCTGAAGGAAACGATCGCTTTACTGGGTGTCACTAGAGTGTGGTAAGGCTTGTGGGTGTGGAGGCGAGCAGAGGATAGGGTGTGAGGGGGTGTAGTTATGCAGTGTTGCGTGGAGAATGAGTCTCACTCTGTCAGGAGAGACGCTGCTTCACTGGAGGGTGACAGCACAGAGACAGAGCCCCTCTGCTGCTGTCATGGCCACTCTTCCTCTCTTCTTAGTTTCCGACGTGTACTGCGTATGGTGGGCTCAGCTATTCAAGCCTGCTTGGCCACGTTTGTGTCACTTGAGAGGCCCGTTTTGCACCAAGAAATGTTGGTGTTCTGAGTGGGTTAGATTCTTGATGTACGTGCAGGCTCTTGGTAGGCCGTGGCGGGTGTAAATACAACCATTGCACACAAACTGAGCGCATGCGGTGCTCAACGTGAGGGTGAATACTAGCGCTGCTTCTTAATCAGGTTTTAACTAAATTACCATTAATCCAAACTGGAGCCACGGCAGAGGCAAAAACAGGTATGCGGGAATAGGGAACATCGGGTACAGCATGACGAGTACAGAGATTGATGAACCAGCGCTGTCTGACCAGAATATGCTGGTTTAAAGGCCTACTGAAATGAATTTTTTTTATTTAAACGGGGATAGCAGATCTATTCTATGTGTCATACTTGATCATTTCGCGATATTGCCATATTTTTGCTGAAAGGATTTAGTATAGAACAACGACGATAAAGATTGCAACTTTTGGTATCTGATAAAAAAAAGGCTTGCCCCTACCGGAAGTAGCGTGACGTAGTCAGTTGAACATATACGCAAAGTTCCCTATTGTTTACAATGATGGCCGCATGAAGTGAGAGAGATTCGGACCGAGAAAGCGACAATTTCCCCATTAATTTGAGCGAGGATGAAAGATGTGTGGATGAGTAAAGTGCAAGTGAAGTTGAAGCTATTCAGATAGGGAAGATGCTGTGAGAGCCGGGGGTGACCTGATATTCAGCTGGGAATGACTACAACAGTAAATAAACACAAGACATATATATACTCTATTAGCCACAACACAACCAGGCTTATATTTAATATGCCACAAATTAATCCTGCATAAAAACACCTGCGTGTTTGTTACGCTAGCTCCTAGCTCCTATGCTAGCTCCTAGCTCCATAGAACACGCCAATACAATTCAAACACCTGATCAACACACAGAATCACTCAGCCCAAAAGACCGTTCACCTAACCCAAGGTTCATAAAGCTTATATATTTTTAAAAAGTTACGTACATACGCAAAAAAAAGTTGCGCACATACGGTCAAGCGATCAAATGTTTAGAAGCCAAAGCTGCATACTCACAGTAGCACGTCTGCGTCTTTGTCATCCAAATCAAAGTAACCCTGGTAAGAGTCTGTGTTGTCCCAGTTCTCTACAGGCGTCTGTGTATCGAAGTCAAAAGTCCTCCTGGTTAGAGACTCTGTTATCCGAGTTCTTCCATCTTGACTGCATCTTCCGGGAATGTAAACAAAGAAGCGCCGGCTGTGTACTGTTGTCGCTGACTACGTTCGAAAAATACGTCCATTTCGCACCGACAACTTTCTTCTTTGCTTGCTCAGCTTCCTTCTCCATAATGCAATGAACATGATTGCAACAGATTCACGAACACAGATGTCCAGAATACTGTGGAATTATGAAATGAAAACAGAGCTTTTTCGTATTGGCTTCAATGTGGAAGGCATACCCGTGTTCGCCGGTCTACGTCACGCGCATACGTCATCCTCAGAGGCGTTTCGAACCGGAAGTTTAGCGGCAAATTTAAAATGTCACTTTATAAGTTAACCCGGCCGTATTGGCATGTGTTATAATGTTAAGATTTCATCATTGATATATAAACTATCAGACTGCGTGGTCGGTAGTAGTGGGTTTCAGTAGGCCTTTAAGAAAACACCTAATTATCAACAAGGGACAGGTGTGTCTTCTGATTGCCAATCAAAAAACAGATGAGGGAAACAGTGCTAAGGCAGCGGTAAAGTGGCTGAGAATGAATGAAAGCAGTAAGTGGAATGAAAAATAAGGGGGCGAGACAGAAACTAATTACCAAAACACAGGAAAACAATATACACAAGTCCAACCTGTTATGACAGCTTTTAGTAGGATTTACGTGCTATTTTGTGTGTTTGCGGCTTGAATGCTAACAAGCCTATCTCTGAAAGAGTATGTGATTCAAACAACTACTGTGCAGTGAATCCTTTTTTTACAGGGCAGGAGGACAGACATTAGCAACACTTGCATAGCGAACATTTTACAGCAACTTGATCCTAGTTCAACCTATTAGCTGTAGAAAAACAGAATTAGGCGTATGAACCCAATATACGAGTGGGATGCAAAAGTATACTGTAACTAGATGAGGCAATTGCATGTGAATGCTCCAATGCTGAAGTTGAACTGATAATCCTGGAATTTTTTTTTTTAGAATTGTTGAAGTAGAGCACACAATTCCTGAACAGGCTGAATATTTTGAAGTTGGAACAATTTAAATTAGATGAAAAATGTGGGAGTTGTGGAACTTTGAAGAATGTCCCATTGATTTCAATGGGAATTTCCCAAAAAGTTGGGAATTTCGGGAAAAGTTTTTTTGGAAAGTGGTAAAAAAAAATAAAAAATTGAATGGTCTGAATGAGTTGAATTGGTTGGTGTTGGAATTGTTCAAATCGGTCGAGAAATGTTGAAGTAGTAGCATGTTGAATTGAGAAATGGGTTTACGGAATTCCTGGAATTTCGGGGAAAACCAGGAATTTTTCCAGTTCGTTTGAGGAATGTTTTGACGGTGGAACGGTTGAAATGCGTTGAAAAATGTGGATAGAGTAGTCACCAGAAAAAAGGGTGGAAATAGGGCTTTGGAAAACCAGGAATTCTGGAAAACCCTGGAATTTTTTTGAATTTGGAAAAAGGGTAGTTTGAATTGATAGTGTGAGTGTGGGGGTGCGGGGGGGGGGGTGTGGCCTGCGGACCTGCAGCGAAGCGGGGTGTGCCAGGACCGGCTTCGAGATCAGCGACAGGTGCGTAGATGGCCAACCTGGGCCTGCTTATCTAATCACCCGTCGCTCTGTTAAAAGGCAGCAGCCGGGGAGGAGAGGGAAGGTGAAGTTGGAGCAGGAGCAAGAGCGAGAGCGAGAGAGACCAACGCAAAGACAATTGCTGAAAAGCACATCAGAGATCATTAATTGCAAAATAAAACAGTGTTCTCAACCCTGAAAGGAGCTGTCATGTCAGTGCTTGGTGGTCCGAAGAACCCGGAAGGGAGAAACCTCCACAGTTACAAATCGAAATATAACAACTAGACAGCATTAAGGTCAAGGTCATTATTGAGGTCATTATTAAGCCTGCTCAGTGGCCTTGTGGTTAGAGTGTCCGCCCTGAGATCGGTAGGTCGTGAGTTCAAACCCCGGCCGAGTCATACCAAAGACTATAAAAATGGGACCCATTACCTCCCTGCTTGGCACTCAGCATCAAGGGTTGGAATTGGGGGTTAAATCACCAAAAACGATTCCTGAGCGTGGTCACCGCTGCTGCTCACTGCTCCCCTCACCTCCCAGGGGGTGGAACAAGGGGATGTGTCTAATGCAGAGGGTAATTTCACCACTATCAGTGACTATCAGTGGTACTTTAACTTTAACTTTATCAGCTCATTATTAAATGTTGGATACAATTAAAAAATATATATTTTTATTATTAAACAAATTTTAACAGATTAACAGACTATCTACTCCAAAGTACCGTATTTTTCGGACTATAAGTCGCAGTTTTTTTCATAGTTTGGCCGGGGGTGCGACTTATACTCAGGAGCGACTTATGTGTGAAATTATTAACACATTACCGTAAAATATCAAATAATATTATTTAGCTCATTCACGTAAGAGACTAGACGTATAAGATTTCATGGGATTTAGCGATCAGGAGTGACAGATTGTTTGGTAAACGTATAGCATGTTCTATATGTTATAGTTATTTGAATGACTTACCATAATATGTTACGTTAACATACCAGGCACGTTCTCAGTTGGTTATTTATGCATCATATATAACGTACACTTATTCAGCCTGTTGCTCACTATTCTTTATTTATTTGAAATTGCCTTTCAAATGTCTATTCTTGGTGTTGGCTTTTATCAAATACATTTCCCCAAAAAATTGTGACTTATACTCCAGTGCGACTTATAAATGTTTTTTTCCTTCTTTATTATGCATTTTCGGCTGGTGCGACTTATACTCCGGAGCGACTTATACTCCGAAAAATAGGGTACTTGATCTTACTTTTTAAACATAAAAAAACACATTTTAACATAAGAATAACTGCAATAGAGTCAGAGAAGAGATAAGAGTGCCAAATGGAGTTTATGGGTGTGAGGTAGAGATGTCCGATAATATCGGCCTGCCGATATTATCGGCCGATAAATGCTTTAAAATGTAATATCAGAAATGATTGGTATCGTTTTTTTTATTATCGGTATCAGGTTTTTTTTTTGGTTTTTTTGTTTTTTGTATTAAATCAACATAAAAAACACAAGATACACTTACAATTAGTACACCAACCCAAAAAACCTCCCTCCCCCATTCACACAAATGGGTTGTTTCTTTCTGTTATTAATATTCTGGTTCCTACATTATATATCAATATATATCAATACAGTCTGCAAGGGATACAGTCCGTAAGCACACATGATTGTGCGTGCTGCTGGTCCACTAATAGTACTAACCTTTAACAGTTAATTTTACAAATTTTCATTAATTACTAGTTTTTATGTAACTGTTTTTATATTGTTTTACTTTCTTTTTTATTCAAGAACTGTTTTTAATTTATTTATCTTATTTTATTTATTTATTTATTTTTTAAAAGGACCTTATCTTCACCATACCTGGTTGTCCAAATTAGGCATAATAATGTGTTAATTCCACGACTGTATATATCGGTATCGATTGATATCGGTATCGGTAATTAAGGGTTTGGTCAATATCGGAATATCGGATATCGGCAAAAAGCCATTATCGGACATCCATAGTGTGAGGTATATGCAAAATCATGTTATTGATTAGAAAGTCGAACAGATGATGACTGATCAAGTTGATTGTGAAAAATCAAAAGCGTGCTTTTTCCTTTTTTTTTTCTTTTTTTACAAAGTTCTCGCTAGGGGAGCGTCAGAGGTGGCATTATGTCAAGAGGAAAGGAGGGTTCGCATTCATGACCATACTTGCCAACCCTCCCAAATTTTCCGGGAGACTCCCGAATTTCAGTGCCTTTTCCGAAAATCTCCCGGGTCAACCATTCTCCGGAATTTCTCCCAATTTCCAGCCGGACCTGAGTGAGGACAGCCTGTCGTCACGTCCGCTTTTCCTCCTTATAAACAGCGTGCCGGCCCAGTCACGTTGTAACATATACAGCCTTTGGAGCTTAGTGCGCACACACAACAAGAAGGAGACTATTATATATGTCTCCGTTATCCATAGGTTTATCTATAACCCATAAAGTAGGCAGGCACGGAGCTATTTCTCAGCGTGTGTTTATTCCAGCCGGCATGTTAATACACAGACACACAACATCCGGATTCCCATCATGCATTGCAAAAACATAACAGAGACGAAGCCAAAGAACGAAGAAGAGACAGTCATGGCGACGACGAGTAAGAAGAAGAAGTACGCTTGCAAGTTCCAAAATGATAGGAAACAAGAATTTCAGTTCATCCAGGACATTTCGAAGGGGAAGGGATATGCTAGGGAGAGATGGAAGATTCCAGACTGTGGTGCATTTGATGAAGGCACTTTTGTGCGTACCACTCAGCAATGCATCTTTAGAGAGGGTGTTCAGCATGGTTAGAAAGATAGTGACAGAGAATAGAACGAGTATGGACAATTCAACCCTAAACTCACTCCTTTCCTTTCACATATGCTGCCCATACCTATGCTCCTTCAAAGGCTGTGCTACTGGCTGCAAAGCATTGCACTTCAAATACAACAATGAGTAGAGGAGTGTTATGTGTGTGTATATGTGTAAATAAATGAACACTGAAATTCAAGTATTTCTTTTATTTATATTTATATATGTATATATAAAAGAAATACTTGAATTTCAGTGAATTCTAGCTATAAATACACCCCCCCCCCCCCCCCTTTCTCCCGAAATCGGAGGTCTAAAGCAGGGGTCACCAACGCGGTGCCCGCGGGCACCAGGTCGCCCGTAAGGACCAGATGAGTCGCCCGCTGGCCTGTTCTAAAAATAGCTCAAATAGCAGCACTTACCAGTGAGCTGCCTCTATTTTTTAAATTGTATTTATTTACTAGCAAGCTGGTCTCGCTTTGCTCGACATTTTTAATTCTAAGAGAGACAAAACTCAAATAGAATTTGAAAATCCAAGAAAATATTTTAAAGACTTGGTCTTCACTTGTTTAAATAAATTCATTAATTGTTTTACTTTGCTTCTTATAACTTTCAGAAAGACAATTTTAGAGAAAAAATACAACCTTAAAAATGATTTTAGGATTTTGAAACACATATACCTTTTTACCTTTTAAATTCCTTCCTCTTCTCTCCTGACAATTTAAATCAATGTTCAAGAACATTTATTTTTATTTTTATTGTAAAGAATAATAAATACATTTTAATTAAATGTTTCATTTTAGCTTCTGTTTTTTCGACAAAGAATATTTGTGAAATATTTCTTCAAACTTATTATGATTAAAATTCAAAAAATTATTCTGGCAAATCTAGAAAATCTGTAGAATCAAATTTAAATCTTATTTCAAAGTCTTTTGAATTTCTTTTGAAAATTTTGTTCGGGAAAATCTAGAAGAAATAATGATTTGTCTTTATTAGAAATATAGCTTCGTCCAATTTGTTATATATTCTAGCAAAGTGCAGATTGGATTTTAACCTATTTAAAACATGTCATCAAAATTCTAATATTAATCTTAATCAGGAAAAATGACTAATGATGTTCCATAAATTCTTTTTTTAATTTTTTCAAAAAGATTCGAATAAGCTAGTTTTTCTCTTCTTTTTTTCGGTTGAAATTTGAATTTTAAAGAGTCGAAATTGAAGATAAACTATGTTTCAAAATGTAATTGTCAATATTTTCGTGTTTTCTCCTCTTTTTAAACCGTTCAATTAAGTGTAAATATCATTAATTATTGATAATAACATAGAGTTAAAGGTAAACTGAGTAAATTGGCTATTTCTGGCAATTTACTTAAGCGTGTATCAAACTGGTAGCCCTTCGCATGAATCAGTACCCAAGAAGTAGCTCTTGGTTTCCAAAAGGTTGGTGACCCCTGCTCTAAAGGTTGACAAGTATGTTCATGACGTCCTACGTGACATGAAGTTTGAGCGCCTCTTCTCTCAAAAGTATCACAAGACAGTGAGAAATCGGATCGATTTCCCACACCTGCGCTGATAAACAGGATCCAGGGAGACATTTTCTGTTGATGAGACGACATGCAGTCTCCTGGGCAGGGCATCACCTGGACAGTCTGGACTCAGCCAAAAAGAACGAGGGGAAGGAAATTGTCCGTGGTGGCCAGCATCTGCCAAAACCATCTCCTTAATAGGGGTTATCTTGCTAAATGTCCCTCTTTGCAACTGTTGTCTGTCCCATGTTTCATCATTACCAACCATAGCCTTCCCTAAAAGTAAATCCCTGTCACGTTGTTGAGGCAAAAATGTGTTTTGACTCGAGCTGTCAGACCATACCGCGGCGTTCTAGTTGAATTGAGTCACAGGACACGGAAAATGGTATATAGAATGGCAAGTTTAGCTTCGAAGCCCTGGCAGGTCGCTCTCTCCACAAGACCAAAGTTATTTCCAGCTGTCTCTTGTGAGTTATCGCCGGAGTTCCTAGTGTTGCCAAGTCTGCGTATTTTAAGCAACTTTTTTGTTTGTTTGTTTAATAAAGACGCTTGAAAAGTTCATGAGTTGCCGGTTTTGGTTTTTAGGCCTCGTTTTTTAAAGTGTGGTTGCTTATTTGGGCTTGCTTTTCGCGTCCCCACTATGAAGCAAACAACGTCGGTAGACATTTAGTGTTTTTTCTACACGTTTCCCGGCGAGGCGCGGTTGGGAGAGTGGCCGTGCCAGCAAACCGAGGGTTCCTGGTTCGATCCCCACCTTCTACCAACCTCGTCACGTCCGTTGTGTCCTTGAGCAAGACACTTCACCCTTGCGCCATCGGTGTGTGAATGTATGGGTGAATGTGGAAATAGTGTCAAGGCGCTTTGAGTACCTTGAAGGTAAAAAAGCGCTATACAAGTATAACCCATTTACTAGGGCTGTGAATCTTTGGGTGTCCCACGATTCGATTCAATATCGATTCTTGGGTCAGGATTCGATTCAAAATCGATTTGTTTTCAATTCAACACGATTCTCGATTCAAAAAAGATTTGTTCCCGATTCAAAAGGATTCTCTATTCATTCAATACATAGATTTCAGCAGGATCTACCCCAGTCTGCTGACATGCAAGCAGAGTAGTAGATTTTTGTAAAAAGCTTTTATAATTGTAAAGGACAATGTTTTAACAACTGATTGTAATAATGTAAATTTGTTTTAACTATTAAATGAACCAAAAATATGACTTATTTTATCTTATCAAGCTTATGAGATGCGATGCAAGTGTAAGCTACTGTGACACTATAATGAATGTTACCATGTTACCAGATAAAATTTGATTAAACACAATTACATGTTTTAATTAGGGATGTCCGATAATGGCTTTTTGCCGATATCCGATATGCCGATATTGTCCAACTCTTTAATCACCGATACCGATATCAACCGATACCGATATCAACCGATATACACAATCGTGGAATTAACACATTATTATGCCTAATTTGGACAACCAGGTATGGTGAAGATAAGGTACTTTTTTAAAAAATGAATAAAATAAAATAAGATAAATAAATTAAAAACATTTTCTTGAATAAAAAAGAAAGTAAAACAATATAAAAACAGTTACATAGAAACTAGTAATTAATGAAAATTTGTAAAATTAACTGTTAAAGGTTAGTACTATTAGTGGACCAGCAGCACGCACAATCATGTGTGCTTACGGACTGTATCCCTTGCAGACTGTATTGATATATATTGATATATAATGTAGGAACCAGAATATTAATAACAGAAAGAAACAAACCTTTTGTGTAAATGAGTGTAAATGGGGGAGGGAGGTTTTTTGGGTTGGTGTACTAATTGTAAGTGTATCTTGTGTTTTTTATGTTGATTTAATAAAAAAAAACAAAAAAAACACAAAAAAAACTGATACCGATAATAAAAAAAACGATACCGATCATTTCTGATATTACATTTTAAAGCATTTATCGGCCGATAATATCGGCCTGCCGATATTATCGGCCGATATCGGACATCTCTACCTCGGACATCTCTACCTTACACCCATAAACTCCATTTGGCACTCTTATCTCTTCTCTGACTCTATTGCAGTTATTCTTATGTTAAAATGTGTTTTTTTATGTTTAAAAAGTAAGATCAAGTACCATATTTTTCGGAGTATAAGTCGCTCCGGAGTATAAGTCGCACCGGCCGAAAATGCATAATAAAGAAGGAAAAAAACATTTATAAGTCGCACTGGAGTATAAGTCACATTTTTTGGGGAAATTTATTTGATAAAACCCAACACACATAAGGTCCTTTTAAAAAATAAATAAATAAATAAAATAAGATAAATTAATTAAAAAGAGTTCTTGAATAAAAAAGAAAGTAAAACAATATAAAAACAGTTACATAAAAACTAGTAATTAATGAAAATTTGTAAAATTAACTGTTAAATGTTAGTATTATTAGTGGACCAGCAGCACGCACAATCATGTGTGCTTACGGACTGTATCCCTTGCAGACTGTATTGATATATATTGATATATAATGTAGGAACCAGAATATTAATAACAGAAAGAAACAACCCTTTTGTGTGAATGAGTGTGAATGAGTGTAAATGGGGGGAGGGAGGTTTTTTGGGTTGGTGCACTAATTGTAAGTGTATCTTGTGTTTTTTATGTGGATGTAATAAAAATTAAAAATTAAAAAAAAAACCAAAAAAAAACGATACTGATAATAAAGAAACCGATACCGATAATTTCCGATATTACATTTTAACGCATTTATCGGCCGATAATATCGGCAGACCGATATTATCAGACATCTCTAGTTTTAATTCTTTTACAGCCCTAGTTTTGACATGAAATGTAAAATTGTCTTCACATTTCTTGTGTCCTCGATTGGCCTGCCAACTCCCCTGACATGAACCCCATAGAGAATTTGTGGGGTATTGTGAAGAAGAAGCTGAAAGACACCAGACCCAATAATGCAAATGAGCTAAAGGCCGCTATTGAAGCATCCTGGGCATCCATAACACCTCAGCAATGCCACGGGCTGATCGCCTCCATGCCACGCCGCATTGATGCAGTAATCCGTGCAAAAGGATTCCCAACCAAGTACTGAGTGCATTAATTGACATTTTCAAATGTTTGGTTTTGTTTTGTTGTTATACATCTTTTTTTTGTACTTGGTCTGAGAAAATATTCTAATTTTTTGAGATGCGATTTTTTTAGTTTTCTTAAGCTGTACGCCCTAATCAGCAATATTAAAATAATAAAAGGCTTGCAATATTTCGGTTAATGTGTAATGAATCCAGAATGTATGACATTTTAGTTTTTTTAATTGCATTACAGAAAATAAAGGACTTTATCACAATATTCTAATTTTCTGAGACAGTCCTGTATATATATATATATATATATATATATATATATATATATATATATATATATATATATATATATATATATATATATATATATATATATATATATATATATATATCACATCTTATTAAGAAAGTCTATAGTGTCTGGGAGGTAGCTTAAGCGACGTGACCCCAAGATGCAGCAGACGAGAGACAGATGGTGAGTAAAAAACAAAAAAAAGGCGAGTGCAGCTAATACGGGCACAAGACACGGAACTTATTTTGTTCAGAAAGCAAAGCAAAAGGCATACGGCATAGCAGTGCAGTGCAAGACAATGACTCGACTTGCAAAATAAGGGCACAGGACAGAAACTATAATACCACAGAGAGAGAAAACGTAAACATAAGTCCAAAACAGTTACACGGATGTAACACTATAGGCCATGTACTCCCTACTACAGTACACCACTATTTCAGATAAAAAGTGGTGTAAAACACGGTCAAAGTGAGCTGCTTCATAGATTTGGTGAGGCTAGCAAAGCTTTACTGCTGTGCAAATTCATATTAACGTCCACGCCTTTTTTTCTTTTTTTTCTTTTGTAATAGCGTTAAGTTATGAGTGCTATGCAAGCGAATATATGCCGGCACCATTCTTCACGAGATATTAATGTTCGACCTGCAATTTATGACCTCCAAGGCAGTGTACCGCATAGTCTGGACAGCCCAGATCCTCCATAAATGTTTTTTTTTTATGGCTCTGTATGTCCGGGAAATCTGTATTACATGGATGAGAGCTACATTTATTTGCCCAAAAACGACAAATCAACAAACATCCTACTCAGTGACCAGCAAGAGAGGATCAGAGCTGAACATCTGTTTGCCTCCACTCAGTTCTTCTCCATGACAGACTGACTGTAAAACACCACGCTGATCCATCTCAATGGTGCTCTCAGAGGCAGATGTGTCTATGCAGAGCTATAAAGACCTTGGTGTGAATGTTTATGGTGCTGCCTGGAGCCATGCTATGATGCTATTGCGCGAAAAAAAAACACACACATAGGGCCTGATCTACAAACCCCGTTTCCATATGAGTTGGGAAATTGTGTTAGATGTAAATATAAACGGAATACAATGATTTGCAAATCCTTTTCAACCCATATTCAATTGAATGCACTACAAAGACAAGATATTTGATCAAACTCATAAACTTTATATTTTTTTTGCAAATAATAATTAACTTAGAATTTCATGGGTGCAACATATGCCAAAGTAGTTAGGAAAGGGCATGTTCACCACTGTGTTACATGGCCTTTCCTTTTAACAACACTCAGTAAACGTTTGGGAACTGAGGAGACACATTTTTTAAGCTTCTCAGGTGGAATTCTTTCCCATTCTTGCTTGATGTACAGCTTAAGTTGTTCAACAGTCCGGGGGTCTCCCTTGTGCTATTTTAGGCTTCATAATGCGCCACACATTTTCAATGGGAGACAGGTCTGGACTCCATGCAGGCCAGTCTAGTACCCGCACTCTTTTACTATGAATTCACGTTGATGTAACACGTGGCTTGGCATTGTCTTGCTGAAATAAGCAGGGGCGTCCATGGTAACGTTGCTTGGATGGCAACATATGTTGCTCCAAAACCTGTATGTACCTTTAAGCATTAATGGCGCCTTCACAGATGTGTAAGTTACCCATGTCTTGGGCACTAATACACCCCCATACCATCACAGATACTGGCTTTTCAACTTTGCGCCTATAACAATCCGGATGGTTCTTTTCCTCTTTGGTCCGGAGGACACGACGTCCACAGTTTCCAAAAACAATTTGAAATGTGGACTCGTCAGACCACAGAACACTTTTCCACTTTGTATCAGTCCATCTTAGATGAGCTCAGGCCCAGTGAAGCCGACGGCGTTTCTGGGTGTTGTTGATAAACGGTTTTCGCCTTGCATAGGAGACTTTTAACTTGCACTTACAAATGTAGCGACCAACTGTAGTTACTGACAGTGGGTTTCTGAAGTGTTCCTGAGCCCATGTGGTGATATCATTTACACACTGATGTCGCTTGTTGATACAGTACAGCCTGAGGGATGGAAGGTCACGGGCTTAGCTGCTTACGTGCAGTGATTTCTCCAGATTCTCTGAACCCTTTGATGATATTAGGGAGCGTAGATGGTGAAATCCCTAAATTCCTTGCAATAGCTGGTTGAGAAAGGTTTTTCTTAAACTGTTCAACAATTTGCTCACGCATTTGTTGACAAAGTGGTGACCCTCGCCCCATCCTTGTTTGTGAATGACTGAGCATTTCATGGAATCTACTTTTATACCCAATCATGGCACCCACCTGTTCCCAATTAGCCTGCATACCTGTGGGATGTTCCAAATAAGTGTTTGATGAGCATTCCTCAACGTTATCAGTATTTATTGCCACCTTTCCCAACTTCTTTGTCACGTGTTGCTGGCATCAAATTCTAAAGTTAATGATTATTTGCACAAAAAAAATGTTTATGAGTTTGAACATCAAATATGTTGTCTTTGTAGCATATTCAACTGAATATGGGTTGAAAATGATTTGCAACTCATTGTATTCCGTTTATATTTACATCTAACACAATTTCACAACTCATATGGAAACAGGGTTTGTACTAAAGTTTATAAGTGTACTAAAATGCTTGCAAACTTGGTAGCGCAATACAAAGATGATCTGCAAAGCTTGTGTCTCTTAGTATTAAATAAGAAAATTAGCAAGTGTAATCCATTTAGCATGTATTGTCTGTATGTATATAATATTTATATATTACAACACCCACAATAGTAGGATAGAGAAGATGAAAATATAATCATTTTATGCGCGCATGATTAATCAAGGCTGAAACTGTTTTGCGAGGGATGCTTTGCTTTTGATTTAGATTTTTTTTAGCATTTTGGGAATCTAGGTGCACACTAGCACAGTTAAAAATAAATAGTCAGAAAGGGGTGATTAATAACATGACTCTCGCCAGATCCTTGTAGTCCGCTGAGCTCCACACAAGGATCTGGGATTGAGGGCAATGCAAACTCCTTCAAGATAGCAAAAAAATAATGAACCAATCAGGATTGCCGGGCGGAATTTCATAGATGTGACGTAGCGCCGACGCGACTGTTTCATTCAAACAACAATGGCGGCATGCAGCGAGGAGTCGTGTGCTGACATTGATTCTGCTATTGCAACTGTTTCGTCGAATCTATCGAATATTAATTCTTTAAAAGATAAACACAGAACGGTTTTGAAGGCATTTATTAACTTTTCGCTGTGTCGTTGTCAGGTTCAAACACTGATGACATCTCTTAAAACAGACGGGAAGCAAGGAATCATGCAGAGACAAGAGTTAAATTTTGCTCAATTGAGGAAAGACGTTATTTTGGCTGTACTCTAGTTACATATCCAAACTTCGCTCCAAATCAATATATCTCCAATATGAATTAAACTTATTCCAACATGCATTTTCTTGCTACTGGATCATTCCAGTGCAGACTGCCAGCGTCTGCCAGAGCGCACCTTCCGCGCACTCAAAAGTGGGTTACATTGTAGCTCGTACTGCAGGATTAGTTCAATATTAAATGTGGCACAGATTATAGTTGTGTGCTGCATGTTTTACAACACAACAAAACTCCACAGGTTGGAGTATGATGACAGAAATGTGGGGGGAAATGAGTACCCCCAAGGTGACAGCAAGATTATTGCAAACTGCAAAAACTTGCACTTAATTTTTACTATACTTGTTTTCACCAAGTTTTGAGCAAATCAATGACTTTTAGTTTGGTGAAACATTTAAAAAATGTTCCTTTATGACATTCTGCCTACCAAATATGGAATTATTTTCTACAGCAAATGTTATTTATGCTGGCCAAAAACCTGTGATTAATAATGATTCATCACAGGTTTAGAGTGTGATTAATCTGATTTGAAAAGTAATCACTTGACACCCCTATTATATATATATAAGTATATATATAAGTGTATGTATATATAAGTATATATATAAGTGTGTGTATATATGTATATATATATATATATATATATATATATATATATATATATATATATATATATATATATATATATATATATATATATATATATATATATATATATATATATATATATATAAGTATGTATGTATATATATATATATATATATATATATATATATATATATATATATATATATATATATATATATATATATATATATATATATATATATATATATATAAGTATGTATGTATATATATATATATATATATATATATATATATATATATATATATATATATATATATATATATATATATATATATATATATATATATATATATATATATATAGCCTACCTGTCACATGTGTCCATCCTGGACCTTGGCCATCCCCTGAGCGGAGGGCGCAGCATGGGTCAGGTTTGCATCACAAAGGCTGCACTCTCTTAAGAAATTATTCACCTGCACAATATGACTAGTTTTTTCAATTTTATGGTCACGAATTCACAAATTTGTATTTAAAAAATTATATATATATATATATATATATATATATATATATATATATATATATATATATATATATATATATATATATATATATTTGTATTTATTTGTATTTAAAAAATTATATATATATATATATATATATATATATATATATATATATATATATATATATATATATATATATATATATATATATATATATATATATATATATATATATATATATATATATATATATATAAGTTCTAATGTTTTTCATTTGTTGAATACCAGCACCATTTTTAAAGAGGAACTGCACTTTTTATTTTGCCTATCATTCACAATCCATATGTAATACACCAACACATGTCTTTCTCTTTTTTTATGCATTCTAATTCGTAAAATACGGCAAGTACAAGACGGCTAACAATGCAGCTAAGTGGAGTACACTATCATGCTCATTAAGCACTCTGAAAAACATCCATAAGCCACCAACAATACTCTATTTACATCTCGTAACCTGATTATTAAGCAAGTATTGGTGATATCGTTATTATAAGCGCTAATGCAGACAAACATTTTTAGTGGCGCCAGGATCACAGATAGCTGACTAGCATTTGCAGCTACAGTATCGGTACACTGAGCTGTTGCTGCTGCATCGCCTCTGAGTTGGTAAACGTTAATTCTAGATTATAAATCATGCCTCTCACTCGTAGAAAGTTGTGGCCATAAACCGAGAAAGTAGTCAACTTTGACATCCAACTTATACCCGGAGATGGCGAGAAATGCACAAAAATATCTTTGTTTGCGGCACTTTTGTTTTACCCTTCATGAGGATTATGATTAATTGTTCAACGAAACAGGAGGATATGAATATCCTAACAGTCAGCCTCCTAGTTAGAGCAGACTCTGTTCAGTAAGTGATTGTTTTATGATGTCCGTAGTTTGTTTATCTCGTCTAGCATTTAGCAATATTGCTACTTGATGCTTAGTGTTTCACTAAAGCTGCATCGGTTTACCTTCTAAAACTTGTAGATCATCCTCCTTATATTCAGGCTCAGGAATATACGGTTCTAGATCATCATTTGTCTCAAAGTAGTTTTTGTTATCTCTCATGAAGCAGCTGTTGAAAGAAAAAGCAAACGTTGTGATGTGTCTGTGATATTAATATGCAGCTGTGTGCTTAAAATCAGCAAAATACGTAAATATTCCATGTTATTATTGATGTGCCTGATACTACAATACGTATATGCTTTCAGCATGTAAATAAAATGTTGATGGAGGATTTTAGAGGGTTTTTAGAGATTGCTTTATAGGTGGAATAGAACAAATCTGAACATTATGCTAACTTTTATTTATGAGTTAAACAAAGAAAAACATATGTGTTCTTGTCTAACACAAGAATTATGAATGGTAGGCAAAATAAAAACAAAAAAGTGCAGTTCTCTTTTAATTTGGTACTAATATCTGTGAAAATGTAAGCGATACCATAGTCCAGTGGTTCTTAACCTTGTTGGAGGTACCGAACCCCACCAGTTTCATATGCGCATTCACCGAACCCTTCTTTAGTGAAATTTAAAATGTTGGGTTTTTTTCAAATTCAAGACAAAGTTATATGTTTTTGATAACACTTTAGTATGAGAAACATATTCTAAGTAACAAAGACTTAATTTAGAGTTTTTTGGACACTAGGGGAACATATTCTAAGTAACAAAGACTTATTTGGTTAGGGTTAGGGCCAGGGTTAGAGGGTTAGGGTTATAATAAGTCCATGCAGAATAAGGCATTAATAAGTACTTAATAATGACTAGTTAAGAGCCAATATGTTACTAATTTGCATGTTAATAAGCAACTAATTAATGGGGAATATGTTCCCCATACTAAAGTGTTACCATGTTTTTTTTACTGGTGCATAAAATGAACCGTGCATGAACATCACCTTGTTCAAACAACAAAACCAACACAGTGCATAAACTCACAACAAATTACACACCTGCAAATCAGTCTGACTTCTGCTGTTGCCGTATCCGAAATACGCCGATAGGGAGATTTTTTTTTTACACGATCAGTCGGGTGTGTTTTGACCTCCGCCGAACCCCTGAGGCCGACTCACCGAACCCCTAGGGTTCGATCGAACCCAGGTTAAGAACCACTGCCATAGTCATTGCTGCATTTGTATATCCTGTATCAACGACATACATGTGGTTTAAAAATGCCAGACAATACGCACACACACACACACACACACACACACACACACACACACACACACACACACACACGCACACAGTAGAAGATTCACTGTCGCTGATAAAATATTGATTAGTGTGGCTAATGAATCTTTTCACTGAGGATCTGCACATGCCTCCTGAGCCAACATATTCGGTCTCAAATTAGTGCTACACATACATTTTTGATTGAAAAATATGTGGACTGTGCAGATTGCTTTGTCACTGATAATTAAAAATGATTGAGTGGTGATGAGGATTAAGTCGCCTCGTAGCTTTATCTGGTGATAAGTTTAAAAAAGACACTTATGTAAAGTGTTAATTCATCAATTCATATCATCTTCATTGTCGGATTAAGGATTAGAAATGGCTGTATTTTAGTCTGGGAAGCAGTCTGACTATTTACGTGCCAAAGCCCTCCCCCAGGTCAAGCCCCCTTCGACTGCGTCTCCACCCTGTCTGCCATACTATCTTGAGGACTTCCATATGGAGTCTTCTGACGGATATACCGTATTTTTCGGAGTATAAGTCGCTCCGGAGTATAAGTCGCACCGGCCGAAAATGCATAATAAAGAAGGAAAAAACCATATATAAGTATAGCACTGGAGAATAAGTCGCATTTTTGGGGGAAATGTATTTGATAAAAGCCAACACCAAGAATAGACATTTGAAAGGCAATTTAAAATAAATAAAGAATAGTGAACAACAGGCTGAATAAGTGTACGTTATATGAGGCATAAATAACCAACGGAGAACGTGCCTGGTATGTTAACGTAACATATTATGGTAAGAGTCATTCAAATAACTATAACATATAGAACAGGGGTCACCAACCTTTTTGAAACCAAGAGCTACTTCTTGGGTACTGATTAATGCGAAGGGCTACCAGTTTGATACACACTTAAATAAATTGCCAGAAATAGCCAATTTGCTCAATTTACCTTTAACTCTATGTTATTATTAATAATTAATAATATTTACACTTAATTTAACGGTTTACAAGAGGAGAAAACACGAAAAAAATTACAATTAAATTTTGAAACATAGTTTATCTTCAATTTCGACTCTTTAAAATTCAAAATTCAACCAAAAAAAGAAGAGAAAAACTTAAAAAAATAATTTATGGAACATCATTAGTAATTTTTCCTGATTAAGATTAATTTTAGAATTTTGATGACACGTTTTAAATAGGTTAAAATCCAATCTACACTTTGTTAGAGTATATAGCAAATTGGACCAAGCTATATTTCTAACAAAGACAAATTACTATTTTTTCTAGATTTTCCAGAACAAAAATTTAAAAAAAAATTGAAAAGACTTTGAAATAAGATTTAAATT
Organism: Entelurus aequoreus; assembly: GCF_033978785.1. Lineage (NCBI taxonomy): Eukaryota > Metazoa > Chordata > Actinopteri > Syngnathiformes > Syngnathidae > Entelurus > Entelurus aequoreus. The sequence goes on along the minus strand of NC_084734.1, from coordinate 80,400,093 downwards.
TGATTCTACAGATTTTCTGGATTTTCCAGAATAATTTTTTTGAATTTTAATCATAATAAGTTTGAAGAAATATTTCACGAATATTCTTCGTCGGAAAAATAGAAGCTAAAATGAAGAATTAAATTAAAATCTATTTATAATTCTTTACAATAAAAAAATGTTTTTTACTTGAACATTGATTTAAATTGTCAGGAAAGAAAAGGAAGGAATTTAAAAGGTAAAAAGGTACATGTGTTTAAAAATCCTAAAATCATTTTTAAGGTTGTATTTTTTCTCTAAAATTGTCTTTCTGAAAGTTATAAGAAGCAAAGTGAAAAAATGAATGAATTTATTTAAACAAGTGAAGACCAAGTCTTTAAAATATTTTCTTGGATTTTCAAATTCTATTTGAGTTTTGTCTCTCTTAGAATTAAAAATGTCGGGCAAAGCGAGACCAGCTTGCTAGTAAATAAATACAATTTAAAAAATAGATGCAGCTCACTGGTAAGTGCTGCTATTTGAGCTATTTTTAGAACAGGCCAGCGGGCTACTCATCTGGTCCTTACGGGCTACCTGGTGCCCGCGGGTATCGCGTTGGTGACCCCTGATATAGAACATGCTATACGTTTACCAAACAATCTGTCACTCCTAATCGCTAAATCCCATGAAATCTTATACGTCTAGTCTCTTACGTGAATGAGCTAAATAATATTATTTGATATTTTACGCTAATGTGTTAATAATTTCACACATAAGTCGCTCCTGGGTATAAGTCGTACCCCCGGCCAAACTATGAAAAAAACTGCGACTTATAGTCCGAAAAATACGGTAAATTTAAACTATGCGCTATTTTTTTATTAGCAATGGCAACAGTGGAGGATTTTATCATGCATTTGCATGTACGAGCCAGTCTGCCCCCACAACAAGAGGATCGAGAAAATTAAGGACATTATTGACTACAACTGAATAAAACTGTAGACCCCCACCATATATGGGGATATCCACTAAAGCAAAATATGTCACAAATGTTTCAAATTCCAAACGGCTCATTTGGAAAGAGGCAAAAGTGTTCTATAAATATTTCCACCATGCCTCTGTGGTTTGGTTTCGAATGTTCAGGAGTTATGAGGATTCCAAAATACACGAAAACAGGTACCTGTCACGTCTGTGTGATCATGTTTTGTTTTGGTTATGTTCGGTTTGGTTTTTGGACTCTTTGTGCACTCTTGTTTGTTTTGTTTCCATGACAACCCATTCGTTTTCACCTGTCCTCATGTCACGCACCTGATTCATTTGGACTCACACACCTGTCATTAACCATGTTCAAGACTATTTAAGCCGATAGTTGCCAGGAAGTCAGCCTGGCGACATTAACTCTGTTTGACTTCTGCTACCCATGTTACCCATGCTACCATAGTTCCATGCCAAGTGAGTTTTGTCTATATTCTTGTCACAGTAAGTGTTTATTTGTTTCATGTTCATAGTTTTTTGCCTAAGTGCTAGATTTAGTTTCACTAGTCAAGTTTGTTCTCCGCCTTTAGTTGTGTACCTTTTGTTAGTGTTAAAATAAATATGTACTTACCTTCACGCCATGTCCAGTCCAACTTTACTTGCATCTCGGGAAAACAAACATCCCATAGTCCACGTCTTGACAGTACCAACAGGTAAGAAAAGTTGGTTTTGCAAATTAGGACCCCTTTAACATGTACCTGTATTACAGTAACGTAGTATCCTTACCTCCCTGCTTGGCACTCAGCATCAAGGGTTGGAATTGGGGGTTAAATCACCAAAAAAAAAAAAAGATTCCCGGGCGTGGCCACCTCTGCTGCTCACTGCTCCCCTCACCTACCAGGGGGTGATCAAGGGTGATGGGTAAAATGCAGAGAATCATTTCGCCACACCTAGTGTGTGTGTGACAAACATGGGCACTTAACTTAACTATTGAACCAAACATAAAACAAAAACCCATTTCTGGCAAAAATGACGTAATTGTTTACAATCATTAAAAATTGTAGATGTTTGATAACTACTCTTCATTCATCACAAATATTTTTATTTTTTTCTTGTTTAAATCCCTGATGTATGTGTGTGTGAACGGCAGGAAGAAAAGCTCTGACTTGCATGGAGAAAAGTAGTTTGGCGCCTCCTGTTGGTTAGCGGGGCTAACTCTCCAGACCAGGAATGTAGGACAATCATCATTTCCCAGGGAATGTAACAAGGCAGTGGTTCTCAAACTTACCACCTTAAAAAGCTCTTCATAATGACCCACATTAAAATACAGTAGAATATAATGTTGTCCCAATACCAATATTTTGATACTTTTCGATAACTTTCGATACTTTTCTGAATAAAGAGGACCACAAAAAATGGCATTATTGGCTTCATTTTAACAAAAAAATATACGGTACATTAAACATACGTATTTTCTTGCAATCGAAGAACAGTTTTGTCCTTAAATAAAATAGTGAAGATACTAGACAACTTGTCTTTTAGTAGAACGTAAGCAAACAAAGGCTCCCAATTTAGCTGCTGACATATGCTGTATTGTGTCATTTTCTATTCTATTATTTTGTCAAAATTATAAAGGACAAGCTGTAAAAATGAATTATTAATGAACTTATTCATTTACTGTTAATATCTGCTTATTTTCTGTTTTAAGATGTTCTATCTACACTTCTGTTCAAATGTAATACTCACTTATTCTTCTGTTGTTTGGATGCTTTACATTAGTTTTGGATGATACCACAAATGTAGGTATCGATCCATTACCAAGTCGTTACAGGATCATACATTGGTCATATTCAAAGTCCTCATGTGTCCAGGGACATATTTCCTGAGTTTAGAAACATAATATGAATTTAAAAAAAAGGGAAAAAAAATTTGTGACAAGAAAAAATATCGATGTAATCATAGTAGTATGTATGATGATGTATGCGCGTGACGTTAATCGTTGAAACGGAAGTATGCGGACACATTGTATCCAATACAAAAAGCTCGGTTTTCATCTCAAAATTTCACAGTATTCTGGACATCTGTGTTGGTGAATCTTTTGCAATTTGTTTATTGAACAATGAAGACTGCAAAGAAGAAAGCTTTAGGTGGGATCGGTGTATTAGCGGCTGGCTGCAGCAACACAACCAGGAGGACTTTGACTTGGATAGCAGACGCGCTATCCGACGCTAGCCGCCGACTGCATCTATGATCGGGTGAAGTCCTTCGTCGCTCCGTCGATCGCTGAAACGCAGGTGAGCACGGGTGTTGATGAGCAGATGAGGGCTGGCTGGCGTAGGTGGATAGCTAATGTTTTTAGCATAGCTCTGTGAGGTCCCGTTGCTAAGTTAGCTTCAATGGCGTCGTTAGCAACAGCATTGTTAAGCTTCGCCAGCCTGGAAAGCATTAACCGTGTAGTTACATGTGTAGTAGAATTTCTGACCTTTTGACCTATATTTCTTGTCTTTTAAGAATGTCCGCTCATTTTCAATTCTCTTGTATTTTGTGCCATTGAATGGACCAGTGGTGGGACAAAAGTGAATATTAAGTCGTGCCAACCTGTCTACAGAATGTGTTGACTGTCTAAAGGATTCGAGTTGTTATGGAACAGATAGGAAAAACAACAAGACATTGACGCATTTAGATAACAAACAATGACGCACAAAAGACATATAAAAAATGGCAGAAGACCGGAACTCGACAGTGATTTTGGCTTGTGTGTGTCTTGTTTGCTCCGGAGTGACATGTGGTCTGTCTGCACGGCCAACTCAATTCAACCTGCACTTCTGATAATGGGTAAATAAATTTGTTGTACTAAACTACTTTTGTTGCCTGTTTCTAAGCTTCAGACAATCCACTACACATGTCCATGGTTTAATAGTATTGTTGATTTTCTGTCTATCCTTCCAGTCAGGGGCTTTTTTCTTTTGTTTCTATCTGCAGTTAAGCCCGATGCTATCACGTTAGCTCCGTAGCTAAAGTGCTTCGCCGATGTATTGTCGTGGAGATAAAAGTCACTGTGAATGTCCATTTCGCGTTCTCGTCTCTCATTTTCAAGAGGATATAGTATCCGAGGTGGTTTGAAATACAAATCCGTGATCCACAATAGAAAAAGGAGAAAGTGTGGAATCCAATGAGCCCTTTTACCTAAGTTACAGTCAGAGCGAAAAAAGATACGTCCTGCAGTGCACTCTAGTCCTTCACTCTCACGTTTCTCATCCACGAATCTTTCATCCTGGCTCAAATTAATGGGGTAATCGTCGCTTTCTCGGTCCGAATCGCTCTCGCTGCTGGTGTAAACAATGGGGAAATGTGAGGAGCCCTTCAACCTGTGACGTCACGCTACTTCCGGTATAGGCAAAGCTTTTTTTTATCAGCGACCAAAAGTTGCGAACTTTATCGTCGATGTTCTCTACTAAATCCTTTCAGCAAAAATATGGCAATATCGCGAAATTATCAAGTATGACACATAGAATGGATCTGCTATCCCCGTTTGAATAAAAAAAAATTCATTTCTGTAGGCCTTTAAGTTGCTATGCAAACTGACCGCTCTAAAAGGACGGAAATTCTCTTTAAACGCCGCGCTGAAGCCAATGACTGCATTAATAATGCACAAAAGGAAAAACACGGCCAAATGCAAGCATGTGACATTTTTATCAAGTCGAGGTGCCTTTAATCGTATCAGAGATTGAGAAGCAGCGGGAGCCTCCATCTGACTCTTACCCTCAGCTATTACCTGCATGTTCAAGGCTCATTTCTTCCTCAGAGATCAAACCTGAACTGAATCTCTTAGTGTTTGCACCACATTAATGTGACGCATGCTGCTGACTTTTCATTCGGAGAACGTAAGGCAGTGCCCTGCCAGACCCAGGACATTGGCAGAGTGGCAAAAAAAGCCCGCTACTCATGTTATATGCCCATGAATACCGTCGCTCTCATCCACGCCATTGCATTGTCAGGGCATCGAATTGATCATAACTAGAATGTTCAAAATGTCTTTGAAGACGTTTCGCCTCTCATCCCGGCAGGCTTTGCCAGTTCAAGCTCGACGGGGGATGCCATTATGATCCTGGACTATCCACCATTCCTTTGATGCATTAACACGTCAAACTGTAAGATACATCTCTGCAAGAGCCTCTTTATTCAGATCCTAATCAAAATGTGATGGATATTTACTTGATGGAAATTGGTTGTGTATTTTTATTGTAATCCTGCCAATTGTGTTTATCCTTCTATTTGATGCATGTTAAAGTTAAAGTTAAAGTACCAATGATTGTCACACACACACACTAGGTGTGGTGAAATGTGTCCTCTGCATTTGACCCATCCCCTTGATCACCCCCTGGGAGGTGAGGGGAGCAGTGAGCAGCAGCGGTGGCCACGCCCGGTAATCATTTTTGGTGATTTAACCCCCAATTCCAACCCTTGATGCTGAGTGCCAAGCAGGGAGGTAATGGGTCTCATTTTTATAGTCTTTGTTATGACTCGGCCGAAGTTTGAACTCACGACCTACCGATCTCAGGGCGGACACTCGAACCAGAAGGCCACTGAGCAGGTGATGTGAAAAGGTTCATAAAAACAATACAATTAATGGTGACCTAAGATGTTTGCGCAGTACTGTATGTAGGGAATAGTGCTATACCAATATTTTGGTACCGCTACCAATACCAAAATGTATTTCGATACTTTTCGGTACATTTCTAAATAAAGGAGACCACAAAAAATTTAATTATTGGCTTTATTTTAACAAAAAATCTTAGGGTACATTAAACATATGTTTCTTATTGCAATTGTGTCCTTACATAAAATAGTGAACATACAAGACAACTTGTCTTTTAGTAATAAGTAAGCAAACAAAGGCTCCTAATTTTGTCTGCTTAAAAATGCATTTTCCATTCTATTATAAGGACAAGTGGTAGAAAATGAATTATTAATGTACTTGTTTGTTTACTGTTAATATCTGCTCACTTTCTCTTTTATTATGTTCTATCTACACTTCTGTTAAAATGTAATAATCACTTATTTTTCTCTTGTTTGGATGTTTTGGATGATACCACAAATTTGGGTATCGATCCGATACCAAGTTGTTATTGGTCATATTCAAAGTCCTCATGTGTCCGGGGACATATTTTCTGAGTGTATAAACATAAGATACATTTTTAGAAAAAGGAAAGATGTTGAGATGCCAAAAAATATCGATGTAATCATAGTAGTATCAACTAGATACGCTCCTGTACTTGGTATCATTACAATGGATGTTAGGTGTAGATCCACAAATGGCGTTTGTTTACATTTTGACGCCGGTGAACTACGGTGTGTAGTGAAGCATGTTTAGCTTGTTAACTTGCAAAAGACTTACTTTATTTGTCGCCATGGAGGGGAGGATTAGTGATTTAGAAGTAGCTAAAACACTGCAGACTGGGGCTGGACGTTAGCCGCCAGCTAGCTAGCCATGTCTTAAAGCACCTGAGGGCGTTTCAGTGTTACAACTTCACCTTTATCGTTAGTTTTTAAGCCAAAATGGTTCGTTCTCCCTTTTCTGTCTACACACTGTGTCTGCTTGTAAGTACTCCTTGATTTTGCGCTGCCGAACATGCTTGTCTGCTCGTAAACCAGCAATGTCACGACCTGATGACGGCGGGGAAGTGGGGGACCGGTAGTTTTTAGAGGCGCTATAGTACCGAATATGATTCATTAGTATCGCGGTACTATACTAATACCGGTATACCGTACAACCCTAGTAGTGAATATACAGTACCTGTTAAGAACGTGGCTTGATTAAGACCATGACCACGCGAACATCAATACTTTCAAAAATTCATACTTTTCTCTTGTTTACGCTTATTTCTGTCTTTACCTTTGAAAACTCTGGCCATGGTGAAGAGTGTCAAAACTCTGTCTTCGTTGTGTGCGTGTGGACGGGTTGAAGTTAGAGTAATGGCCTGTCCTTGTGACAATTGTCCGCTGTCATTACCAGTACTTAGACTTAGACTTAGACTTAGACTTAGACAAACTTTAATGATCCACAAGGGAAATTGTTCCACACAGTAGCTCAGTTACAATGATGGAAAGTGAAAGGATGGAAAGGACAATGCAGGTATAAATAGACTAAATATAGCGATATAAAATATAACATATATACGTAATATTTACATAATATATGTACAGTATATTATATATACTGATATATTTTATTATATTATGTCTATATCATATATACAATATATAACAATTACCATGTACAATATTATATATATATAGGTCAAAGGTCAGAAATTCTACTACATGGTGCATCCGGATTGATCAAGAAACGCATCCAAGAATGCATCAAAATCCGCATTTGTGTGGACTTGGCTTAAAGGCCTACTGAAAGCCACTACTACCGACCACGCAGTCTGATAGTTTATATATCAATGATGAAATCTTAACATTGCAACACATGCCAATACGGCCGGGTTAACTTATAAAGTGCAATTTTAAATTTCCCGCGAAACTTCCGGTTGAAAACGTCTTTGGATGATGACGTATGCGCGTGACGTAACCAGTGAAACAGAAGTATCGGTACCCCATTGAAAACAATACAAAATAGCTCTGTTTTCATCTCATAATTCCACAGTATTCTGGACATCTGTGTTGGTGAATCTTTTGCAATTTGTTTAATGAACAATGGAGACTGCAAATAAGAAAGTTGTAGGTGGGATCGGTGTATTAGCGGCGGACTACAGCAACACAGCCAGGAGGACTGAGAGATGGATAGCAGACGCGCTAGCCGCCGAACTCACCTTAACTTTCTCCGTCTCCGGGCCGCCAACCGCATCTGTGATCGGGTGAAGTCCTTTGTCGCACCGTCGATCGCTGGAACGCAGGTGAGCACGGGTGTTGATGAGCAGATGAGGGCTGGCTGGCGTAGGTGGCGAGCTAATGTTTTTAGCATAGCTCTGTGAGGTCCGGTTGTTAAGTTAGCTTCAATGGCGTCGTTAGCAACAGCATTGTTAACCTTCGCCAGGCTGGAAAGCATTAACCGTGTAGTTACCTGTCCATGGTTTAATAGTATTGTTGATTTTCTATCTATCCTTCCAGTCGGGGATTTATTTCTTTTGTTTCTATCTGCATTTAAGCACGATGCTATCACGTTAGCTCCGTAGCTAAAGTGTTTCGCCGATGTATTGTCGTGGAGATAAAAGTCACTGTGAATGTCCATTTCGCGTTCTCGACTCTCATTTTCAAGAGGATATAGTATCCGAGGTGGTTTAAAATACAAATCCGTGATCCACAATAGAGAAAGGAGAAAGTGTGGAATCCAATGAGCCAGCTTGTACCTAAGTTACGGTCAGAGCGAAAAAAGATATGTCTTGCACTGCATTCTAATCCTTCACTCTAACGTTCCTCATCCACAAATCTTTCATCCTCGCTCAAATTAATGGGGTAATCGTCACTTTCTCGGTCCGAATCTCTCTCGCTCCATTGTAAACAATGGGGAATTGTGAGAAGTCTTTCCTTCTGTGACCACAAGGCTTTTTTTTATCAGCGAGCAAAAGTTGCAACTTTATCGTCGATGTTCTCTACTAAATCCTTTCAGCAAAAATATGGCAATATCGCGAAATGATCAAGTATGACACATAGAATGGATCTGCTATCCCCGTTTAAATAAAAAAAATTCATTTCAGTAGGCCTTTAAGCCGGTCCACTGCTATCCCAGTTCATGCATTTTGGCGAAAGTGCCAACAGCAAACAAGGTGACTTAGAGATGAGGACAATAGAAGGTGGTGCTTTAACAAAGCTTCAGTGAACAAGGGGTTAAATTGTTGTCATTGTTTGCAATTTGAAATAATTAAATAATGTGTTTTCCTCAAGGTTGTAAACTCAATTTAAAAAAAATCATATCCACTCCAAAACCTATTAACTTTCTCATGTCCTTAACCTTGTAGCCTCTGAAAAACAGTTAGTACTTGCAGAAAATAATGCAGTAAACAACCACACATGCGTTTTAAAAATTCAACAAGTTCAAAAAGGAGTAGGAAGAAACCAAGCATTTTTGATCCAACCCACGTCCAATATTAAACATCTGATATGATACCAGGCACTGTTCTTCAAAAGTTATTCTTCTTTGTACACACTGCTTCTTAAACGGATCCATATTTGTATAGTTTTTAAGTATCTTCCTTATTCCATTTCAGAGTTGAATTCCATTTACAGATACACTTCAATGTTGTGCGAGCATAAAAATGTTTTCGTGACGATCTGTCACTTCATTTCTGTTTGTGCTTCCTTGTTTTATGTTTATTTCCTATCAGTGCTCTCATTTTGGTTCAATTTCCTGCTTGTCCCGCTGAGCTCTGTTTTCCCCTCACCTGCTGTTGATTGGCAGCCGGGCCACACCAGGTGCCAATCAGCAGGCTTCTATTTATGCCTGCCTCGCCTGCTCCTCGGGGCTCGAGGATTGCTTATGTTTTGAGAATTGTTGTATGTACGACTGCTTCCTTCTCTGTTTAAATACATTTAAAATCATCTTACCTGCTGTGCGTTCTCCTGGTTCCTGCATCTTAGGGTCATAAAATACCGCAGCCATGCGAGTTCGCAACAATTCTGTTTACTTTCTTTTTAAGATTGCATTTCTCCTCCCTGTGATGACTATTTGTATTTGTGTTTCAGTATCAATTTTTTTATTTCTAAAAGTACACTGCAAAAAGTCAGTGTTCAAAAACAAGAAAAAAAAATACAAAAATTAGGGGTATTTTATTTGAACTAAGCAACATTATCTGCCAATAGACAAGAAAATTCGGCTTGTGAAGACTTTCCAAAACAAGTAAAATTAGCTAACCTCAATGAACCCCAAAATACCTTAAAATAAGTATATTCTCACTAATAACAAGTGCACTTTTCTTGGTAGAAAAAAAAGAGACCTTTTTGCTCAATATGTTGAAAAATATTCTTAAATGAAGTAAATGCTAGTGCCATTATCTTGACATAATGATATGCGCTCGGCATTACATTTCTTGAAACCAGCAAACTTATACTAAAAACTAGTTTATTGTTCTTAATGGAAAGGCAACAAGGCAACCGCTTGTTACTCTCGGGGTCTCCTAGCCGCTCAGGCAAATCATATAGTCTAAAAATGCATTTTTCCATCGATAACATGACATCATCGCGTCAAGCACGTGCTCTTTCAGTCAATAAGTGCGCATATATACAGCCCGGCCCCCGGCCAAAACATTCTTAATTACAATTTTGAAGAATTTACCTGAATGTGCATTAACTATTTCTGTTCAAAATTGTTAGAAATGTCACATGTTAAATGTTTAAATATTAACTGTCAGTTTTTCTATTGTTTCATTGAAAATGAAACAGCAAAGTCCATTTGGCTGTCATCTGTTTCAATATGAGACACAATTGTGTCAAAGTTGTGATTTTTTTTTCATGCTTAAAATGAGAAATTATTACTTTAAAAAAGTAGTTTTATACTTCTGAGTGTTGATGTCACAGCTTTGCAACAGTTGATATTCTAGTTTCAAGCATGTTTTACTCAATATAGGTCATCATATCTCAGCAACAAGCTGTAATATCTTACTGAGATCATTTAGGACCAAAACCCTTAAAACAAGTAAAACACTCTAACATAAAATCTGCTTAGTGAGAAGAATGATCTTATCAGACAGAAAATAAGCACTCACTTATTTGAGATATTTAATCTTACCGTATTTTTCGGAGTATAAGTCGCACCGGAGTATAAGTCACACCTGCCGAAAATGCATAATAAATAAGGAAAAAAACATATATAAGTCGCACTGAAGCCTGGCCAAACTATGAAAAAAACTGCGACTTATACTCCGAAAAATACGGTACTTAGTTTTCAGTTTTTGCAGTGTATAATCTCTTGTGATCAAACCAATTTTTTTAGTTAGTTAATTTTTTGTCAATTTCTGCCATGATCCATCATGACTGTTTTGGACTAGTGTGTTATTTTTTTCTGTTTTTAGTGTTTCTTCCTGTCCAAGACTCTTGTTTTGGTTCCTCTCCCTGTTTTGGTTAGTATTTCTGTGACTTCACTACTGCTTCTGACTTCTCTTCCATCTGCTCCTGGTTTTGCAATTCGGAGACACACCTGCTACTGATTGCCAATTAGGAGGATGTATCTGTCAGTGCAGCCTTTCTTGTGACAGTGGTTCATTGTTTCAAATGATCGCGTTGTGCCTTCTTGGGTTTGTGCCTGGCCTACTTCATCTAGTCTTGCCTAGCTTTGCTTTGCCTTATTTTTCGTCTGTTTTTGTTAACCCGTGACCTACTGCTTGGGCTTCCTCGATTTTAATAGACACCTTTCACTTGCACGTTACCTGCCTTGTCCGCATCCTGAGTTTAGTCTTTATTTGAAGGGACAGTGCACAGAAACATTAAGCTCAAAGACAGATATGTTCTGTACCAGATTATAGCTAAATAGCTCATAGCAGTCATTGGCTACCTAAATTAAAGGGATACAAAAATCATGCAATAAAATGATGACAATAAAATCATACTATAGCATGTAATCAAATTAAGAAAAGTCATAAAATACCCTTTCATGGACACCTACTTAATATACAATACAACCACACTTCATTTAGATCATCACACAAAGACAATACATGCTTTTGTTCACATCTGTCATCATTTGTAAAAACAACCATGATTTTAACAGACACACCTCACAATTTACAACAAAAATGCTCTCATCGATGAATATAATACACATTAAGTTAATGTGTCAAACATAGTGCCCACCTTAGTGACCGTGTGAGCAGATTTGATTGCTCCAAAGCCACTTTTTAACTTCAATTGTGAATGAAGAGTAATGTTAGACTTTTCAAGTTTGTTGTGAAGTCGTTCCATTCCTTTATTATGGCTTTATATATGAAAAGGCTTTAGAGGTTTTACATCTGGGTACGCTACACTGCCCCCTGGTGGAGGCTCGTGTGTTTCTAGTTGTCACAGCAGATGTAAACTGGACAAAGTGCTTAAGTGGCGCTGGTGCAGTGTAATTTAGGATTCGATGGGCCATTCGTATTGATGCTAATCTTTGAATGTTAGCTAAATTTAACAATCTATATTTTTGGAGAACTAAACAGTGATGGTGGTGTTGTGGTTTTCGGTCAATGGTTTTTAGCGATTATTTGTGCAAAGTTTCCAATGGCCTCAGTGTCATTTTGCTTGCCTGCGACCAACATGTTATACAATAATATTTGAGACATAATCATTGCATTAAAATAAGTTTGAGCTGCCTCCAGTGTTAATGAATTTCTGATACATTTGAACGTTTTTATGTTGTATTTAAGACTGGCACATCTGTTTGATATGTTTTTTAAAACCAAGTGTTGGCTCTAAAATGACACCCAGGTAACGATATTCACTAACATTTTGTATTATTTCCTTATTAACCGTTATATTTGGAAAGGATGACATTTTATATTTGTTTACAAAATACATTGTTGCCGTTTTCTTGATGTTTAAAGGCCTACTGAAATGATTTGTATTTATTTAAACGGGGATAGCAGATCCATTCTATGTGTCATACTTTAAAATTTTGCGATATTGCCATATTTTTGCTGAAAGGATTTAGTATAGAACAACGACGATAATGTTCGCAACTTTTGGTCTCTGATAAAAAAAAGCCTTGCCCCTACCGGAAGTATCGTGACGTAGTCAGTTGTTCACCTCCTCATATTTTCCTATTGTTTTCAACGCAGCTAGAGCGATTCGGACCGAGAAAGCGACGATTACCCCATTAATTTGAACGAGGATGAAAGATTTGTGGATGAGGAACGTTAGAGTGACGGACTAGAATGCAGTGAAAGACATATCTTTTTTCGCTCTGACCATAACTTAGGTACAAGCTGGCTCATTGGATTCCTTTTTCTATTGTGGATCACGGATTTGTATTTTAAACCACCTCGGATACTATATCCTCTTGAAAATGAGAGTCTAGAATGCGAAATGGACATTCACAGTGACTTTTATCTCCACGACAATACATCGGCGAAGCTCTTTAGCTACTGAGCTAACGTGATAGCATCTGGCTCAAATGCAGATAGAAAAAAAATAAATAAATCCCTGACTGGAAGGATAGACAGAAGATCAACAATACTATTAAACCATGGACATGTAACTACACGGTTAATAATTCTCAGCCTGGCAAAGCTTAACAATGCTGTTGCTAACGATGCTGAAGCTAACTTAGCAACTTAGCAACCGGACCTCACAGAGCTATGATAAAAACATTAGCGCTCCACCTACGCCAGGCAGCCCTCATCTGCTCATCAACACCCGTGCTCACCTGCGTTCCAGCGATCGACGGCGCGACGAAGGACTTCACCCGATCACAGATGCGGTTGGCGGCTAGCATCGGCTAGCGCGTCTGCTATCCAAGTAATTCCTCCTTGTTGTGTTGCTACAGCCAGCCGCTAATACACCGATCCCACCAACAACGTTCTTCTTTTCAATCTCCATTGTTCATTAAACAAATTGCAAAATATTCACCAACAACGATGTCCAGAATACTGTGGAATTATGAAATGAAAACAGAGCTTTTTGTATTGGCCTCAATGGGGGAGCCAGACCTCTGTTCTACTGGCTACGTCACGCGCATACGTCATATCCAAAGGAGTTTTCAACCGGAAGTTTGAAGGGGACGGCGTGGCGAAGTTGGTAGAGTGGCCGTGCCAGCAATCGGAAGGTTGCTGGTTACTGGGGTTCAATCCCCACCTTCTACCATCCTAGTCACGTCCGTTGTGTCCTTGGGCAAGACACTTCACCCTTGCTCCTGATGGCTGTTGGTTAGCGCCTTGCATGGCAGCTCCCGCCATCAGTGTGTGAATGTGTGTGTGAATGGGTGAATGTGGAAATACTGTCAAAGCGCTTTGAGTACCTTGAAGGTAGAAAAGCGCTATACAAGTATAACCCATTTATTTATCATTTAAGTTTAGCAGGAAATTTAAAATTGCACTTTATAAGTTAACCCGGCCGTATTGGCATGTGTTGCAATGTTAAGATTTCATCATTGATACATAAACTATCAGACTGCGTGGTCGGTAGTAGTGGCTTTCAGTAGGCCTTTAATGTAAGACAAGAGTCATGTAGCCATCTTGCCACCCTCTCCATGGCTGCTGTAAGTTTTCTGGCAACCGTTTCAGCCTCCTTTCCGCAAGTATAAATAACCGTGTCATCTGCATACATCTGGATATTTACATCCTCACATACAGATGGCAGGTTGTCTATATACATGGAGAAAAGAAGAGGGCCAACTTATATTCTTGTCTTCATGAAAGAAAGGAATCTATATGTGTTAAACATGCTTGTATTATCATTAAACACCTTTAACTTGTTAACAATATTAACTATATGTGTTAAACATGCTTGTATTATCTTTAAACACCTTTAACTTGTTAACAATATTAACTATATGTGTTAAACATGCTTGCATTATCTTTAAACACCTTTAACTTGTTAATAATATTAACTATATGTATTAAACATTATTGTATTATCATTAAACACCTTTAACTCGTTAACAATATTAACTATATGTGTTAAACATGCTTGTATTATCTTTAAACACCTTTAACTTGTTAACAATATTAACTATATGTGTTAAACATGCTTGCATTATCTTTAAACACCTTTAACTTGTTAACAATATTAACTATATGTATTAAACATTATTGTATTATCATTAAAGACCTTTAATTTATTAACAATATTAACTATATGTGTTAAACATGCTGGCATTATCATTAAACACCTTTAACTTTAACAAAAACATATATTTCATAAATAAGTAAATATAAATTATATATATGAATGAGGTAGATCCCCGCGACTTGATCAATTGAAAAGTAGCTCGCCTGCAGAAAAAGTGTGAGCACCCCTGTCTTACAGCCTCACATCCTGTTGATCAAAAAGATTTTCGCCAAATTGAAAACCACCCCTTTAATGCCAAATCATTTTAATTTGTCTATTAGGATTAGGGTTGTACCGATACCAATATTTTGGTACCGGTACCAAAATGTATTTTGATACTTTTCTAAATAAAGGCGACCAGAAAAAAATGGCATTATTGAAAGAGGAATTAATCAGAGGACGTGTCTGGGTTGCAAGCTGCAGCCCAAAGTAAATGTCATCTGGTCTTGTGGGGGAGGCCATTTGTTTAACGAGAGGGTGCATGGTGACAGGATAGCCAGCAAACCAACACAGAGACAAAATGTGCAAATGCACAAATATTCTTTTGACTGTTTGTGTGTGCAGACAACATGTCAAGTGAGCTGGCATGTTTCAACTGCTGGACAGCATTACAAGAAGATTGGATGCAAAGTGGTGTGCTTGATTAAGAAATGGGGAAAACTCCATCCGCAGGAAACGGTGGAAACAGACACAGTGTATTTTCATTTTAAAGACAGCCTGGAGTTTGTAATAATCCAATCCCGAAGATAAAAAAAAAAAAATACACAAGGAAATGTCATGAGGCAAACTGATTGTTATATTCATATCAGTCATCTTTTTGGCAACAGAGTGAAGTGGTTGTGTTTATGTGAGAGTGTGCAGGGCAGAGGATTAGACAATCTGGAGATGGCTCAATTTGAACGCCAAAAATCACAAAATCCTCGCAGGATATTTTCTGTGAGGTTTGTCCGCAGCCTACTGAAAAGACAGCAGCAATCATGTTGGGACATACCTGCTGCTACTGGGGTTCCGGGGGCCTGACGTAGGACAGGCAAAGTCTTTGTCCGAGAGAGGCTCATTTCACCAGGGACAGGATTGTGTCTCTTCTTTCATCCCCGGAAAAAAAAACGATTTTGTGCAGATTCGGGGATTTTCTCTATGATGCAAAATGTTGGCAACACTTCCGCAGTGCCCACAGAGGACGTCTCTGTGGATGAATGGAGCACATTGATATGCAAAATGAGTTCATACAGAAGACACACATTGGCCTCAACATTAGGTACACCTGCATGTCAGAAGAATAGCAGGTTTGACAATTTGATTGACACTGTGAGAGGGGTATTAACTGGGGAAGTCTCAATACGACATTTTCACTTCTGATACGGTACAAATATTGGTGACTTGAGTATTGACCTGATATTGATCTGATACGATATCCGCACGAATCATAGTACATACTTTTATTACTATGTCTTATGGAATGTTAGAAAAATGTATGAACAATATTACCTTATCCTTTATTATCTGTGTGGAATCGATGTATGCTATCTTAAATTGAAGTGGAGTGGTATTTTGTATTTTTTTTGGCAACACCTGATTGTCACAATACTTGGATACTTTCAAATATGTTTCTACCTTGGAGACTTTGTATATGTACGTAATTGTGCAACTATACTAATTTGATACGTATTTATATTGACAAATCTCATGTTTTAGACTGCATTATTGGTTAATTAATGACACTTTTCACGTTATGTCTAGCTGGTGTGCTATTGTGTGCTTAGCTGTTGTGTAGCTGCGAGCGTTTTGCAGCCTATAGCCTACCATGTTTTTTTTTTTTTTGTAAATAACTTCACAAAAATACTAGAAAAGAGCAACCTTGTGGGCTTATTGGAGGACATTTAGATGTTAACTGGCTGTCAAGCATCGCACAAGTAGAACTGCTTGTAATTTAATTTATATCAGATACAAGCCAATGTAACTCAAAACTATTTTTTTTGCCAGAAGCAGACCGATATCGGTATTGATTGATTGATTGACTGAAACTTTTATTAGTAGATTGTACAGTACAGTACATATTCCGTACAATTGACCACAAAATGGTAACACCCGAATAAGTTTTTCAACTTGTTTAAGTCGGTGTCCGCGTTAATCAATTCGTGGTACAAATATATACTATCAGCGTAATACAGTCATCACACAAGTTAATCATCAGAGTATATACATTGAATTATTTACATTATTTACAATCCGGGGGGTGGGATGTGGAGGGGGTTGGGGCGGGGGCGTTAGGTTTGGTGGATATCAGCACTTCAGTCATCTGTAAAGTTGGATAGTTGTGTTAAACCAGGGGTGTCCAAAGTGCGGCCCGGGGGCCATTTGCGAACCGCAGCTAATTGTTTACCGGCCCGCCACACATTCTGGAAATACTATTGCAAAAAATAAAAATGAACATTAAAAAAAGTGGAATGAGGTGAAATCTAACGAGAAAAAGTTGCAATGTTGACACAAAAGCTGCCATGCAGGCTGTTTTTTTCTTTTCTTTTGTCTTTCTTTCTTTTTTTGCCACTGCTCAAAAAACAAAATAATGACAAAAAATCCATGTTATAATTACTTATTTTCAAAGCTCCAATTAGTTCAAAATTTTAACTTTAAAATGTTTTATGTGGTAAATATTGCATATATTTTTGTAGTTGCCATATCAAAACAAAGTTTTCTTTGACAAAAGAGCATAAAACAAACAAAATAATAGTTCAAACGTAAAATCGACAGATATATCTGAAGTTGATCTCGTAACTTAAGTGATGAAAGTCAAAAAAAAAATAATAATAAAAATGTATCATTTTATGAGTGGGGAACCTTTTGGATCCCAAATATATTTAGTGGTATTTTATTTATCTTTTCACTGTGATGACTCAAAAATATTAAATAATTAAAATCAATGGTGTCCTGCATTATTTATATTTTAGGGCTCTAATTACTAAATACTGCATTTTTCAGTTTCACTATAAAAAAACAAAGTTGTTTTTGACAGAAAAGCCATAAAACCTTTTTTTTTTTTAAGTTGATATAGAGATTTACTGTAAGCGTTAAATAAAAAATAATACAAATTAGACTTATTTTTAACATTTTAATAACTGAGACCCTTTATGGTCCCCGGGACCCCTAAAGGTAAAATAAATACAAAAAAATCCATATATTTTGTTATAGTTTGAAAATGAAAAATATCAAAATGGCCCCCACATGCTCTAATTTTTCCATTTGCGGCCCTCGGTGGAAAAAGTTTGGACACCCCTGTGTTAAACAATGCCAAGGCGTCAAATCGTACGGTTCATGTCACAATTAGGGAAGTCTTGCTTGCAGCCTGACCCCAAGATGCAGAGAACAGCAGGCAGGTAAAGATGTTTTTAATATACAAAAAACCATAAGCTAGTGCAGCTGGGAAGTGCACCGGAGGCTATACAGGGACAAAGCAAATCAGGGTACAAGCGCACTAAACAGAACACAGGCAATGTTCCAGCTCAGTTCAAAGGGACAGGGCTGGATTATGTAGGAACACCTCTGATTGGCAATCAGAAACATGTGTGTCCCGGCTGCCAATCAGGGACAGGTGTGGGAGCCAGCGCTTGGTGGCAGACACGGTAAGCACACAGGAAAGTCGAAACAAAAAATGAGACCACTGAACAGGAAACAACAAATCACTGGAACACAAGATAAAGTCCAAACCTTTCATGACAGTTCATGCATTTGGGCGTGAGCTTGCACACAGTTTGGGTTACTTCCGAACGCTTTGTTTTGCAGTATGGTGGACGTACTTTAGTGTGAATTGCTAGTACACGCTGTCGGCCAGCCCCCTCCCCCTTTGCTTCGGGCTGTGAGACTGTTGTTTCATGCCTTCCCCCCCGCCTGCTCTGATGTCTGTAAAATAAATGCTTCCGTGTTTATTTGTCAACAACAATGTGGACCAGTAAGTACAAAGTTGGATTAGCCGCTAAAACTCAGTCTGGCATTTTTACGTGGTCTGAGGAAATACAGGAGAAGGTCAGATAAAGTATTATTTTTTTATCTAATCTAAAGAGTTAGGGATTCTGGGTATTTGTTCTGTTGTGTTTATGTTACGGTGCGGGTGTTCTCCCGAAATGTGTTTGTCATTCTTGTTTGGTGTGGGTTCACAGTGTGGTGCATATTTGTAACAGTGTTAAAGTTGTTTATACGGTCACCCTCAGTGTGACCTGATCAAATATGCATTGCATTCACTCGTGTGTGTATAAGCCGCATATATTATGTGACTGGGCCAGAACGCTGTTTGTATGGAGGTAAAGCGGACGTGACAGCAGGTTGTAGAGGGCGCTAAAGGCAGTGTCTTTAAGGCACGCCCCCAATATTGTTGACCGGGTGGAAATCGGGAGAAATTCGGGAGAATGTTTGCCCCGGGAGATTTTCGGGAGGGGCACTGAAATTCGGGAGTCTCCCGGGAAAATCGGGATGGTTGGCAAGTATGGTGGTAACGTAGCCTCATTTTCCAATGACTGTTTGAAAACTTGACGGCTAATAAGTAAACCACATTTTTAAAAGGGAGTTTATATTTTAAAATGTAATCAACATACTGTTTATAAAGAGATGTGTAGTATTTAAAGAAAGGTTTGCCTCATTTGTGATGTCATAGTACACAACACTCCGAAGGCTGTCGTGATCTGTAACAACAGATCTGACTTCACCTTCTGTTTCCTTATTTTCTCTGTTTGTTTCCTTTCCAGCTTTTATTTTTGTTCCACTTCCTGTGGCTTTAGCGCTTTCTCCCTCACCTGTGTCTGATTGGCAATCTGGTCACACCTGTTCCGGGTTGCCAAATAGGGCTTCTTCATATGTCAGCCCTGCCCTTCAAACAGGGCTGGATCATAGTAATTGTGTGTTTGCTAACTGTCAATCTTTGCTATGCTTCTCGCGCACTTCCCTGCTGTACTCGTCCTAAGGGTTTTGCAATTGAATACTTTTATTACTTGCACATTGTCTCCTGTCCCCGCAACTTGGGGTCATAACTACCGCGATCATGGGAGGTCGTAACAAGGGGAAAGTACACTTTCCTCTGTATCTACGGTAACTCAGGAAGTAAATTGTTCTCTTGTGCCCCATTATTCCTAAGGCCAGCAAGTAATAGAGGTTATACTGTCAGATCAATCAATTAAATCCGGAGAACTTGACCCAATCCTCATGAGCCTCAAAGAAAATGACGCTAATAATTGCACTGTTACTTTAATGAGTTTGACATCATTACTCTCAGAGCATTACAATTCAGGTGCATGCACATTCAAATGATGCACGTGAGCGTGTGAAGACCCCGTGTGTTAATAAGTATGCAGTAAGCAAGAGTCATTAATAATCATGGTATGTGGCCATTGCCTGGCAACAAGGTGGGATTGTGTCGAATCCTTTTCAAATGTGTCATATTTCTTGTCAGTTTCACGTTTTTCTATTTGGGCTATAGAAAAAATGGCATATCAAAATATAGATCCTTGGATGAATGGATGAAATATTTTGTGCATCTTATACTGAATGGTCCTAAATACTGTATATTTAAGTCGACTTACATTCGGGGTCTAGAGATTTCAGGGCATTCAATCGATGGCAACTGGACTGTTTGGTTTGTCTTAGAAGACGTTTCTCCGCTCATCCGGGTAGGCTTCATCAGTTCATGCTCATAGACTTAGATTGGTCAGATCTAGTCTAGTTCTAAAGATGTATTCATGCTAATGAAGTGAATTAATTGACTCATATTATGTTCAACATATGGTGAAAGTTTATATTCAACTTGGAGAAAGCCAATCACCAGGTTTAAGTAAATAATGGTTGAGTCCATAATAAATTAAGGAGCCTTAGTTGGACAATCGCATATGGACAAGGGTAACTCTCTCGCGAAAAGAGGCAACAAATTCAGACTTCGGAATGCAAAAGTGATAGCTCCATCCTGGAGGAGAGACCCCAGAAAAGTTAGTTATCAAGCGTCTTACTCACACTTTCAGCGAAGTGTAGGACTGAATCTTAAGTGTCAGAGTTTAATTACGACCTTACTATGTGCCGTTAATGGAATTTTAGGTGACGTCATTTCTGTGTCCATAGAAATGACCAATCATGGAAGGGAATCCCTTGTCTAAGAATAAATAAATATCTTAGAAATATTTAAGTGGACAATGGGAGTGTATATTTTGACAATAAACTACAAAATAATACAAAACAAACAAACAATATTGGCAATGATTTAAAAATAAATGTTTCCTTTTTGTTGCACCTTTCCTGCTCCCAGACCGTAGTCGAAGAGCGCAGGGGAGACACTTCTCCAGGGCCGATGTATGCTCGGGGCAACACCCTTCACTTTACCCGGTAGTGGGTCTCCACAGCGGACGACTTTAGGGTGAATGATGAGTCCGGCCATTAGTTGCAAATCTTGCTTTATTGATTGCTTGCACACAGTCAATCCAACACAAAACAAATTAGTCCCCGCCCGCACTCACGCTACCGCTCCCTCTCTTCTCTCGCCCACACACTCACTGACGTCACTCACCTCACATGCTGTCACCTATTAAAGGGCCACACACATACGCTACTCTCATAACATTTTCTTTCCAATTCATTAATTAGGCAACTAATTTGAAACTGATGTGGGTGGCTCTATATAAACTAGCCCACTGCAGCCACATGCAGAAATCAACATGGAATTGAAAATTATTAAATCTGTGACAAAAATAATACCCGCTCTGTCTAAACGATACCGTTTGATCAGCTGCTCGTCATCAAACAAAGCCAGGACATCCTTCCGTTCCCTGAACGTTCGGCCACGTCTCTCTCGCCTCAGTGTCATCCCCCGCTGGCAACTCCTAACCACTTAGGACACCTCTGAAGGTCTCTTAAATATCGTGGAGAGTAGGAGTGATTCTTAGAATTAAGAAAGTTGATAAATAGCTTTTATTCTTAAGTTTGAGAGTAGGACTAAATTCCACAAATTCTCAGGACTTAAGTGTAAAATGGCACTCTAAGACGCTTGATAAATACGGCCCCAGGGGCCGTACTTATCAAGCTTCTTAGAATTACTCCTAAGAAGTCTGCTAAGAGTTGACAGAGTAAATAAATTCTTCGCTGAAAGCTGCACTTAAAAGTTAATTATCAAGCGTCTTACTCACACTTTCAGCGAAGTGTAGGACTGAATCTTAAGTGTCACACTCAGAGCTGAATTACGACATTACTATGTGCCGTAAACGGAATTTTAGGTGACGTAATTTCTGTGTCCATAGAAATGACCAATCACGGAAGGGAATCCGTTGTCTAAGAATAAAGAAATATCTTGGAAATATTTAAGTGGACAATGGGAGTGTATATTTTGACAATAAACTACAAAATAATACAAAACAAACTAGTCCCCGCCGGCACTCACGCTACCGCTCCCTCTCTTCTATCGCCCACACACTCACTGACGTCACTCACCTCACGGCCACACACATACGCTACTGTCATAACATTTTCTTTCCAATTCATTAATTAGGCAACTAATTTGAAACTGGTGTGGGTGGCTCTATATATACTAGCCCACTGCAGACACATGCAGAAATCAACAAAGAATCGAAAAGTATTAAATCTGTGACAAAAATAATATCCGCTCTGTCTAAACGATACAGTTTGATCAGCTGCTCGTCATCAAAAAAAACCAAACATTGTTCCGTTCCCTGGACGTTCGTGCACGTCTCTCTCGCCTCAGTGCCATCCCCTGCTGGCAACTCCTAACCACTTAAGACACCTCTGAAGGTCTCTTAAATATCGTGGAGAGTAGGAGTGATTCTTAGACTTAAGAACGTTGATAAAAAGCTTTTATTCTTAAGTTTGAGAGTAGGACTAAATTCCGCAAATTCTCAGGACTTAAGTGTAAAATGGCACTCTAAGAAGCTTGATAAGTACGGCCCCAGGACTTTAGTGTAAAATGGCACTCTAAGACGCTTGATAAATACGGCCCCAGATCTCTCGGGGCGGGTTCCTTTATAAAAGCTTTACAAAAATTATTTTAGTCAATTTCTGGAAAACATTTCTAGTTGTATAATCCCATGTCAAAAGTATGGGATCTGAATTCAATCTGAAAACAATCCCTATTTGGTATCACATAATTTAAGCAGCAGTTTCTTTTAAATACAGCAACACTCACCATTTTAATTTTGTGTTGTTTCTTTGCAAAATACAGCATCGGACACATTAGGTGTGTGATTAATCGTTAGGTGGCCCCTGCCAAGTCACCTTGTCGTGATCAACACTGATCACATTGGAACGGAGCCTATTCTGCACTGCAGTTACCGTATTTGTTGTGATGCAGTGCCCCCCACTTAAGCTAATTATGATAAAACTGTCGGGCCTGGGGGTGAAAATAAGTAAATGTCCTTTATTGCTGCAGGCTGGTACAGAAAGGTCGGAGGTGGCACCAGGTGCTCTGACCAGTGGTGATGCTAGCGGGATCAGAGAGGATGTGGCGAGGCCCTTCTCCTGTTGCTGCGGCCACATCGCCATTTGCATCCACCCACCCGTTCTCCATCCACACCGGCTACACTTAGAGCTGTAGTCATGGCAACCCGCAGATGCCCTCCGGGATCATTTCTTGACAGAATTCCTCAGTGTCCTCCCTCTTGGCATTTGCATGATGCCGTATCGCCAGGCGAATGTGTTTGCCTCAGTGCGCCCCTGGCAACCTTCACTGCTGTCCCGCTTCTTCTCAAAAGTCAGTGAGGAATTTCAATGCTGTAATTTATGTGAGGTGTTTATAAAGCCACACTGCAAGGTCCCCGGTTTCTGCTTCAGTAAAAAAAAAAAAAAAAAAAAATCCCTTAAAAAGCTTGTATTTACTACGAGAGTTGATGTACGTCCTGAGCAAAGGAGGACATTGGATGACCGAGCAAAATAGTCAAGGTGGCGAGACAACTAATAAACCACTGATGTCATGCCTCTCTCTACTTGATGTTTTTCCACTAAGAAAAACATGTACTATGATGTACTATTTCAAGTACAAAACCCAAAACCAGTGAAGTCTGCACATTGTGTAAATCGTAAATAAAAACAGAATACAATGATTTGCAAATCCTTTTCAACCTATATTCAATTGAATAGACTGCAAAGACAAGATACTTAACATTCGAACTGGAAAACGTTGTTATTTTTTGCAAATATTAGCTCGTTTGGAATTTGGTTCCTGCATCGTGTTTCAAAAAAGTGGCAAAAAAGACTGAGAAAGTTGAGGAATGCTCATCAGACACTTATTTGGAACATCCCACAGGTGAACAGGCTGATTGGGAATCAGCCTGTTCAGTCATTCACAAACAAGGATGGGGCGAGGGTCACCACTTTGTGAACAAATGCGTGAGCAAATTGTCGAACAGTTTAAGAACAACATTTCTCAACGAGCTATTGCAAGGAATTTAGGGACTTCACCATCTACGGTCCGTAATATCATCAAAAGGTTCAGAGAATCTGGAGAAATCATGGCACGTAAGCGATGATGTTACGGACCTTAGATCCCTCAGGCGGTACTGCATCAAAAAGCGACATCGGTGTGTAAAGGATATCACAACATGGGCTCAGGAACACCACTGTCAGTAACTACAGTTCGTCGCTACATCTGTAAGTGCAAATTAAAACTCTACTATGCAAAGCGAAAGCCATTTATCAACAACACCCAGAAACGCCACCGGCTTCGCTGGGCCCGAGCTCATCTAAGATGGACTGATGCAAAGTGGAAAAGTGTTCTGTGGTCTGACGAGTCCACATTTCAAATTGGTTTTGGAAACCGTGGACGTCGTGTCCTCCGGAACAAAGAGGAAAAGAACCATCCGGATTGTTATAGGTGCAAAGTTCAAAAGCTCAAAAGCCAGCATCTGTGATGGTATGGGGGTGTGTTAGTGCCCAAGGCATGGGTAACTTACACATCTGTGATGGCGCCATTAATGCTGAAAGGTACGTACAGGTTTTGGAGCAACATATGTTGCCATCCAAGCAACGTTATCATGGACGCCCCTGCTTATTTCAGCAAGACAATGCCAAGCCTCGTGTTACAACAGCCTGGATTCATAGTAAAAGAGTGCGGGTACTAGTCTGGCCTGCCTGTAGTCCAGACCTGTCTCCCATTGAAAATGTGTGGCGCAACATGAAGCCTAAAATACCACAACGGAGACCCCCGGACTGTTGAACAACTTAAGCTGCACATCAAGCAAGAATGGGAAATAATTCCACCTGAAAAGCTTTAAAAAATGGTCTCCTCAGTTCCTAAAGGTTTACTGAGTGTTGTTAAAAAGGAAAGGCCATGTAACACAGTGGTAAAAATTCCCCTGTGCCAACTTTTTTGCAATGTGTTGCTGCCATTAAATTCTAAGTCAATGATTATTTGCAAAAAAAAAATGTAGTTTCTCCGTTTGATCATAAATATCTTGTCTTTGCAGTCTATTCAATTGAATATAATTTGAAAAGGATTTGCAAATCATTGTATTCTATTTTTACACAACGTGCCAACTTCACTGGTTTTGGGTTTTGTACCTTGTTAGCTAGTAGGCCGAGCTCATACTACGGTTTGTAGCTAACATATAGCACTGCAGGCCATGCATTATTCAAACAGGTTTGTCATAACTTTGTTACACTTATCGTGTCGCTGTGCCGTACCTCCGGACTGTCCAGTATTAAACTCCACAGTCCCCACTATGCTGCCGTTTTGGGGGTTTGGTGGTAGCAGGGGGTGTATTTTGTAGCGTCCCGGAAGAAATAGTACTGCAAAGGGTTCTGGGTATTTGTTCTGTTGTGTTTATGTTGTGTTACGGTGCGGATGTTCTCCTGAAATGTGTTTGTCATTCTTGTTTGGTGTGGGTTCACAGTGTGGCGCATATTTGTAACAGTGTTAAAGTTGTTTATATGGTCACCCTCAGTGTAACATGTATCGCTGTTGATCAAGTATGCATGCATTCACTCGTGTGTGCGTACAGAAGCCGCACATATCTTGTGACTGGGCCGGCACGTTGTTAGAATGGATGAAAAGCGGGCGTGACGACAGCTCGTAGAGGACGTTAAAGGCAGTGCCTTTAAGGCACGCCCCCAAGACTGTGGTCCGGGTGGACTACGAGATATAATGACTGATGAACACCTTTGTTCGATAATGAAGGTTGCCTCAGCTCAAAGCCTGAGCCCCGACATTAATGAACTAGCATCCAAGAAAAGATGGCAGGTATCTGGCTTGGGCACATCAGATTAGATCAGTGAGTTTGAGTTTGAGTTTGAGTTTGAGTTTATTTCGAACATGCAAGCATACAACATGATACATCACAATTTCCAGTTTCTCTTTTCAACATGTTCGAAAAGGAGTAGGAAGAAGCAGAGCTTATTTAATCCTACCCCTTTTCTTTACATAACAGTTGCAAAACTTTTTGTTCACTTCCTGTTCACAATTTTTTCACAATAAACTCCATAAGTAATCACAATAAAAATAAATAAATAAATAATAGTAAGAATTTAATAATAATAATTGGTGAAGTAAGTCATATTTCAGTGTGTTGCAAACTGAGCAGTTTCAAGTCCAGAATGGTTGGTTTATTCATTGTTATTTTATTTTCAAATGTATTAGCCTGTGGAAAAAGTTAATGTTGATATTTACCTCAGAAGGCTGCAAATAGAAAAGAGGCATTCAATTTTTATTTGAATTGTATTTGATATGCCATTGATATTTTTTAATTATTATTATTTTTATTTGAAACTCGATTTTGCATGTCACTATAAAGTTATATAAGCCTTGCTTGTTCAATATTCAATGCAAAACTTGTTTGGGTCCCTATTAAAAGGTTAATTTGTTCAACCTTGGCCCGCGGCTTTGTTCAGTTTTACATTTTGGCCCACTCTGTATTTGAGTTTGACACCCCTGCTGTATAGCATTACAAAATGTGGAAAAGGTGAAGCACCGTGAATACTTTCCCAATGCACTGTATGTTGTGATATGTGAAGTTAATTATTTTTATATAGCACTTTTTTATCTCAATACTCAAAGAGCGTACATTGTGAAACCCATTATCTACTTTCAAGCTATGTGGGTGGTGGCACTAAGCACAAGGTGGGTAAAGTGTCTTGCCCAAAGGATAGCGGAAGCTGGAATCGAACCTGAAACCCTCAAATTGCTGACACGGCAGCTCTACTATCTGAGCCACACCGCCCCATGTGATATATTTATTATTTGTATTATTATTTATTTATATATATATATATATATATATATATATATATATATATATTAAATTTTCCTGATGCAACTCTCCTGAAGGAATCAATAAAGCACTATCCATCTATCTATAGACTATATGCATCAGGAACACCGTGTTAGGTGCCAGTGACATTCCGAGTGAAACACCCACACAGTTATCACACACACCTGATGAGTGAGAAATCCTTGGCACCTCCTTGAAGACCCGCCAGATGGGTGTGCTTGCAGCACCTGGAGAGGGAAGCAGATGGCAATTGCAAGTCATTAGATGGGCAGAAAGAAAGGGGCATAGTAATAAAAGTAGAGTTGCACTGTCAAATATCGAGATGAAGAGACAGGGATTATTGTCAAATTAAATGATGAGTTTTCAGAAGCAGAACCAGCTGGGGCTGTTCGCCTTTGAAACTGACAGATGAATGTTACATACAGTCGTGGTCAAGAGTTTACATACACTTGTAAAGAACATAATGTCATGGCTGTCTTGAGTTTCCAATCATTTCTACAACTCTTATTTTTTTGGTGATAGAGTGATTGGAGCACATATTTGTTGGTCACAAAAAACATTCATGAAGTTTGGTTCTTTTATGAATTTATTATGGGTCTACTGAAAATGTGAGCAAATCTGCTGGGTCAAAAGTATACATACAGCCTACTGAAATGAAATGTTCTTATTTAAACGGGGATAGCAGGTCCATTCTATGTGTCATACTTGATCATTTCGCGATATTGCCATATTTTTGCTGAAAGGATTTAGTAGAGAACATCGACGATAAAGTTCGCAACTTTTGGTTGCTGATAAAAAAAAGTCCTGAATTGGAATTGGACGGAAACCTTGTTACGACTTTTACTTCCTCTAGATAGTCAAGTTTGACCGTCTTCTCGGCCTCCACCAGAGCCTGAGTAGACCCCCCGCGGGGCCGATCCAAGGACCTCACTAAACCGGAAGTAGCGTGACGTCACAGGTTGTGGAGCGCTTCACATCTGCACATTGTTTACAATCATGGCCACCAGCAGCGAGAGCGATTCGGACCGAGAAAGCGACGATTACCCCATTAATTTGAGCGAGGATGAAAGATTTGTGGATGAGGAAAGTGAGAGTGAAGGATTAGAGTGCAGTGCAGGACGCCAGGATGTATCTTTTTTCGCTCTGACCGTAACTTAGGTACAAGGGCTCATTGGATTCCACACTTTCTCCTTTTTCTATTGTGGATCACGGATTTGTATTTTAAACCACCTCGGATACTATATCCTCTTGAAAATGAGAGTCGAGAACGCGAAATGGACATTCACAGTGACTTTTATCTCCACGATAATACATCGGCGAAGCACTTTAGCTTGGGAGCTAACGTGATAGCATTGTGCTTAACTGCAGTTTGAAACAGAAGAAATAAGGATATACAGAAGACCAACAATACTACTATTACTTCTACTCTCAGGAGACACCGAACCAAACCCTGGACCTGTTACCACACGGTTAACGCTGTCCCGCCTGGCGAAGCCTAGCAATGCTGTTGCTAATGACGCCATTGAAGCTAACTTAGCTACGGGACCTCGACAGAGCTATGCTAAAAACATTAGCTCTCCACCTACGTCAGCCCTCATCTGCTCATCACCACCCGTGCTCACCTGCGTTCCAGCGATTGACGGCGCGACGGAGGACTTCACCACGATC
>NC_084734.1:80106510-80366510 GCF_033978785.1 Entelurus aequoreus | reverse complement strand
GTAGCCTCTGATTTACCAATGGTATCTAATGGTGTAAAAATGTGTTGAATAAATATTACATTTCAAGATTTGCTTCAACCTGCGACACATAGTCATTTTGATAGTAGGCTATTATAGCTAATACAGACACTTATGTCATGTGTTGCCTTCATTATAAGACTTATATACAGCTTTTCATTTTGTGCGGCTCCAGACAGATTTGTTTTTGGTATGTTTGGTCCAATATGGCTCTTTCAACGTTTTGGGTTGCCGACCTCTGGATTAAAAGGAATCTAAATGTTCCCTTTTTCAAGGATTGTGTGTAAGCATCAAAAATTGTGAACCTATTACAATTTTGCCCACTACTCGAGTTATTTGAATTTGGGCTTGTTTCAGAAGACAATTTCATATTGTGTCGTATGTGTTTTGGTAGCGTTTTCGTCCCAAATCATGATATTTTATAAAGAATTTGAAGGAATTGTCAAATATTACTAAAGAAGGAGTCAGCCTGCATTAGGGTTGTCCCGATACTAATATTTTGGTTCCGGTACCTAAATGTATTTCGATACATTTTTAAATAAAGGGGACCACAAAAAATGTCATTATTGGCTTTATTTGAACAAAAAAATCTTACGGTACAATAAACATATTTTTCTTATTGCAATTTTGTCTTTAAATAAAATAGTGAACATACTAGACAACTTTTTTTTTATAAGAAATAATTTTTAATTATAATAAATGTATTAAAAGAAGACAGCCTGCCGTTTCCTTCCTTAATACCTTTGGCCATTAAAAGCCAGTCATTTCCATGATGTATCTCACTTTCTGAGTAGCCTCTGATTTACTAATGGTTTTTAATGGTGTAAAAATTAATAAATATTAGATTTCAAGATTTGCCACTGTGACACTATTGTTCTTTTTTTCTTTTTTTTTTTTAATTAATTTTTTTTAGTGATAATATAAATGAGGGATTTTTAATCACTTCTATTTTGAAATTGTTACTAATATTGATACTGTTGATAATATTCATTTTTGTTTCACTACTTTTAGATTGTTCCGTGTCATGTTTGTGTGTCCTCAATTGCTCTCGATCGCTCTGTTTATTGCTATTCTGAATGTTGCTGGGTCGGGTTTGGATTTGGAATTGGATTGCATTGTTATGGCATTGTTGTGTATTGTTTTGTTGAATTGATTGATAAATTCAAAAAGGAAAAAAAAAATTAAAAAATATTAGCTTCAGCCGGCGATGCATAGTCATTTTGATAGTAGGCTATTATAGCTAATATAGACACTTTTATAAGACTTATATATACGGCTTTTAATTTTTGCGGCTCCAGACAGATTTTTTTTTTGGTATTTTTTAGCCAAATAGGCTCTTTCAACGTTTTGAGTTGCCGACCCCTGCCTTAACAAGACCAACATTGCAGTGCAGGAGATGCAAAATGCCATTTTTTCCACTTGTAATTGTGTGTTTTGTGTGCAGCTCTGCGATGTTAGAGGAGGTCCAAGATGGTATGGACAGCGGTACCCTAAGTCCTGCCACAGCTCGACAGGTCACCATCCAGCGACACCCAACTCAAGGCTTCGGCTTCATCGCAGGCAGCCAAAGACCCGTCATTGTACGCTCAGTCTCTGCCGGTTAGTGTGTGCGTACGAGAGAAAAGAAGCTACAAAAGAGTGCATTGCAGTGTATGAATTTGTATGCTGGGTTTGTGTTGCGTGCAGACGGACCCTCCTTTGGTAAGCTTCTCCCCGGAGATCAGATCTTGGCCATTAACGAGGAGACGGTGAGCGACGCGCCCCGAGAGAGAGTCATAGACCTTGTAAGGTAGCATCCTTTACTGTCCCAGGAGGGAGGGAAGAATGGAGGGAGGACTGGGGTGCATCTTAGGGGCCAAGGGGGACAAGCTGTGATCGAGTAATAGTGACGAGTAAACGGAACGCAGGTGAAAGGAAATGGCTATAAAAGGAACGCACTGTTTCTTACCGCAAGTGATACATGACCGCATGAGCACAAAAACGGTGGATGAGTCAGTCCTTTCACCGCTGAAGGACAGAGAGGAAATGGCAGATAGAAAGTGGTGGAGCTCTCAGAACGCTGCTGCTGCACACGGCGTTACCTAACCCACTCCACTCTCTCTTGTCTTCCCATAGACGCTGCAAAGACTCCATTGTTCTCACTGTGCTGCAGCCACATCAGGTACGCGCAAGTTCCCCTCGCTGGCTCTTTAGGCAGTCATTAACAGTCATTGTCCATCGGAAAGAAGGAAACATAGGGCCTCATTCACTAAGATCCTAAATACAGCCTTTGCAAACTATTAAAACTAGGGATGTCCGATATATGACGGCCGATAAATGCGTTAAAATGTAATATCGGAAATTATCGGTATCGTTTTTTTTATTATCTGTATCGTTTTTTTTTTTTTTGTTTTTTTTTTTTAAATTAAATCAACATAAAAAACACAAGATACACTTACAATTAGTGCACCAACCCAAAAAACCTCCCTCCCCCCCATTTCTTTCTGTTATCAATATTCTGGTTCCTACATTATATATCAATATATATCAATACAGTCTGCAAGGGATACAGTCCGTAAGCACACATGATTGTGCGTGCTGCTGCTCCACTAATAGTACTAACCTTTAACAGTTAATTTTACTCATTTTCATTAATTACTAGTTTCTACGTAACTGTTTTTATATTGTTTTACTTTCTTTTTTATTCAAGAAATTTTTTTTAATTTAGTTATCTTATTTTTTTTTTGTTTTTTTAAAAGTACCTTATCTTCACCATACCTGGTTGTCCAAATTAGGCATAATAATGTGTTAATTCCACGACTGCATATATCGGTTGATATCAGTATCGGTTGATATCGGTATCGGTAATTAAAGAGTTGGACAATATCGAAATATCGGATATCGGCAAAAAGCCATTATCGGACATCCCTAATTAAAACTGCGTGTACTATTAGTGGGCGTGTTGAAGGTGATCTACTAAGACTGCGTGTACAATTGATAACAAGTGCAGACCGCCTTATTTGAATGAGGATTTTGCGTGGCTGTCACCATGGAGACACTCATTTATTTGCAAAATATGCTCCAGCCTAGTGTTGTCCTGATACCAATATTTTGGTACCGGTACTGGTGCCAAAATTATTTCGATACTTTTTGGTACTTTTCTAAATAAAGGGGAACACACAAAAAATGCATTATTGGCTTTATTTTAACAAAAAATCTTATGGTACCGTATTTTTCGGACTATAAGTCGCTCCGGAGTATAAGTCGTGTAGTGGACTGTCCGAAGCTTAAACAGCAACAAAAGTGAGTTTAGTACAAAAGGTTTATTAACCCATAGTCAAAAAGTACAAAGTTGGATTGAGTTGCCCATGCAGACAGACAGACGTCCTCCGGAGGACACAAGAATCAAGCAATCACCCATAGCCCTTGTCACTTGGCCATTTTATCTGTTTCCCCATGCCTCAAGGTCCTGTTGTTTTCGACCTGTTTGTTCCGCAACATCCTTGAATCCCTTAGTCATAATAGACAGTCAAAACATTTTGTAGAATGGTCAGACCGACTCCATATTCATCTTTTACCTACATCTGGTCCTTCAGTGGTTTAGAATAGAAAAGAATGAAACGAGCAGACATTCTTGACAGACAGGAAATATAGTTCAAAGGTCAGAAATTCCACTACTGTCGTACCGGCTGAAAATGCATAATAAAGAAGGAAAAAAACATATATACAGTAAGTCGCACTGGAGTATTTTTTGGGGAAATGTATTTGATAAAAGCCAACACCAAGAATAGACCTTTGAAAGGCAATTTAAAATAAATAAAGAATTGTGAACAACAGGCTGAATAAGTGTACGTTATATGAAGCATAAATAACCAACTGAGAACGGGTCTGGTATGTTAACGTAACATATTATGGTAAGAGTCATTCAAATAACTATAACATATAGAACATGCTATACGTTTACCAAACAATCTGTCACTCCTAATCGCTAAATCCCATGAAATCTTATACGTCTAGTCTCTTACGTGAATGAGCTAAATAATATTATTTGATATTTTACGCTAATGTGTTAATAATTTCACACATAAGTCGCTCCTGAGTATAAGTCGCACTCCCGGCCAAACTATGAAAAAAAACTGTGACTTATAGTCCGAAAAATACGCTACATTAAACATATGTTTCCTTTTGCAAGTTTGTCCTTAAATAAAATAGTGAACATACAAGACAACTTGTCTTTTAGTAGTAAGTAAGCAAACACAGGCTCTTAATTAGTCTGCTGACACATGCAGTAACATATTGTGTCATTTTCCATTCTATTATTTTGTCAAAATTATTAAGGATAAGTGGTAGAAAATGTATTATTAATCGACTGGTTAATATCTGCTTACTTTATCTTTAATGTTCTATCTACACTTCTGTTAAAATGTAATAATCATTTATTATTCTGTTAATTAGATGCTTTACATTAGTTTTGGATGATACCACAAATTTGGGTATCGATCCGATACCAAGTCGTTACAAGATCATACATTGGTCATATTCAAAGTCCTCATGTGTCCAGGGACATATTTCCTGAGTTTATAAACATATTATAATTTTTTTTTAAACGAAAGAAGATGTGATACCAAAAAATATCAACATAATCATAGTAGTATTGACTACATACGCTACTGTACTTGGTATCATTACAGTGGATGTTAGGTGTAGAGCCACCAATGGTGTTCGTTTACATTGTGACGCCGGTGAGCTACGGTGTGGAGTGAAGCATGTTTAGCTATTCCTCGTCCTGCAGGGATGATACTTGTAAGAAACTTACTTTATTTGTCGCCATGGAGGCAAGGATTAGTGATTTAGAACTAGCTAAAACACTGCCGAATGGGGCTGGATGTTAGCTGCTAGCTAGTGGCGAACCGGTACTTTTCAGAGGCGGTATAGTACCAAATATGATTCATTAGTATTGCGGTACTATACTAATACCGGTATACCGTACATCCCTACTCCAGCCTGTAGGGTTTTGCTATGTTAAGAAACCAGGCACACAAATATAATCTGTACCATTTTCTCTGGGCTATTAAGAAGCTCAATCTAGGCAACAAAATCTATTATTAGCACGCCGAAGGCAAGTACCGTATTTTTCGGGACTATAAGGTGCATTTAAAATCCTTTCATTTTCTCAAAACTCGACTGTGCGCCTTATAACCCGGTCCGCCTAATGTACAGAATAATTCAGGTTGTGCTTACCGACCTCGAAGCAATTTTATATGGTACATGGTGTAATGATAAGTGTGACCATGGTAGTCACACATAAGAGGTACGTGTAGACTGCAATGTGACTCGAGTAAACAACACCAAAACTTTAAATGTTCCATTGAAAATAAAGAACATTACACACGGCACTCCAAAAAAATCTGTCAAAATGTTTTAGTACGACTTTGAAGCCGCATTGCTTGATGGATTGTCGGCCCATTACAGCTACCGAAGTCAGAGATACAAGTATTACTATGGTGTGTTTATAAGGACTGCAAAATGGCACCCATTAGCAGACATATTATCTTGCCGTTTTGTTTCACAATATTATGCAAAAGAAAATTTTCTTACCTTCTGGTACTTGCTGATGTGTATTTGAGATCTGCATAAGTCCTGAATATTTGCGCACGTCCGCCACTGTAGTACGTGCCGATGCCGTAGTCGATAACCTTCTTCTTTTTCTCTATCTTCTTGTTATGGGGCATTCACCCTCTGCTGTTGCCATTTCTAATATAAAGTAGTGTAAAGTTCTTACTTATATCTCGCTATGGAAGCGCTAAAAACTACCGGTGTAGTGAGTTTACATTATTCAACCAAGGAACTTTAGTTATTAGTGAGTTCCGGTCGGACGTTTTTTCACGGGACACACTAGTGAGCCACGGATGAGGAGATGCTGCTGAATGTCATTAAAACAGTTAGCTCCATCTTTTGACACTTCTTCCACTCCCGTCCTTGCACGCTACAACAAAGATGACGGGGAGAAGACGCTGTCGAAGGTGAGCCACGTAAATAAGACCGCCCACAAAACGGCGTATCCTGAAGCGACTGTCAGAAAGCGGCTTGAAGATGGTCTGTAAAACATCATCTATGCAACATTTTGACCAAAGAACCACCATTACATGTTATGTAGACCAGTGGTCCCCAACCATCGGGCCACGGCCCGGTACCGGTCCGTAGATCTATTGGTACCGGGCCGCACAAGAAATAAAAAAATAAAAAAAATAAAAACATTTTTTATTTTTTATTTTTTATTAAATCAACATAAAAAACCCAAGATACACTTACAATTAGTGCACCAACCCAAAAAACCTCCCTCCCCCATTTACACTCATTAACACTCATTCACACAAAAGGGTTGTTTCTTTCTGTTATTAATATTTCTGGTTTCTACATTATATATCAATATAGATCAATACAGTCTGCAGGGATACAGTCCGTAAGCACACATGATGTATTTTTTTATGACAAAAAATTTAAAAAAATTAAAAAAAATACATCCCCCCCACCCTCCAGCCCCCCGGTCCGTGGGACACATTTTCAAGTGTTGACCGGTCCGCAGTTACGAAAAGGTTTGGGACCACTGATGTAGACCACAAGGAAGTGTTGTCCATTCAGAAAAAAATCATAATATGACCTCTTTAATGCGCCTTATAATCTGGTGCGCCTTTTGTATGAAAAAAGACCTGAATAGACCCGCTCATCGGCAGTGCGCCTTGTAATCTGGTGCGCCCTATGGTCCAGAAAATACATTACTGCGTTGTGATAGTGCATGTGGAATAATTCATAAGCGTGTTGCAAGAAGTTTCCTCATATTAATATGGGGGGGGAAAAAACGAATGCCATTAAAAAGACTATGCCAGAAGGCACCAGAACAATCAAATGAATTGGTTTTAATCAGCCCCTTAAGTCATCCACCAGTTGTAAAATAACGAAACAGCATTTCTGACTTGATATGTATAATATTTGTCATTTAAGACAGTCCGAATGTGATGCAAGGCACAAAGACGGAGGATTCTCCCTCCACATACCTCCTAATTAGTCTTGATCAATCAAATTGCGAGCCCGAAATGATTATGTTTGCATCTCCTCTTGTCCGTATATTGTTGGCAATCTGATAAGCACATATTTTGCATAGACATGAAGACAGACAGGCTAAATGGATTTGCACTCGGTATTTTGCTCATTTAAGAGACACGCTTCTCAGCGCTCAAACTCAATTGTGCCTGCAATGTCAAGTTTGAATACGTTTCAGTACACGCAAACAATTAGTAGATCAGGTCCTTTGTATATAACAATGTACACATAAAGTATATTTTAAGTAGCAATGTCCGATAATATCGGCCTGCTGATATTATCGGCCGATAAATGCTTTAAAATGTAATATCGGAAATTATCGGTATCGTTTTGTTTTTTATTATCCTTTTTTTTTTTCTTTTATTAAATCAACATAAAAAACACAAGATACACTTACAATTAGTACACCAACCCAAAAAACCTCCCTCCCCCATTTACACTCATTCACACAAAAGGGTTGTTTCTTTCTGTTATTAATATTCTGGTTCCTACATTATATATCAATATATATCAATACAGTCTGCAAGGGATACAGTCCGTAAGCAGGCATTAATTGTGTGTGCTGCTGGTCCGCTAATAGTACTAACCTTTAACAGTTAATTTTACTCATTTTCATTAATTACTAGTTTCTACGTAACTGTTTTTATGTTATTTTACTTTCTTTTTTATTCAAGAAAATGTTTTTAATTTATTTATCTTATTTTATTTTATTTTATTTTATTTTTTTAAATGGACCTTATCTTCACCATACCTGGTTGTCCAAATTAGGCATAATAATGTGTTAATTCCATGACTGTATGTATCGGTATCGGTTGATATCGGTATTGGTAATTAAGAGTTGGACAATATCGAAATATTGGATATCGGCAAAAAGCCATTATCGGACATCCCTAATTTTAAGAGTAATTTATTTTACGGTAACTCCATCAGAACCGCTAAGGTGCTTGCTAGAAAATATATTAAAAAGCCTCCATCCGTCAATCCGCGACTAAATAAACACATTTTGATGGGGTGTTGATCAGTGGCATTTACAGTGCATCCGGAAAGTAATCACAGCGCTTCACTTTTTCCACATGTTGCCCTGAAAATTCTACAGACAATACCCCATAATGACAATGTGAAAAGTTTGTGTATTGTGTTTAAATTAGCAAATGTATTTCAAATAAAAAATAAAAAATTACATATACATAAGTATTCACAGCCTTAGCTCAATACTTTGTTGATGCACCTTTGGCAGAAATGACAGCGTCAAGTTTTGGAATACAATGCCACAAGCTTGGCACACCTATCTTTGGGCAGTTTTGACGGTTCTTCTTTGAAGCCACATCTCAAGCTCCATCAGGTTGGATGGGAAGCGTTGGTTTTCATCCAGGATGTCTCTGCACATTGCTGCATTCATCTTAGTCTAGTCAGGGAGGTGACCAAGAACCTGATGGTCACTCTTTCAGAGCTACAGCATTCCTCTGTGGAGAGAGAAGAACCTTCCAGAAGGACAACCATCTCTGCAGGAAACCATGCATCAATCAGGCCTGTATGGTGTAGTGGCCAGACGGAAGTCAATTTTTAGTACAAAGTTTGACAAAATACACATGGAAGACTCTCAGACCATGAGAAAGAAATTTGTTTTGGTCTGATGAGACAAAATTCGAACTATTTGGCGTGAATGCCAGGCATCGTGTTTGGAGAAAACCAGGCGCCGCTCTTCACCAGACTAATACCATCCCTACAGTGAAGCACGGTGGTGGCAGCGTCATGCTCCAGGGATGTTTTTCAGCGGCAAGAACTGGGAGATTAGTCAGGATAGAGGGAAAGATGAATGCAACAATGTACAGAGACATCCTGGATGAAAATTAATCCTGGCGATCTAACCTGATGGAGCTGGAAAGGTGATGCAAAGAGGAATGGCCAAAACTGCCCAAGGATGCCTGTGCCAAACTTGTGGCATTGTATTAAAAAGACTTGAGGATTTAATTGCTGCCAAAAGTGCATCAACAAAGTATAGAGCAAATA
This sequence comes from Entelurus aequoreus, assembly GCF_033978785.1. NCBI lineage: Eukaryota > Metazoa > Chordata > Actinopteri > Syngnathiformes > Syngnathidae > Entelurus > Entelurus aequoreus. The sequence continues at coordinate 80,357,402 of NC_084734.1, read as the reverse complement.
CTCTGAATACTGCAATTATGTACATGTGATATATACATTTTTTTTTATTTTTTATTTTTTTTAATAAATTTGCAAAATTATGGTGTCATGGTGTAGGATGGCTTTAGGATTTTTAAGTACAAAAATGAATTAATTAAATTTTGGAATAATGCTTTCATAAAACAAAATGTCGAAAAAGTAAAGCGTTGTGATTGCTTTATGGATGCATAAAAGGAACTCTCCTGAAGGAATCAATAAAGTACTATCTATCTTTAACAGAGATGTGCAACTACTAAGACTATGTTACATACTAGAAAAAACACATTACTCTCTCTGTAGTGTGCTTTTTTTTAATCCAAAGTGATACTTTTTATGAATCAAAACAAAATGAATTCATTATTCAGGACTTACAATTTTAGCTACAATATCTAGCCATTGCAGCAACAGCATAGATCAAGAGAATCGCTGATCATATTTCCTGATGACATCACACATTTGCATGTACGTTTGTTGCTAGGCAGAATCTCTTATGATCCGCTGCAGTTTGGTTTTTGGACTCCCTCAGTTCCCGTTTTTGTGCACCCCTGAGGTTGTTTTCTGTTTCCATGGGTGCTTATTGTTTCCACCTGTCTCTGATTGGTGTTCGGGAAGCTCACCTGTTCCCCGAGCACTAATCAGTAGCACTATATAATACTGCCTTTTCCAGGTGAGTCAGGCTGGCTTCTTTCTGTCACGGCGGGGTTGCAGCTTGCTGCAAGGTCCGTACCCCCGAGATGCAAACGGACCACTCCGGACAGGACTTGCAGGTAGGAACATGATTTATTCTTGAGAAGTCAAGGAGGTACAAAAAACAGGAGACAAGCCGACGGAAAAATGTGCCGATCGCACTGGAAGCTATTGCTACCACTTAGCATAGACTCAAGACAAGGAGTACTCGCGTAACAGGAGCATGAAGCAAACAAAGAAGCCAGGCCGACTGACTGGCAAAGGCAGGCTTAAATAATGCCTCTGATTAGTGCTCGAGAAACAGGTGAGCGTCCCGAACACCAATCAGAGGCAGGTGAAAATAATAAGTAGCCATGGTAACTAAACAAACACAAGGGTGCACAACAACAGGAACTTAGGGAGTCCAAAATGTACCTCCTTGACTTCTCAAGAATAAATCATGTTCCTACCTGAAAGTCCTGTCCAGAGTGGTCCGTTTGCATCCCGGGGGAAAGAACCTTCCAGCAAGCTGCAACCCTGCCGTAACAGAAAGAAGCCAGCCTGACTGACCGGAAAAGGCAGTATTAAATAGTGCTACTGATTAGTGCTCGGGGAGCAGGTGAGCTTCCCGAACACCAATCAGAGACAGGTGGAAACAATAAGCACCTATGGAAACAGAAAACAACCCCAGGGGTGCACAAAAACGGGAACTGAGGGAGTCCGAAAACCAAACTGAACATGATCCCGGCAGCGGATCAAAACAGAATCGATAGAATGTCATAACGAATCAACAAAAAGTAGCATAAACATGTAAAGTCATGATAATGGACTAAAATTAAATGTTTTTGAGAATAAAGCTAGACAGTGTCAAAATTCTTGTTCACACACAAAGGACAAGCATCCACACTGTTGAACATATATCGAACATCTGATCGTAGGGGTAAAAAAAAAAGGTGATTTCAGTCATTTCACATTAAACTGTTCACACTGCTGCTGCTGCTAATGTGCCAACATGCAATTTATGCAACGCATTAATTTGTGTAAAATTACAGCTTTTTTTTCAGATTTTTTTCCAACTTTATTTTAGCGTGTCAATTATACTCCTTTGTGTGAAAAAGGACTTGTCACTGCATCTTTTTTTGGACTCTAACCACTGCAACATTTTGTCCCCATTTTCAGCTGAGTTTAACATTTAAACACAAATAAAATTTGCAGCTGTTGCATTCCAGCAACTTTTACCGCCTCATCATACTATCACTAACCTTCACAAGAACTGTCTCACCCTTTTAAAGGCTAACCCAACGGTTTCTTCTGTCTCCACTTGTCCACAGTCACCAAAGTCTGCCTTCATAAGTGCAGCCAAAAAGGCTCGTCTACGAACGAACCCGCCTAAAGTGCGTTTTTCAGAGCAAGTGTCCATCAGCGATCCAGACTCAGTAAGTTCTTACATGCATACAAGTACAGTATCTCGCCTCACATGGTTCCAGCAACAAATGTATCATGTCTTCTAAACTAAGGAACAAATCTATAGACATTTAACTAGTATGAATACAGCTTATATAGATTGACTTTCCCTAAATGCCTAAATAACTGGCAACACAAGTGAGTAGTGAAGTGAAGTGAAGTGAATTACATTTATATAGCGCTTTTTCTCAAGTGACTCAAAGCGCTTTACATTGTGAAACCCAATATCTAAGTTACATTTAAACCAGTGTGGGTGGCACTGGGAGCAGGTGGGTAAAGTGTCTTGCCCAAGGACACAACGGCAGTGACTAGGATGGCGGAAGCGGGAATTGAACCTGCAACCCTCAAGTTGCTGGCACGGCCACTCTACCAACCGAGCTATACCGCCGAGTACTCCTGACTAGGGATTATGTTTGATAAGCAATTATCGAGTTCGAGCCCATTATCGGATCCTCTTATCGAACCGATTCCTTATCGAATCTCTTATCGAATCCAGATAGGTTGATGTATATGGAAAAAAACACAATATTTGGTTTAACAAAAGCTCACTTTTATTTTATAATAAAAAAATAAAATAAAATAAATAAATAAATATTGACTGTTACCCCCCTAAAAAAAAAAAAAAAAAAAAATATTGACTGTTGTTACCCAAAGTATATTAAGTGGGATTTTTCAGAAAAACAAATATATACAGTAACACAAAAACAACCTGTCTCTGTGATCACTATAGGTGTATAAATAATAATATAGTGTTAAATAAAATCAGTTCCTTGGGCACAAAACTGAAAATAATACAGCTCTCCAAAAAGTGCACTTCTGCTGCTATTGGAACATGCTAACTACACTCACAGGCAGACAGCTAACAAACAATCCAAGACGTCTAATAAAGTTCCAAAGTAGATTAATCCATGTAGGCTCTTTATTGTTGTTGATCTTGCTTTGTATGTTCCTATCTTAACATTTGTCTTGCACTGGACTGTTATTTATTTTATTTTTTTACTGAAATACACACTATGACAAATGTATAAGCTACGTGATTCAATTAACATACTGAAATGTAATACACAATATGTAAATATTAGCTTCACACAAATATACAGTACTATCATCAAACAAATACTTCTGAGTGTTGAAACTATTTCGATGGTGGAAATACACGACTGGCAGCCATTTTAAGTCCTCAAAACACCTATTGAAACAGTGCACAAAAATTGTTTTTCAGTAAACATCTTACTATCAAATGTAACCACTTTCCACCTTAATATTGAGTTACATAAACAAGTTAAATAGTTTACTTACAGACTTATCTTTACCCAGGCTTGTAAGAGCTAACACAACTTGTCTACTTCTCAATTGTCTCATGAACTGGACTAACATCGTCAACCCGGAAGTGCCCAAACTATTGACGCGTAGTATTTTCATATCGCCACAAGGTGTCAGTAAGAGTCTACAATCAAATGGGCATAACATTGCCCATTTGGGATTTGTTCCCAGGGATTTGAATAAAGAACCAACTCTTTTTCTTTACTATAGTGGCCTCAATAACGGGAACCGGTTCTCAAAAAGGGATTCGAGTCCATGGAATCGGTTCTTTTCTTATCAAACAACCGGGAGAATCGGTTTCGAACATCATCCCTAGTCCTGACAGAGAACATGTCCAAATTGGGACATTTCTAGAAAGTCACAGTACATGTCGCAATTCATGCTCCCTAGTGCCGGCAGCCCCAGACCATGATGCGACCATGCTTGACTGGCAGGCAAATACAATTATTCTGGTACTCTTTTGTGCTACACAAGCTGTGCATTGACTACTCTGAAGGTTTTGTGTCATAATATTGTTCCATGAGAAGCTATAAAATAAATTGTGAAGGTTGTATTCACTTTTGGGTGGTATTGTGTTACCTTTCTCCGTCATCTCCCACAACTCATGTCTCTGGTTTGCAAATATTCAGAACCATGCATTCACAGTATGCGTAGAAATAATGGTTATGATTATTCTCCCGCCACAGTATGATCTCAGCCATCGCTCAACTGGTAGAAATTCAAAAAACTAAATTAGCGGTGCAATCCGGACAAGTGGGCCATTACTTTAATCACTAACCGGTTCGGGGAAAAAAATTGAAGCGTTTCGCTTCAAAGCGCATACAAAGTATACACTCATTTGTTCTGATGTCATTGAGGCGATAACTCGAGGTTGCAAAGATATGCTTTTGTAACCCAACATTATGGCATTGATTTACATTTTGGCTCCATCCATCCTTCAATTTTCTATCGCTTGTCCCTTGCGGGGTGGCGGGGGGTGCCAGAGCCTATCCCAGCTGCAGTCAGGCGGAAGGCGGGGTACACCCTGGACAAGTCGCCACCTCATCGCAGGGCCAGGAAAAAAAAAAAAGAAAGGAAAAAAAATTGTATGCACAATTGTGCATTTGAACAATCATATGTGGTATGTGTAGATATATATATATATATATATATATATATATATATATATATATATATATATATATATATATATATATATATATATATATATATATATATATATATATATATATATATATATATATATATATATATATATATATATATATGTGTATATATTGGTAAATGCATGTATTTACATGCTTAACAATGCATGTGATCAAGTACTATGATTTTGACAGAGACTCTAGAGCAGGGGTTCCCAAACTTTTTGACTAGGGGGGCCGCATTAGGTTAAAACAATTTGGCCGGGGGCCGGGCTGTATACATGTGTGTATGTATGTGTGACAATCATTGGCACTTTAACTTTAATATATATATATATATATATATATATATATATATATATATATATATATATATATATATATATATATATATGTGTGTGTGTATATATATATATATATATATATATATATATATATATATATATATATATATATATATATATATATATATATATATATATATATATATATATATATATATAAATATATACACTGCAGCACGAGCGCAATTATGTCATGTTATTGATGGGAAAATGCATGTTTAGACAATATGATTTGCCCAAGCGGCTCGGAGACACCGAGAGTAACAAGCGGTAGAAAATGGATTAGAAAGGACAAATTTAAAAAAATAATAATACAAAATTTTTGATTTTATTTTTTTTTACTTGGGACTTCCCGCGGGCCGTAGATTGGGGACCACTGCTCTAGAGTCCTTCTTTGTGTTTCTTTATCTCAAGATTGATTTCTTGTTTTTTCTTTTTTTTTTTCTTCCTTATTTGATATGTACAGAGTGAATGTGGAAAGGGTAGGCATAATAGGCTTTTAGCTTCAGCCGTCACCTTTTTGGTCAGAAAATATAAACCCATATTTTTATTTATTTATCTGCTATGCACTTAAAGTGTACTGTTTACATGAACTGATGACCAAATAAAAACAAATTAAAAACACAGACAATATTTACACTCACATTCACACACTTGGCTCATGGATGGCATTTCCCAGCATTTCTACTCTTATTTTGATGCAATTGCTATTTCTAGATCCGTACGAAACAGAATGAGTTAACACGCCTATGTTTTTCTTGCAAAATACAGCTGTGGGTGTCCTTGCTCGTTTAACATTTACCGTCTATATGTTTTTCTAGTGCTGTAAAACGATTCAAATTTGTATGAAATTAATCAGTTGTTGCTGTTTAATTTTTATTAATCAAATACTTAAAAGTCAACATCATTTATTTTCAGTCCATATTATGTTTCATTTCGCATGAGAAAAGAGATTCAAGAAAGATGGCTATATATACGTGTTAACTAAATACACACATCATGAATCAATAACATCATGTTCATATTGACAAACTGTCTATTTCTATTTACATGTGCCCACTTTATGTGGACTTGTTACTCCGTTTTTTGTTATTGATGAGCTGTTTTAAGATGGAAGTGCTTCGGTGAAAAAAAAACCTATATCCTGCAATGTCTATAAATAATACTTTATGTTGGTCGACTGTCACGTCATGTTGTTTTTGTACTTAAATCCCCATGAAGAGGGCCAATGTGCTGTTTAGCGTCTTCCATATTGACTTGTTTGGAGGACCGCTCCAGGATGAATTGGGTCCCTAAGCAGAATTGACATACATTTTAATGGCAATTCTTTTGCTTATTCAACCTGTGACTACCCCATTAATTGACCATTTAACACTTTTTGGACCAGCTACCTAGACTGCATCATCAGAGAGGTTTTGTGGATTTTGAGTCATTCTGCACTGCTCATGGGTTAATTGCATTGAAATGTTTATCCATCCATCCATCCATCCATCTTCTTCTGCTTATCCGAGGTCGGGTCGCGGAGGCAGCAGCCTAAGCAGGGAAGCCCAGACTTCCCTCTCCCCAGCCAATTCGACCAGCTCCTCCCGGGGGATCCCGAGGCGTTCCCAGGCCAGCCGGGAGTGATAGTCTTCCCAACGTGTCCTGGGTCTTCCCGTGGCCTCCTACCGGTCGGACGTGCCCGAAACCCCTCCTTAGGGAGGCGTTTGGGCGGCATCCTGACCAGATGCCCGAACCACCTCATCTGGCTCCTCTCTATGTGGAGGAGCAGCGGCTTTACTTTGAGCTCCCCCCGGATGACCGAGCTTCTCACCCTATCTCTAAGGGAGAGCCCCGCCACCCGGCGGAGGAAACTCATTTCGGCCGCTTGTACCCGTGATCTTGTCCTTTCGGTCATGACCCAAAGCTCATGACCATAGGTGAGGATAGTCGAACCTCGGATTCAGGAGGAACAGTGTGGTTTTCGTCCTGGTCGTGGAACTGTGGACCAGCTCTATACTCCCGGCAGGGTCCTTGAGGGTGCATGGGAGTTTGCCCAACCAGTCTACATGTGCTTTGTGGACTTGGAGAAGGCATTCGACCGTGTACCCCGGGAAGTCCTGTGGGGAGTGCTCAGAGAGTATGGGGTAACAGACTGTCTTATTGTGGCGGTTCGCTCCCTGTATAATTAGTGTCAGAGCTTGGTCCGCATTGCCGGCAGTAAGTCGGACCCGTTTCCAGTGAGGGTTGGACTCCGCCAAGGCTGCCCTTTGTCACAGATTCTGTTAATAACCTTTATGGACAGAATTTCTAGGCGCAGTCAGGGCGTTGAGGGTATCGGGTTTGGTGGCTGCAGGATTAGGTCTCTGCTATTTGCAGATGATGTGGTCCTGATGGCTTCATCTGGCCGAGATCTTCAGCTCTCACTGGATAGGTTCGCAGCTGAGTGTGAAACGACTGGGATGAGAATCAGCACCTCTAAGTCAGAGTCCATGGTTCTTGCCCGGAAAAGGGTGGAGTGCCATCTCCGGGTTGGGGAGGAGATCTTGCCCCAAGTGGAGGAGTTCCAGTACCTCGGAGTCTTGTTCACGAGTGAGGGAAGAGTGGATCGTGAGATCGACAGGCGGATCTGTGCGGCGTCTTCAGTAATGCGGCCGCTGTATCGATCCGTTGTGGTGAAGAAGGAGCTGAGCCGGAAGGCAAAGTTCTCGATTTACCGGTCGATCTACGTTCCCATCCTCACCTATGGTCATGAGCTTTGGGTCATGACCGAAAGGACAAGATCACGGGTACAAGCGGCCGAAATGAGATTTAAATGTTTAATCAGTTAATAAATGATGATTCCCTATTGGTTTCACATTGCCGCACCAGTGCAGCACAAAGTCTTTGTGTTCCGTTTGTCTTCTGATTTATGGACTTGTCTAAAAAGTTTAAAGGAGGAATTAGGTTTAAGAAAAAAAAAAGATGTCATCTTGTTCACAACAGGGCATCGACTTTCTCATCAGGCTTCTGATTACCTTGTTGGACAGGCAACTCGAGCTTTAATTACAGTTGATTTTAGCAGCTCGTCCAGCCTCTCGATACCAAAGTCGTGCAAATGTCACAGCTTCCCTAATCACACCTACAGCCACGACTGTTACTGTCAATAGAAAATAGATTTGCTGAATTTGTCCTCTTACTTAAACTAATTCTCGGCTTAGCTTGCAAATTGACCTGATTTGATCAGAAGACGCTCACCACGAGAGGAAGGTTCTATGACTGTTTCAACGGTTCTGAACTTCATCGGTGCCTCCATCGATGAGGAGGATACAAGCTGCTATCGACAAGTTAAAAGCTCTTTGGTGACAAGAAATTTCAGCGATGAGGCCAAACCCCACTTTGCCATTTTCCTCTCCTCAAATTACAACTTTGACTAAAACTCAGTAGAGCACAAGGCTCCACCAAGAAAAACCAAACTTGATTTAGATTAGCACCAAATTGTACACCTCCAGAGATGAGCCTGTTCATAGAAATCAGTCATTGATGAGTTTAGGGACCCTTCTCCTTTCTGAATTGTAAAGACAACTTAGAATACAGAATAACTCTGGAATTAATTACTTCTGGTCTGCCCGGGAAAAAAAACACAGCTGTTGGAGCCAACTTCAGGCTTACACTCACCAAAAAACAGACTGCTGAGCATGTGCTGTGTACACAGATTTCTATGTCAGATGCATTCAATCCACATCCGTATGTGTTGGTTTTTCAAATCCGAAACATAAACAAGAAAGAAAGGAGATTTTCTCAATGGATTCTTATGGTGACGACAGGAGAAAATGTGTAACGACCAAAACACACACAAACCCCCTAAACCAGGGGTGACAAACGTACGGCCCGAGGGCCGCGAACAGGTTTTATACGGCCGGCGGGATGAGTTTGCCAAGTATAAAAATTAACCTGAAATTTTGAATGAAATAAACAGCTGTTCTAAATGTTTCCGCTGGATGTCGCAATAGCAATTCTTTGTAGATGCTACAAACAGTATGTTCAAAATAAACCACATGATGTTAATACATCAGTGGAGAAAAATGATCAAACTACATAAATAACATACTGTAATTTGATTTTGATATCATTTTTTTTATCTTGATAGATTGAAAATCAACACCAATGAGTTGACTGATGAACATTATCACATTATTTATTCAGAAAGTATAAGTAACGACAAATAAAGGTAGAATACTATCAACCGCAACATGTAAGTGTAAAAAAAAACCAACAACATTATGATTTGTACATTTTCAGAATGCGCTTGTTATATTTTTAAACAAAGAAAACAATCTGAAGTTGTCTTCATTTTTACCAGTCCTACCCACTTGGGAGTAGATTTTTCTCCATGTGGCCCCCGATCTAAAATGAGTTTGACACCCCTGCCTTAAACACGTGCAATACGGGGAAAACACAATGGAAGTACGATGATACCAGAAAATAGCATGCTGCTAGGAAGTAATCCCACAGAAATAAACATGTACAGTACAAGCCAAACGTTTAGACAAACCTTCTCATTCAATATCTTTTCTTTATTTTCATGACTATTTACATTGTACATTGTCACTGAAGGCATCAAAACTATGAATGAACACATGTGGAGTTATGTACTTAACAAAAAAAGGTGAAATAAATGAAAACATGTTTTATATTCTAGTTTCTTCAAAATAGCCACCCTTTGCTCTGATTACTTTTCCGCACACTCTTGGCATTCTCTCGATGAGCTTCAAGAGGTAGTCACCTAAAATTGTTTTCACTTCACATGTGTGCTTGAAGCTCATCGAGAGAATGCCAAGAGTGTGCAAAGCAGTAATCAGAGCAAAGGGTGGCTATTTTGAAGAAACTAGAATATAAAACATGTTTTTAGTTATTTCACCTTTTTTTGTTAAGTACATAGCTCCACATGTGTTCATTCATAGTTTTGATGCCTTCAGTGACAATCTACAATGTAAATAGTCATGAAAATAAAGAAAACACATCGAAATGAGAAGGTGTGTCCCAACTTTTGGACTGTTCTGTATATCCTGCCTCTGACGCTGCTGTTCATTGGAAAGATGCGCAAACGCGGCCGCTATCTTGAGCAGGGGGAAGCCGTGTTTATTTACTGCATTAGTCAACTGGAACAAAGGTCTATCAAAGATTGAAATGTTGGTGCCAGTCAGTTGCACGTCGGTCTGATCGGTCTGACGAAAAACCCTGCTCAAGATGACAAGCTTGATTCGTATCTACGACTGAGCTCTACCAACGGCACCAAGTCTAGACCGAAAAACCCTGCTCAAGATCACAAGCTTGATTCGTATCTACGACTGAGCTCTACCAACGGCACCAAGTCTAGACCGAAAAACCCTGCTCAAGATCACAAGCTTGATTCGTATCTACGACTGAGCTCTACCAACGGCACCAAGTCTAGACCGAAAAACCCTGCTCAAGATCACAAGCTTGATTCGTATCTACGACTGAGCTCTACCAACGGCACCAAGTCTGAGAGGGATAACAGTTGAGAGGAAAGTTGGTAGAGTGAAAAATTAAATGTTCTGTATTGATTCAACTATATTTAAAACCATATCATACAGCTACCGATGTAATGAGTTGAGCTTTAGGGGGTTGTGTTTTGGACCATGTTGCACGTTGGGCTCGCACTTGTGTGTTGTGGATGGTAAAGTTGCATGTGTTTTGGGGGTTTGTGCGTGTTTTGTGTGTGTCAGCCACCGTAGAATCTTGCTTCTTTTCACACAAAAAAACTCTCAGGTCTGTCGTCCGGTAAGAAACCTTATCCTCCTCTAGTCCTTTGTGGCTGCATAATCACAGCTGAGTCATACTTTAAAAACCCTTCAGCAAGAGGGCGAGAATGCCAATCACGTCGCAGCAAGATTGGACTGTGCAACGTTTTATAACATTTCTTCAAACTACTGCTTTGAGTCAAAGCAGAAACCTTGGTTCCCCCTTCTGTGAAGTGAATGATATCTTCTATGCATGGAAGACGTCCACAGCAGATAGTGTGAGGATGCTGTATTCCTTACCAACACAATGCATGAGATAGGGATTTCAAACAACAACACATCACTGTCTGCCATCTGTGACCCTCTCCTTCCATCTCTTTCAGACAATGCTGAAGGACGAATCTTTGCTTCTCATACCCAACGTGTTGAAGGTCTTTTTGGAGAATGGGCAGATTAAGTCCTTTACCTTCGATAGCCGTACAACTGTGAGAGTAAGTACCACTAGAACAGAACTTAGACTCTCACCCACAGTGAATGAGCAACAACCTTGTTAAAACGATTGGCCGTCACAATAAAAGATACGCGGAATAGGTCCTGAGAGTCTTCACTGGGCCATAACAAGTTATAATAATGACTTGGGAAAACCAGTCTATATAATGCAATTAGGTGTCAGTCACTCCTCCCCTTGAAAGTGTCTAGGACCACCAAAAGGTGTCACTGCAATGAAGCACCGGCAATGTTACTCAGTAGTCAGGTGTATGGTCTATAAAAGTAAATAACTGCCGGTCACTAATCAAAGCCAGGTCAAAACCCATTGGCGGCAGCTGTGGCTGTCGGCTAACTCTTTATGTAGTTATTATTAAAGGTAATCACAGACTCCAGCGTACTCTGGGTAGCGCCGACTCATTACGCACTTCCGTGTTGTACTTTGCAGTAAAATTTCCATGACACAATATATTTCCCTCACTCCCTGCGCGTTGTTTACATGTTTCTATCACGGCGCCCTACACTAACGATGGGGAAGCTGAGCTGTTCTAACTACTCGTTTTGCGATGCAGTGAATTAAAGAGACGGTCATTGGTATGTACAAACAGTAAATGCCACATGAGTCGACTCTCAAGAAGAGTATTCTCGGCGAGTAGTCCATCTGCTTCTGGGAAAAGGTTGCAGTCATACTTGCCAACCTTGAGACCTCCAATATCGGGAGGTGGGGGGTAGGGGGTGGGGGGGTGGCTTGGTCGGGGGTGGGGGGGGTGGTTGGGGGCGTAGTTATTTACAGCTAGAATTCACCAACTCGAGTATTTCATATATATTTCATATATATATATGAAATACTTGACTTTCAGTGAATTGTAGCTATATATATATATATATATATATATATATATATATTTATTTTATTTACAAAAAAGAAATACTTGAATTTCAGTGTTCCGGTGGCTATCCATTAGATGGCAGTATTGTCCTGTTTAACTTCTCCGTTCATGATGAGTATATAATTTCGGCCACCGTGTTCAATGGAGAAGTCTGTTCTACATATTTGCAGGCAATTGTGGGAAAGCGGACGTGAGAACAGGCTGTCCCCACTCAGTCTCAGGTCCGCATTGAGCTGGAGGGGGCGTGGCCATGCCCCCTCCAGCTCCGGCTGAATACCGGGAGTTTTTCGGTAGAAAATCTCTGCCGGGAGGTTGTCTGGAGAGGCGCTGAATACCGGGATTTTCCCGCTAAAAACGGGAGGGTAGGCAAGTATGGTTGCAGTTAGTTTGACTAGGCCACGGGTCGGCAACCTTTACCACTCAAAGAGCCATTTTGACCCGTTTCACAAATTCAAGAAAACAATGGTAGCCGCAAAACTCTTCTGAAATTTAAAATGAAATAACACTGCATACAAAGTTTTTTTTTTGCTTTGTGCTATTTATAAACCAGACAAGCGGCCCGCGAGACATTATTTTGCAGCCCGCACCTTAATATGAACCCACGAGTTATATATGAATGGTGCTTGACAGCGTCATACTTGCCAACCCTCCCGATTTTTCCGGTAGACTCCCAAAATTCAGGGCAATTATTCTATCGAGTGTCTGCTGATTTGCATCCAAACTACAACAATAAGGGCGTGCCGTGATGGCACTGTCTTTAGCGCCTTCTACAACCTGTATAAACAACATGCCAGCCCAGTCACATGTTGTTTAAGGCAACTGCTGACACACACAAGTGACTGCAAGGCATACTTGGTCAACAGCCATACAGGTTTCACTGAGGTTGGAGGTATAAAACAACTTTAACACTGTTACAAATATGCGCCACACTGTGAACCCACACCAAAAAAGAATGACAAACACATTTCGGGAGAACATCCTCACTGTAACACAACATAAACACAACAGAACAAATACCCAGAATCCTATGCATCCCTAACTCTTTCGGGCTACATTATACACCCCCGCTACCACCAAAGTCTCCTGGAAAAATCGGGAGGGTCAGCAAGTATGCAGCTGAGCCGCATCAGAGTGTTCAAAGAGCCGCATGCGGCTCCGGAGCCACGGGTTGCCGACCCCTGGACTAGGCAGTTAGTTTGACTAGTATGTCGGAAATTGTCTCTGAAGTGAGTCGTGGAATCATTCAATTATAATAATGGCCTGATTTTTATTTTATGATATGCTTTGATGGTTGAATACGGATCGGTTATACATGTAATGCGGGTAATGTGAAAAATACACACCGAGCAGTGTTTTTTTTGCAGGGTCATAACATTTGAGCTTCACACGCACTGGCCAAGGGTTCCACATTCCAATTGCTGTTATTTACGATATTTTTATGCTTTGAAAAGTACCAATGCAAACAGGCGTTTTTGTTTAAAAGTTAATACAGCTGACTCTGACTCTATGTCCTTCCACATGAACTTCACACTCAGACGGGGTATACTTGCCCGTGTCATTATTAGGCATGTATTGATATAAAAATCTCACGGTACGATAATGTCACGGTATTAAGAACATAGCATGATATCATTGCGGTATTGTCCCCCCGCCCAAAAAAAAAAAGTATTGGTAAAAATGCCATAGTGCCTAAAATGAAGTGGCAGAAATGTTTAGGATAAACACTCTTACTGTAATTATACACAGCCATAATGCTCAAATGTTCTAGTCATATTTATACTACAAATATGTATTTTAAGGTGTAAAGAACAGCCACTGTTTCAAGCAAATATTAAAAACAAAATTACAGTTGAGTGTCTTTAAACTGACAATGCAAACATACAGTGTAAAACAATAATGTTCAGTTTAGTGTCTTTTAGCCTTTACATTCTGCAATGGACACTTTTTATATCTGCCAATTTAACTTTTAATGATGTACTTACCTCACAAACTGGCATTAGCCTCGCTGGCTTCAACTATATTTTCCGGGTGATGATTTATCAAGTAGCTTCGCAAATAGCTCGTATTTCCTGAAGCGTGCAGTGGCCGCCCTCTCAAAGTGTCTCGGTGCTCGAGACGTAGGTGGCGCTCTTTGCTTTGCAGTACGCAGACTTTATTGCCTCCGCCTAAGACAGGGGTGTCCAAAGTGCGGCCCGGGGGGCCATTTGTGGCCCGCAGGTCATTTTTTAACGGCCTCATGGCACATTTTTAAAAAATAATTGAAAAAAATTAAAAACATGATAAGTGGTATAAAAGAGCAAACAGGTGAAATGTAACAAGAAAATGTCGCAATGTTTACTCTAATAAACACAGAGCTGCCATGCAGGCTGTTTCTTTCTTTAAAAAATAATAATGAATCAAAATCAATGTCATTATGAATTATTGACCAAATCAAGGCTCCAATTACATCACATTTGAGATATTTTTGGGGAAAATGTTGCATATTTTGTGTTTGCCATATAAAAAACTGAGCTGTTTTTTTTAAAGGGCCTAAAACGAACAAACGAAAAACATAAACAACAATAAAACGTATCATTGACGGATAGATCTGAAGTTGATCTCGAGATTATTGTGTTAAAAGTAAACAGTAAAAAAAAAATAGAATTTATTTTTTAACACTATAATTATTTGGATCCCCAATAATTTTAGTGTGATTTGTTTTTAAGTGTCATTGCTCAAAAAATAATAATGAATGTTGTTATGAGTTATTGACCTTTTTAAGGCTCTAATTATTATATAATCTAAAATATTCCACTTAAAAATTTTATTGTGTGAAAATATTGCATATTTTGTATTTTTTCCATAAAAAAACAGGGTTTTCTTTGACAACCAGAGCATACAACTTAAATCTTTAAAACCGCTATATAGACCGATAGACCTAATGTTGATCTAGAGATTTAAAACTTGAATAATAATAAACATAATAATACTGAATAATGACACATTTTTTATATTTTTTTGACCAAAACCCTTTGGGGTCCCCGGGATCAAGCCTGAGTGGAGGCCTAAATGTATATTTTTTATACATATATTGTATTGGTTTTTAAAATAAAAAATATCAAAATGGCCCCCGCTTGCTTTGATTTTTCAGAATGCGGCCCTCAGTGGAAAAAGTTTGCATGCTTCCTCTTTTTCTCCACTTTACAGCGTCCCACGACTCCACCATGCCGTTCCCGCGCTGCGCAGAGGATTCTGGGAGACTTAGTTTATTTTCAGACTGGCCAACGCAAATGTGCCAGAAAAAAACTAAATTTACATGTTTTTTGTTTGATACCATCACACGTCACAGTATTATTGTGATGATTTTGAAACCGGAATACATCCCTAGTCATTAATGCTAGCAGAGCCGTGCCTGGCTCATTTTGGGCCATAAGCAGAATTTTATTTTAAGCCTTGCACCCCTTAAAAAATTGTATACGTTTTGTGAAACAATTGTTATTGGTTTTTTTTTCGGTTTTTTTTTAGCAAACTTGAATATACCGTATTTTCCGGACTGTCAGGCGCACTTAAAATCATGTTTATTTTCTCAAAACTCGACAGTGCACCTTATAACCCGGTGCGCCTAATGTGCGGAATATTTCTGGTTTTACTTACCGACCTCAAAGCAATTTTATTTGGTACATGGTGTAATGATATGTATGACCAGTAGATGGCAGTCAAACATAAGAGATATGTGTAGACTGCTATATGATGGCAATATGACTCAAGTGAACAACATCAGCATTTTATATGTTCCAATGAAAATATAGAACATTACACACGGCGCTCAAAAATCTATCTAAATGTTTTAGTATGACTTCGGTAAGCCATGAAGCCGCACCGCTTGATGGATTGTTGGCGCATTAAACATACGAGTATTATTATGGTGTGTGTATAAGGTAAGACATTTTATCTGGCGTTTTGTTTCACAATATTATTTATGCAAAAGCAACTTTTCTTACCTTCTGGTACATGCTGATCTGTATTTGGGATCTGCATAAAATCCTGAAAAACCGCACGTGTCCACCTTTGTAGTCGATAAGCTTCTTCTTGTTCTCTATCTTCTTGTTATGGGACATTCATCCTCCGCTGTTGCCATTTCTAATATAAAGTAGTGTAAAGTTCTTACGTATATCTGTCAGTAAACTCGCCATGAAAGCGCTAAAACATACCGGTGTAGTGAGTTTACATTATTCACCTAAAGAACTTTAGTTATTAGAGAGTTCTGGTCGGACGGTTTTTCACGGGACACATTTCTGGCCTTGCCGTTGTTTCCGGATGAGTAGATGCTGCTCCGTTATTGATTTAAGTAAAGTCTGAATGTCATTAAAACAGTTAGCTCCATCTTTTGACACTTCTTCCACTCTGTAGGCAGTGCCACTTGCCATGAACACCAACTACACCTCACCTATGTAGGCAGTGCCACTACCATGAACACCAACTACACTTCACCTTATGTAGGCAGTGCCACTTCCATGAACACCAACTACACTTCACCTTATGTAGGCAGTGCCACTTCCATGAACACTAACTACACCTCACCTTATGTAGGCAGTGCCACTACCATGAACACTAACTACACCTCACCTTATGTAGGTAGTGCCACTACCATGAACACCAACTACACCTCACCTTATGTAGGCAGTGCCACTCACCATGAACACCAACTACACCTCACCTTATGTAGGCAGTGCCACTCACCATGAACACCAACTACAACAAAGATGATGGGGAGAAGACGTAAATAAGACCGCCCACGAAACGGCGTATCCTTCAGCGACTGTCAGAAAGCGGCTTGAAGATGATCTGTAAAACATAATCTATGCAACATTTTGACCAAAGAACCACCATTACATGTTATGTAGACCACAAGGAAGTGTTTTACATTTAGAAAAAAAATTATAATAATATGACTCCTTTAAAGGCCTACTGAAAGCCACTACTACCGACCACGCAGTATGATAGTTTATATATCAATGATGAAATCTTAACATTGCAACACATGCCAATACGGCCGGGTTAACTTATAAAGTGACATTTAAAATTTTTAAATTTAAATTTCCCGGGGAACTTCTGGTTCAAAACGCCTTTGGAGGATGACGTATGCGCGTGACGTCGCGAGGTCCACGGAAGTGTTTGGACCCTATTGGACACAATACACAGAGCTCTGTTTTCTTCGACAACATTTCACAGTATTCTGGACATCTGTGTTGGTGAATCTTTTGCAATTTGTTTAATGAACAATGGAGGCTGCAAAAAAGAACGTTGTAGGTGGGATCGGTGTATTAGCGGCTGGCTGTAGCAACACAACAAGGAGGACTTTGTTGGATAGCAGACGCTAGCGCCGGCGACCTCACCTTGACTTCCTACGTCTCCGGGCCGCCGACCGCATCGTCGATCGCTGGAACGCAGGTGAGCACGGGTGTTGATGAGCAGATGAGGGCTGGCTGGCGTAGGTGGAGCGCTAATGTTTTTATCATAGCTCTGACAAGGTCCCGTTGCTAAGTTAGCATCGTTAGCAACAGCATTGCTAGGCTTCGACAGGCGGCATAGCATTAACCGTGTATTTACATGTCCAGTGTTTGGTTCGATGTCTCCTGATAGTAGTATTGTTGATCTTCTGTCTATCCTTCCAGTCACGGATTAATTTATTTTGTTTCTATCTGCATTTGAGACAGATGCTATCACGTTAGCTCATGCTAAAGAGCTTTGTTGATGTATTGTCTTGGAGATAAAAGTCACTGTGAATGTCCATTTCGCCTTCTCGACTCTCATTTTC
Organism: Entelurus aequoreus; assembly: GCF_033978785.1. Classification (NCBI taxonomy): domain Eukaryota; kingdom Metazoa; phylum Chordata; class Actinopteri; order Syngnathiformes; family Syngnathidae; genus Entelurus; species Entelurus aequoreus. The sequence goes on along the minus strand of NC_084734.1, from coordinate 80,339,546 downwards.
AAGAGGATATAGTATCCGAGGTGGTTTGAAATACAAATCCGTGATCCACAATAGAAAAAGGAGAGAGTGTGGATTCCAATGAGCCATCTTGTACCTAAGTTACGGTCAGAGCGAAAAAAGATATCTCTTGAACTGCATTCTAGTCCGTCACTCTAACGTTCCTCATCCACGAATCTTTCATCCTCGCTCAAATTAATGGGGTAATCGTCGCTTTCTCGCTCCGAATATCTCTCGCTCCATTGTAAACAACGGGGAATTGTGAGCATCACTACCGCTTGTGACGTCACGCTACTTCCGGTAGGGGCAAGGTTTTTTTTTTTATCAGCGAGCAAAAGTTGCGAACTTTATCGTCGATTTTCTCTACTAAATCCTTTCAGCAAAAATATGGCAATATCACGAAATGATCAAGTATGACACAAAGAATGGATCTGCTATTCCCGTTTAAATTTTAAAAAATTCATTTCAGTAGGCCTTTAATGCACCCTGCTCCCTATGGTGCCGAAAATACAGTAAATAGATACATTTTTGTACTAAAATAACTGAATGGGAAATGAATTGTCCAATAATGTATTTTTTGGAACAAATAACAAATTAACATAATTAAAACAGAAATATGCATTTGTTCTGTCACATTTCCGACCAGGATCCTATTCTACTTTATTTGTTTACTCACCCAGCACTATCACTGCCAACGCAGAAGGACAATGAGTATTTTTAGGGAAATGTGCCAACATATTCTAATCAATGACAAAGCATGAAGAAGCTAGGAGTATGTTGCGGTAAGATTTCTTTTTTTTTTTTACATGCGCTTATTCATGCAAAACGGGGCCTCAGACGGCTCGTGGAGCCCGACAGCATGAGGGTGGCTCTGCTGGTTCCTTATTTGGTATTACAATATTGGGTTTGTTGCTGCTCTGTAATATGCTTATGAATAACTGCCCATTTGGTCAAAGAGAGCTATGCTTTCCTTTCTGTTGTCTCATGGACTCCATAATATTATCAACCTTAATTAACGTATTATTAGTACCTTATTTTTCGGACTATAAGTCGCAGTTTTTTTCATAGTTTGGCGGGGGGTGCGACTTATACTCAGGAGCGACTTATGTGTGAAATTATTAACACATTAGCGTAAAATATCAAATAATATTATTTAGCTCATTCACGTAAGAGACTAGACGTATAAGATTTCATGGGATTTAGCGATTAGGAGTGACATTTTGTTTGGTAAACGTATAGCATGTTGTATATGTTATAGTTATTTGAATGACTCTTACCATAATATGTTACGTTAACATACCAGGCACGTTCTCAGTTGGTAATTTATGCCTCATATAATGTACACTTATTCAGCCTGTTGTTCACTATTCTTTATTTATTTTATATTATTTTTATTTTCTTTCAAATGTCTATTCTTGGTGTTGGGTTTTATCAAATAAATTTCCCCAAAAAATGCGACTTATACTCCAGTGCGATTTATATACCTGTATGTTTTTTTTCCTTCTTTATTATGCATTTTCGACCGGTGCGACTTATACTCCGGAGCGACTTATACTCCGAAAAATACGGTACGTGGAATTAAATCATGGAATGGATTAAGCAAAGAGTCAAACAATGTGCTCATATGATCCAATTGCATAAACTGTATAAACTCAAAGTCTTTACAGAGTACAAAGAAGAAGAATCCTGATAAACATTTAAACATCATTTTTTTTTTAAAATGTATAAGTAATTTCATTACATGAATCACTACTAACTTAACTATTTATTTATGAGAACTGTTGTATTTATTATTCATGGATTTAAATTGTGTTACAAATTGAAAACAGGAAGTGAACATATGTGTTACTAATTGCTTTGACGTGAAAACAGGTAGGATTACATCAGCTCTGCTTCTTCCGACCCCTTTTCTGACATGTAATTACAAATTGGAAATATGCAAAATATGTGTATTATATTGTAACTGTTTGCATGTAAGAAATAAACTTAAACAACAACGTTGTTTTATACTGCACTTGTATATATCATTTCAGAAAAAAACAGTATTGCCTGTTTCCAATTAACACCTCGTTATTTCACGTTAAATAATACAATTTTACAAACACATAATTACATTTACGGTAAAACTAGATTGGGACAGAATAATAGACTGCAGCAATATCGTGTACGTTTAAACCCTTCGCCCATGTGGATATGAAAAACCTATTTAACATGTTTATTGCTATATTCTGAGACCGGAATGAGTCTTCTATGTTTCCCAAAATCTCTCGCTAATGTGATTAGGGATGGAAAGCGATAAACGAATTGAGTCTGACTGAACTGACTGTCATTTTCCAAGATGAATCTGACATCTCTGAACAGCCTCATTAAATAGGCTCTATTAGATTCCATAAATCTGCTCACAGAGTGAGAGAAAGGGCTGGAGGAGAGAAAGAGCATTCACATTAAAGGAGGGATGGAAACTGTCCCTTCTCAGCCTAATTAAATGGAATTTCAAACATAATAAGAAAGTGTGGATCAATAGAGAATACTGCAGAAGTGAAACCAATGGCTAGAATGCACAGTTGCAGAGACGTTAGACAGTCTGTCCGGCGACGCTTTCCTAGGCTCCGAGCCATGCACTTTTGTGGATTGTACAACCCGTTTATGGCAACAGCCACCAGTCCCTCAAGTGAAACTACTTGTCCTTGCTTTTAAGACTTAGCAATTGCTTAGGATTAGAACGCCCCCGACTAAAAGCAAGAGTTAAGGCCAAGCCATGTTAGCATGTGAGTGCTGCAGTATTTCTCTCATTGGGCCCCATTCGGCAATAAGTTCCTAGCTCTTATCTTTTTTCCTAAGTGATTTCCTAAGAGGAGTCCATTCAAATTCATGACGTGTTCTTAAACGGCCAAATTGTTCCCACCTGCTGTTCTTAAGTTGCTGAATGCCAATCATGTTTATCATAATTTGCATATAAAAACGTGAAAACCCTTAATTCCGTAATTTGCATAGGTAAACGCCCTTAATTCCCCATATAAGGGCACAATTCCGGCGGGAAAGCCGAACATCAAACACACGGAGAAAACACAAACAGATTACAGAAGAGAAATTCCTACTATCCCGCGGGGGAAATATATCATGTCAAAACGCACGATCTGCGGCATCTTGCAGTAGCAGCAAAAGCATTGCCATTGTGTGTGTGTGTGTGTGTTTGTTCTTGTATTTCTACCCTTCTTGAGACATCAACAAGGAAAAGTACCTTCCATATGAGGACCGGTGAACAAGTTAGGACATAAATGGTAAATGGGTTGTACTTGTATAGCGCTTTTCTACCTTCAAGGTACTCAAAGCGGTTTGACACTATTTCCACATTCACCCATTCACACACACATTCACACACTGATGCCGGGAGCTGCCACGCAAGGCCCTAACCACGACCCATCAGGAGCAAGGGTGAAGTGTCTTGCTCAAGGACACAACGGACGTGGCGAAGTTGGTAGAAGGTGGGGATCGAACCAGGAACCCTCGGGTTGCTGGCACGGCCACTCTCCCAACCGCGCCACGCCGTCCCCCTCATGGTCCCAATACGGAAAACCGTTGCATCTAATAGAGAATGTCTCATTTGCACCCCTGGTGGTGAAATCTATCAAAATTAGGGTGGTCCCAAAAAAGAGGGATTTTTCAAATTGACTGTGTGTCGGTTTTAAAAGTGCTCTCCTCTGTTCAACATATGAAATAACAAGTGTGTGTAAAAAATTGAAATGCACCCCCTTTGGCCATTTTTTTTTTGTTGAATATATATATATATATATATATATATATATATATATATATATATATATATATATATATATATATATATATATATATATATATATATATATATATATATATATATATATATATATGTATATATATATATATATATATATATATATATATATATATATATATATATATATATATATATATAGAGAGAGAGAGAGAGAGAGAGAGAGAGAGAGAGAGAGAGAGAGAGAGAGAGAGAGACATACTGTAATAACTTGAAGTTAATAATGAAGATTAAAAACCAATTACAAACAAAAAAATTCAAAAAAAATTCAAAATAAACCAAAAGCAGTCTTTTCCTCACAATGTGTCGACTTTTTTCTTATAAAATCAGGAACAATTTGTCATATTCTTTCTGTTTCTGTAATATTGCAATATTTTCTCGGAAAAGTACTACTTTTTTCTCTAAAATTATTACTTTTTAATGCAAAATGGTGACATTTGTCATAAAAAATTCTGACTTATCACAATATTGCCAATTTGTTTGTTGTTCTTGTAAAATTGGGACATTTTTTGAGTAAAATTATGACTTTTGTCATAATTTTGCTAAGTAAAATTTTGATTATTATAATATTGCCTATTATATTTGCATAGTTTGTATATATTTTTAATGTTGTAAATACAAATCTTTATATATCTAGAAAGGGTTGGTCCTTAAGAGGTAGGCTTTTTTCGGAGCACTCAAGAAGGTAACAAATACAAGAGTGTGTGTGTGTGTGTGTGTGTGTGTGTGTGTGTGTGTGTGTGTGTGTGTGTGTGTGTGTGTGTGTGTGTGTGTGTGTGTGTGTGTGTGTGTGTGTGTGTGTGTGTGTGTGTGTGTGTGTGTGTGTGTGTGTGTGTGTGTGTGTGTGTGTGTGTGTGTGTTTAATGTCTATATATTGCTCCGTTTGCTATATGTCTGTCTGTCTTATCTATATCTCTATCTATGTATCTATCATCTATCCATCCATCTATGTATCTATCCATCTATCTATCTATCTATCTATCTATCTATCTATCTATCTATCTATCTATCTATCTATCTATCTATCTATCTATCTATCCATCTATGATATGAATTTAACATTAGACAATAGAAGTAAGGGAACTTGTCACACTTAAGAACAAATAGGCCACCCTAAGAGTACTCTGGAGCATTAGTAGATTTTGTTCTTACCTACGAACAAATCCCAGCTAAGAAAACATTGGTGAATACAAAAGTTATCCTTAAAAACTTCGTAAGTGGGTCTAAGAACAAAATGGGTTCTTAAGAACGGTTGCTGAATGGGGCCCAGTGTCTACAACAGTGGTTCTTAACCTGGGTTCGATCGAACCCTAGGGGTTCGGTGAGTCGGCCTCAGGGGTTCGGCCGAGGTCAAAACACACCCGACTCATCGTGTAAATACAAACTTCTCCCTATCGGCGTATTACGGATACGGCAACAGCTGACTGATTTGCAGGTGTGTAATTTGTTGTGAGTTTATGCACTGTGTTGGTTTTGTTCTTTGAACATTAAAACATTAACGAGATCGGTGCGTTCAAATGTCTATTAAGTACATCAATAGTAAGAATGTTGTGTTCAAGTGTTTACCAAGTAAAACAAAAACGAGAGTGTTGCGTTCAAATGTCTACTAAGTGCATCAATAGTAAGGATGGTGTGTTCAAGTGTTTACCAAGTAAAATAATAGTTGGAGTGTTGCGTTCACAATGTCTACTAAGTACATCAATAGTAAGGATGGTGTGTTCAAGTGTTTACCAAGTAAAATAATAGTGTTGCATTCAAATGTCTACTAAGTACATTAAAAGTAAGAATGTTGTGTTCAAATGTTTACCAAGTAAAACATAAACGAGAGTGTTGCGTTCAAATGTCTACTAAGTAGATCAATAGTAAGAATGTTGCGTTCAAGTGTTTACCAAGTAAAACATTAACGAGATGGTTGCGGTCGAATGTCTATTAAGTACATCAATAGTAAGAATGTTGTGTTCAAGTGTTTACCAAGTAAAACATAAACAGGAGTGTTGCGTTCAAATGTCTACTAAGTAGATCAATAGTAAGAATGTTGCGTTCAAGTGTTTACCAAGTAAAACATTAACGAGATGGTTGCGTTCGAATGTCTATTAAGTACATCAATAGTAAGAATGTTGTGTTCAAGTGTTTACCAAGTAAAACATAAACAGGAGTGTTGCGTTCAAATGTCTATTAAGTAGCCTACATCAATAGTAAGAATGTTGTGTTCAAGTGTTTACCATGTAAAATAATAGTAGGAGTGTTGCGTTCAAATGTCTATTAAGTACATCAATAGTAAGGATGGTGTGTTCAAGTGTTTACCAAGTAAAATAATAGTGTTGCATTCAAATGTCTAAGTACATTAAAAGTAAGAATGTTGTGTTCAAGTGTTTACCAAGTAAAACATTAATGAGATTGTTGCGTTCAAATGTCTATTAAGTACATCAATAGTAAAAATGTTGCGTTCAAGTGTTTACCAAGTAAAACATAAACAAGAGATGTGATGTTCATGCACGGTTCATTTTATGCACCAGTAAAAAAAACATGGTAACACTTTAGTATGAGGAACATATTCACCATTAATTAGTTGCTTATTAACATGCAAATTAGTAACATTTTGGCTCTTAACTAGTCATTATTAAGTACTTATTAATGCCTTATTCGGCATGGCCTTATTATAACCCTAACCCTTTAACCCTGACCCTAACAAATAACTCTAACTTAAAGGCCTACTGAAATGAATTTTTTTTATCTAAACGGGAATAGCAGATCCATTCTATGTGTCATACTTGATCATTTTGCGATATTGCCATATTTTTGCTGAAAAGATTTAGTAGAGAACAACGACGACAAAGTTCGCAACTTTTGGTCGCTGATAAAAAAAAGCCTTGCCTATACCGGAAGTAGCGTGACGTCACAGGGGATAGGGCTGCTCACATTTCCCTATTGTTTACAATGCAGCGAGAGAGATTCGGACCGAGAAAGCGACGATTACCCCATTAATTTGAGCGAGGATGAAAGATTCGTGGATGAGGAACGTGAGAATGAAGGACTAGAGAGGCAGTGCAGGACGTATCTTTTTTCGCTCTGACCGTAACTTAGGTACAAGCTGTCTCATTGGATTCCACACTTTCTCCTTTTTCTATTGTGGATCACGGATTTGTATTTTAAACCACCTCGGATACTATATCCTCTTGAAAATGAGAGTCGAGAATGCGAAATGGACATTCACAGTGACTTTTATCCCCACGACAATACATCGGTGAAGCACTTTAGCTACTGAGCTAACGTGATAGCATCTGGCTCAAATGCAGATAGAAACAAAATAAATAAACCCCTGACTGGAAGGATAGACAGAAGATCAACAATACTATTAAACCGTGGACATGTAAATACACGGTTAATCATTTCCAGCTTGGCGAAGCTTAACAATGCTGTTGCTAACGACGCCATTGAAGCTAACTAAGCTACGGAGCAGCAGCGGCGGCGGGCGTTGTAGCTTTCGACGACACCCCGGCCGCCATCAGAGTTGGCAAGAAACATATATTTCCCCAAAGTTACGTACGTGACATGCACATAGCGACACGCACGTACGGGCAAAGCTGTACTCACAGTAGCGCGTCAGCTATCCAACTCAAAGTCCTCCTGGTTGTGTTGCTGTAGTCCGCCGCTAATACACCGATCCCACCTACAGCTTTCTTCTTTGCAGTCTCCATTGTTCATTAAACAAATTGCAAAAGATTCACCAACACAGATGTCCAGAATACTGTGGAATTTTTCGATGAAAACAGAGCTTTTTGTATGGTGACACATTAAGTACCAATACTTCCGTTGCCGCCGTGACGTCATGCGCATATGTCATCATACATAGACGTTTTCAACCGGAAGTGTGGCGGGAAATTTAAAATTGCACTTTATAAGTTAACCCGGCCGTATTGGCATGTGTTGCAATGTTAAGATTTCATCATTGATGTATAAACTATCAGACTGCGTGGTCGGTAGTAGTGGCTTTCAGTCGGCCTTTAAGTCTTTATGTTCCCCTAGTGTCCAAATAACTCTAAATTAAGTCTTTGTTACTTAGAATATGTTCCCCATACTAAAGTGTTACCAAAAACATATAACTTTGTCTTGAATTTGAAAAAAAATAACATTTTATTTTTCACTAAAGAAGGGTTCGGTGAATGCGCATATGAAACTGGTGGGGTTCGGTACCTCCAACAAGGTTAAGAACCACTGGTCTACAAGAAGAGCAAAAGTTTACCTTGCACACATAGTACGGTGCAGAATACTGAATATCTAAGAATGTTCACCATCGCTCAAAATGACAAATATGACACGGAAATATAGGATAAGGAAGTCGCCATCACTATGATGTCACCATGACAAAGTGCTCTGAATAAAAATGCAGTGAATCCACTGTTTAAATTGCCTCCATTTATCAATGTATTTGTTGAAGTATTTACCTTTTTTTTTTTTTTTTGTCTCGTCCGTTCTCATCGCTCTCCATCCAGGATGTGATCTCCTCCCTGCAGGACCGCCTCTCACTGCGCTACATTGAGCACTTTGCCTTGGTGCTGGAGGCAGGCGGTCTCGACCAGAATCCAAAGTTGCATCTGCTGCAGGAGAACCAGCCCCTGACGCACGTAAATACAAAAAAAAAAAAACTCCAGTCTAAAAAAAACAACTTGCGGATGAACATTCAGTATACGGTATCGTGGAAATGCACGGAGATAGGAATAGGGTGCATATGGTTGTGAGAGGTGTGTTCTGTCTTCCCCCCCAGGTGGTGCATAGAACCTATTTCCAAGGAATGAAGTGTTTGTTTCGCATCTGCTTCTTCCCCAAGGACCCTGCAGACCTGCTGAGGAGGGACCCTGCTGCATTTGAGTACCTCTACATTCAGGTAATGCACTGCACTGCAAAAACTGAAATCTAAATAAGGGTGATATTTGCTTATTTTCTGTCTGATAAGATAATTCTTCTCACTAAGCAGGTTTTATGTTAGAGTATTTTACTTGTTTTAAGGGTTTTGGTCCTAAATGATCTCAGTAAGATATTACAACTTGTTGCTGAGATTTGATGACCTATATTGAGTAAAACATGCTTGAAACTAGAATATCAAGTGTTGCAAAGCTGTGTCATCAACACTTACAAGTATATAACTGCTTTTTCAAGGTAATGAATGAAAAAAAAATCGTGATTTTGAGACAATTGTGTCTCAAATAAAACAGATGACAGCCAAATGGACTTTGCTGTTTTATTTTCAATGAAACAAGAGAAAATACGTACTCATATAGTTGGCAGAGTACAGTAAAATATTTAAACATTTAACATGTGACATTTCAAACAATTTTGAACAGAAATAGTTCATGCACATTCAGATAAATTCTTCAAAATGACAATTTAAAAAAATGGGGGCCGGGCTGTATATATGTGCACTAATTGACTGAAAGAGCACGCACTTAGCGCGATGATGTCATGTTATGGATGGAAAAATGCATTTTTAGACAATATGATTTGCCTGAGCGGCTAGGAGACCCCGAGAGTAACAATAAATTAGTTTTTAGTATAAGTTTGCTGGTTTCTAGCATTTAATTCATTTAAGTATGTTTTTCAAAATATTGAGCAAAAAGGTCTCTTTTTTTTCTACCAAGAAAAGTGCACTTGTTATTAGTGAGAATAAACTTATTGTTAAGGTATTTTTGGGTCCATTGAGGTTAGCTAATTTTACTTGTTTTGGAAAGTCTTGACAAGCCAAATTGTCTTGTTCTTTTGGCAGATAATTTTGCTTAGTTCAAATAAAATACCCCTCATTTTTGTATTTTTTTTTTCTTGTTTTTGAACACTGACTTTTTGCAGTGTGGATTAAAGGGGTATTTAACAGCGTCAGTACTGTGACTCTGTTAGAAAACCATCTTCTCCAAGAGCATCAAGGAACTTTAAATGCTCTCCTGGACAGCTATGATAGTTGAGGTCGAGTATTTATCACGCAGATTTCATCTTTTTCCACACAGTATGCAGCTTCCGGGAGATCAGAGAAAAGGTCGCCGCGATTTGAAAATATATTCAACCTCTAAATCAGTGGTTCTTAACCTTGTTGGAGGTACCGAACCCCACCAGTTTCATATGCGCATTCACCGAACCCTTCTTTAGTGAAAACTAAAATGTTGTTTTTTTTCAAATTCAAGACAAAGTTATATGTTTTTGGTAACACTTTAGTATGGGGAACATATTCTAAGTAACAAAGACTTAATTTAGAGTTATTTGGTTAGGGTTAGAGGGTTAGGGTCAGGGTTAGAGGGTTAGGGTTATAATAAGGCCATGCCGAATAAGGCATTAATAAGTACTTAATAATGACTAGTTAAGAGCCAATATGTTACTAATTTGCATGTTAATAAGCAACTAATTAATGGTGAATATGTTCCCCATACTAAAGTGTTACCATGTTTTTTTACTGGTGCACAAGATGAACCGTGCATGAACATCACCTTGTTCAAACAACAAAACCAACACAGTGCATAAACTCACAACAAATTACACACCTGCAAATCAGTCAGCTGTTGTAGTATCCGTAATACGCCGATAGGGAGAAGTTTTTATTTACACGATGAGTCGGGTGTGTTTTGACCTCCGCCGAACCCCTGAGCCCGACTCACCGAACCCCTAGGGTTCGATTGAACCCAGTTTAAGAACCATTGCTCTAAATGTTGTAGTTGGCTGAGGACAAAAGTCAGATGTTTAGGATTGGAATGGGAGTTTTTGAATCTGGACATGATATCAACTGATATTAAAACTTTCAAAAAATAACCTTTTAGACCAGTGGTGTCAAACTCATTTTAGATTGAGTGATTGATTGATTGATTGATTGATTGATTGATTGATTGATTGATTGATTGATTGATTGATTGATTGATTGATTGATTGATTGATTGAGACTTCTATTAGTAGATTGCACAGTACAGTACATATTCCGTACAATTGACCACTAAATGGTAACACCCGAATAAGTTTTTCAACTTTAAGTCAAGGTCCACGTTAATCAATTCATGGTAATGTGATGATCGGGGTCCACATGGAGAAAAATCTACTCCCAAGTGGGCCGGACTTGCACGATAACTTAAAAATAAAGACAACTTCAGATTGTTTTCTTTGTTTAAAAATAGAACAAGCACATTTTGAAATTGTACAAATCATAATGTTGTTGTTTTTTTTACAATTACCTGTTGCAGTTAATAGTATTATATCTTTATTTGTCGTTATTTATATGTTTTGAATAAATTATGTGATAATGTTCATCAGTCAACTCATTGGTGTTAATTTTCAATATATCATGATAAAAAAAATTCTATCAAAATCAAATTAAAGTGTGTCATTTAAGTAGTTTGATAATTTTCCTCAACTGATGTACTAACATCATGTGGTTTATTTTGTACATATGTAGCATCATCTACAAAGATAGTAAGAATTGCTATTGCGACATCCAGTGGACACATTTAGAACAGCAGTTTATTTCATTCAAAAATTCTTAGGTTAACTGTTATACTTAGCAAACTCATCCCGCGGGCCGAATAAAACCTGATCCGGCCCTTGGGCCATAAGTTTGACACCCCTGTTTTAGACCCTAAATGTAATATTAGCACTCCTTTAAACACCACTGGTCATAGGAATTATTACAATGCAATGTCCATTTTACATTGTCTTTGAACCCCTATTTTAAGCCCAAATGTCCTTTTGGATATTTGATGTTTTGTCTATTTCCTGTCTATTTCCTACTTTATAATGTGTTTGTTTTATTAATATACTGCATATACTTTTATGATTATTATGAAATTAAATGAGTTTATTTCAGTCATATAATCAACCATTTTGTGTGGTCAATGTAACAGCACAGATTATATATGTTAACAATCATACACATACACACACACACACAAAGAAAAAGAATGACCGAAAAAGGAATAGGCTGAAGCCAAGGCTTATATTTGCCTATCCTATACATTCACTGAAAATTAGATTGCCTGGAATATCAACGTTCGAAAAATCAATGGGATGCAAGTAATCGTTGGTTTATTTTATAATTGTCCATTATTTCACCTTTCAAGGCTTTCTTAAATCTTAACAAAGAACTACATGTCTTTAACTCATCACTGAGCTTGACTCCTAAAACTGAAATACATTTATATTCTATATTCGTTCTTACTTTACATATTTCAAAAATCAATACCCCCCGAAAATTATACTTTTCTCCTCTTAATTTAAATAACCTAAGAATACAAACTGGAATTGTGCTTTACTCCAAACACGATTTCCATTGTTTTTAAAAACACAATATCTGAACATTTTAACACATTAGAACTTATGAATAATGGATTGGTAGGTTCAAAGTAGCACACTTTGTGTATTATTCTAATCACCCTTTTTTTAAGTTGAATTATTGGGTCTATGTTTGTTTTATAAACATTTCCCCAAACGTCAACACAATATGTTAGATATGGAAAAATAAAAGAATAACATAACATATGCAGACATTTCTTATTCAGCATGTGTCTTACTTTATACAGAATAGCAATGGATTTGGATATTTTTCCCTTTATATATTCAATATGCGGTTTCCAAGATAATTTATGATCAATTATTATTCCCTAGAACTTAGTTTCATATACTCGATCAATTTCCACTTGATTTAATTTTAATTCTGCTTCACAATTTGTCCTTGCACCACTAAACACCATCAATTTAGTTTTCTTATCATTTAATGGTAACTTATTAATATCAAACCACTTTTTAGCTGAAGCAACTTAACCTCTATTATACTCAAAACTTCCTTCAAGTCTTCTCCTGAACAATATACTGTACTTTTGTATTATCTGCAAACATAATACATTTCAATGTATTATTATTTTATTTATTTATTTATTTATTTATTATCATGCTTTCTTTTGGTTATGAGAAGTGTCTTTGAGTACAGTACCTTGTAAAAGCCCTATACAAATTAAATTATTGATTTTTTAAACAATTGTTATTATTTGGACTGCAGAATATGTGTCATGTCTAAACCACTGCTACATAACTGGCGGCCCAGGGGCCAAATCTGGCCCGGAAATGACACCACACTGAATCCCGAGTTCAGTTCAAATTTTGGGAGACAAACATTTTTTCAGCAAATACCTAAAAACACTAGGAGTGCTCCTGATGTATAGAGGAACTTGGACACATTGGCAGATCCTTGCATTGATATTTTAACCTTGCTAGCAAACAGAACACTGGGTTCCAAACTTGTGATTTACATAAGCTAAGGTGTTGCTCAAGGCACCCCTATAAGTCCTCTCCTTTTTGGAAGTTATCTTTTGTAATGTGATTTATGTAGCTAAGAAGGTATTGCTGTAGCTTGTTTACTTCCAATACGGTCAGTAGTCATTTGTTCAACTTCTTTAGTTATACTAGTGGTGCTCCTCAAGGATCCATTTCAGGTCCTCTCTTTTTTATCATTTGGGCTATTCAACTGAAGAACACTAGAGTGCTGTCAGAGAAATAATATTTCACAAAATAAATACACCAAAATTAAATGTCTACTGTAGAGGACGCTGGTTCCTCGGAATATACAGAATAAGATGAACTTTTCATGAAATGTGGCCCTCAAAACAGTTTAGTTGAATATCCCTGGTCTAAACAGTCCAGTTCAGGCCTGATTTACTAAAGGTTTGCGTGTACTAAAACAAGTGCAAACTCGATAGCACACGCAAATCTGATTTACTAATCATGTGCAAAGTGGTTTGCGTTAAGTGAGCGGAATAAGGTGTGCAATCCTGTCTTCATTAATATGAAGAATATATGCTGATCATCAAAACGCTCTCAATATTTGAAGGAGAACATGCAAATATATTTATTAAAAAGCACGCGCAACATGATTCATCAACATTCACCACGGTTTTGTATGTATGGAAAATATGTACAAACTGCGTTATATACACGGCTGCAGAATCAGACGACGGTACCTATGACAGAGAATCCTCCGTCATGTGTGTGTCAACATATTTTCATGGTCTGTCAGGAATTATAAATATTAGACATATTGTCTATTCAGCAACATCATTTTATAATTTTATAGCTGGATGCTGGGTGACCTAATGGGCTGATTAAAACAAATGTAATTGATGCGTTTTGGTGTCCAAAGGCGTTTTTTCTAATGCCGTTTGACTAGGATGGCGGAAGCTGGAATCGAACGTGGAACCCTCAAGTTGCTGGCACGGCCGCTGTGCCATCTGCGCCACGCCCCATAAAATGATGTCACTGTTCATCGGCGATCACTTCCACATGCAGTCAACTGTGACATGTTCAAGTTCCCTGAAATGATTCGCCTTCTTGGCTGATATTTACAGAATCTACAGAGAAATTACACGAATGAGTCAAACATATTCGTCTTAATCAATTACAATCGCATTCACCTCTACAGCAGACAACTTTACATGGTTATCAGTTTGGAAGTTTTAGCACTTTGCAGTATGAATGGCATGACTCCCAATGTTTAATAGTGATGTTTGCAATGAACAGTTTTCAAAGAATCACATATGTGCACACAGAATCGCAATGATGTAATCAAGGAACGCTTCAGTATGGATTGGAAATCTGACATCACATTACGACTGGCCGCACTCCATATCTACATCACTGTGTCCTCGGCAAGGCCCAATCAGAAGATTTCTCTCAAGCATGTGGAGTAAGTTCACGGTCTCAAAATGACAACGCAAATTACTCATGTGTGTGAATTATTGTGCTCGCGTCTTTTTTTTCCATATCCCAAAAACATGTATGTTGGATTCTTCGGAGAGTCCTTAGGTATGAGTGTGAATGGTTGTCTATGAGCCCTGTGATTGATTGGTGACCAGTCCAGAGTGTACTTCGCCTCTAACCCTGCTCACCTGTAAACCCAATGACCACAAACTACATAGATAATTATTTTCAGGAAGGTTTTGCCCTATCGCGTCCAGATGACCAACAATTCACTAACAAGTTATCTTTGTGTATTTGTTGCTCCTGAAAATGAATCTGGCACTGGCGGCTATTGCCCATAACGTCAATTACGTATTGCGTAATTGGTAGATAACTAACTCTACTTGGAACGCCCCCTTTTCATCACCAGACTTGATATGCCGCCCCCTCTTGGTGTGACAAGACCCCCTTTCCCCGCATAGACAGTGTGGATAAAGACATGTGAAACTGTTGTTTTGATCACTTAATTGCATGTTTTTGTCCCCCTGGTCCATGATTACTTCAAAGCTGATATGGTAAACAATATGAGCAACAAAGAAATGTGAAATAATTGCCATTTCTGGACTTCCCTGCTCTTCCATTGACACCATAGCCTGTGTTTCCTCATGCTCTTTCAGCATTTCTTCAAGCATCTTCAGGAAAACATCAGTAGAAGAGGACGAAAAATAGAATACTATTGGCATACCTTCTTTTTCTCTTGTTTTTCTTTATCTCGCCTTTGCATAGGTTATGACTCAGTCTTTCACTCCTCCAACATAATGTATGATTCTAATTTATCTTGTTTGTAACACAGTTAGTGAATGATGCGCACATTTGTTGTTGTTTCCCCATATTTCTGCACAATAACTCAGATATGTTAACACTGGCAAGCAGTAAAGAATATGAAGTGATTTATGGTCTAGAACAGGGGTGGGTAATTAATTTTTACCGGCGGCTGCATGAGCAACCCGAGCACTGCTGGAGGGCCACATCGACAATATTTCAATAAAATGTTGCTCAATATTATTTTTTATATACTGTAAGATAAATAATAATAATAATAATTAATAATAATAATAATAATTTCATTTAACCTAACTTAACTTTATACAAAAGCAGATTGCTTTTGATGGTTTTATTTTTAACACTGTCTTACACAAAACTTCCTGATGTATAATACAATGCAAAAATGTCCATTTCTGCACAGGGTTAATTCCTGT
Organism: Entelurus aequoreus; assembly: GCF_033978785.1. Classification (NCBI taxonomy): domain Eukaryota; kingdom Metazoa; phylum Chordata; class Actinopteri; order Syngnathiformes; family Syngnathidae; genus Entelurus; species Entelurus aequoreus. Next base: position 80,323,784 of record NC_084734.1, on the reverse strand, counting down.
CACTTTATCCTGCATCCTCTTTAAAAGTCCAACATTTTTCCCCGTCAGATTTGGACTACCATCTGTTGTCACACCTGCCAGCTTGTCCCATTTCAGTCCTAACATGTCCAAACACACATTTACCTATGTGAACAAGTCCTTACCTGTGATTGTCCCTTTAATTGACTGCATGGCTGCCAGCTCCTCCGTGATTTGAAAGTCTGCAGTTATCCCACGTAAGAAGATGAGCAGCTGGGCGGTGTCACGTACATCGCAGCTCTCATCCAAAGCCAGCGAAAAACAGTCAAAGTCGGCCGTTCTGTTCTTCAGCTGAAGCTCCAAGTTTCCAGCGATGGTCTTAACCCGCCTCGTTACAGTGCATCGGGAGAGTGACACGTTCTCAAATGCGCCCCTCTTCTCCGGGCATATCAGCGCAACAGAGTCCAATAAGCACTCCTTAATAAACTCTCCGTCAGAAAACGCCTCACTTTTTCTGGCGGTTTTGTGAGAAGTGACGAAACTTGTCCTGACGGCTGCATCTCTGGGGGTGTGAAATATGGCAAAAAGTCCTTGTTGGGTTTGCAGTTTTACCATCAACGCATCAGCCTCCCTTGCGCGCTCTTTATCAGACAGATTCCGGTATTTTTCCTCGTGCTTCGTCGTGTAGTGGCGATTAAAATTATATTCTTTAAACACAGCAACCTGTGTACCACACATTAAGCACACGGCTTTACCTTTAATTTATGTAAAGAAATACACAATCACACACGCGCATACGTCCACACGGAAGTAATACAAATAACGCTTTTCAAAACAAAAGCAGCACCATTGTATTGCACACTCGACATACAGTAGATACTTTTTATAATTTATTTTGTAATTTATGATTGGCCTCACGCAGGGCCGGACAGGGACGCACAAAGGGCCGGATGTGGCCCGCGGGCCGCTGAATGCCCAGGTCTGGTCTAGAACATGTTTTGCTTTACTCATTATTGACGTGTTTCTTGCTACTTTATGTTGTATATTTTTTTACATGAGGTTTGCAGTTCATTTTATCATCTATTATTACACCCAAAAATGTATTTTCTTTTACCCTTTCAATATCTACTCCATCTATTTGTATTTGTGTTTGACTTTACCTTCTGCTGTTACCAAATAGCATTATTTTAGTTTTACAAAATTTCCAAAACAGTTTGTGTCAGACTTAAGCAGCCCCGCTGAATATCATTCGGTTTTTATAAAAAACGGAGGTAAATTATTATTTTTTTTCAGCTATCATTAAAGAAAGAAACCCATTGCTTCGTGAAATCTTAATGTATTATTTCAAACCCCCAACCTACAATTAGCTTGTGCCATCACAGCCAGAGAAGGGCGACAGATCTACTCTTCTTGTAATAACGTCCACTGGCTATGACGAGTGTTCAAGCAGAACGTAAGCCAGTCTCACCGAATGTGACTTCATGTTTAAAAGTTTCTTTAGTCTAATCATTAGTTGTTTTTTTTTTCTCCATCTCAGAAAGGAGTGGGGACTTGAGCCTTTCCTTCCCCTCACACTGCTTCCAACAGTCAAGGAGAAGAATGTGTGCAAGATTCTGTCACAGCTGTTGAAGACCTACCAGCATCCACCACCATCGGGCAACAAGGTGCAACCACTGATAAGACTAATCTCTTGTCTGAGACATGACTTGACTAAAGCCGTACCCAGCACCCATGTTGTCTGAATAATCATTGTTCAAAAGAGCATCTCCCTATGTAGTTGCACAGAGGTGAGATCTGGAAAGTGGTGCAATCTTTCAACAAAATTGGTCTACTTTATACAATCTGAGGCATTCGTGTTTTTTGTTTATAGGGATTATGTGCATATTTCTGAAGATTAGCGAGAGTAGTTTCAGTTTCATAAAACCACTGCTTGTGGACTACTAATTATCTCGAGGCGTTTCAAAAGGATTTTATGTATTGAATAATTGTTCTTGAGAAACAAAATCAAATATTTATTACTTTTACAGTAGAATATAGGTGTTCTCAGCAGAAAATATTCCTGCAGATGATTTACATTTTTGGAAGCATTATTGTCCTGAATGTGGACATAGCCTGAATTTCATTAAGCAAAACAAAAAACAAAAGGCAGAGATGATTAACTTATCTTGTAAAATGAACTCAAAATGCCAATAGGAGATTTGACAATTCTCTACTGCCATTGTCCAGACAGTTTGTACGTCTTCTAAAAGATTATTGACAATGTTCTAAGACTATTACGCTGTAGTTACAGACCACCGTAAAGGTGAAGACAAGAAGCTATTGTATTTTGTGGTCTGTCCTGTTAAGTCTGTATAATTACCAACCCTGCAGCTTTGAAAAAGCTCCTTTGAGGTTTTGGATGTAAGTGTTGCAGAAGCCTTTATCACAACATGTGTGGCTCAACAGTGCCACCATGAGGTTGTTTTGGAAGAATGAGCTTTGAATATTGTTTTCTGTTGACAGGTGCCTCCTCTCCAGGGAAAGCTGCAGTACATGCGTGTACTCAATGACCTCCCACCCTTTGGGGGAATACTGTTCAACACAGTTGAAATGGTAAACACATCTTTAAAGGCCACTGTGTTATTTTCATATGGATCTTAACATTTTAAAGGCCTACTGAAATGAAATGTTTTTATTTAAAAGGGGATAGCAGATCCATTCTATGTGTCATACTTGATCATTTCGCGATATTGCCATATTTTTGCTGAAAGGATTTAGTAGAGAACATCGATGATAAAGTTCGCAACTTTTGGTCGCTGATAAAAAAAAACCTTGCCTGTACCGGAAGTAGCGTGACGTCTCAGGTTGAAAGGCTCCTCACATTTCCCCATTGTTTACACCAGCAGCGAGAGCGATTCGGACAGAGAAAGCGACAATTACTCCATTAATTTGAGCCAGGATGAAAAATTTGTGGATGAGGAACGTGAGAGTGAAGGACTAGAGTGCAGTGCAGGACGTATCTTTTTTCGCTCTGACCGTAACTTAGGTACAAGCGCTCATTGGATTCCACACTCTCTCATTTTTCTATTGTGGATCACGGATTTGTATTTTAAACCACCTCGGATACTATATCCTCTTAAAAATGAGAGTTGAGAACGCGAAATGGACATTCACAGTGACTTTTATCTCCACGACAATACATCGGTGAAGCACTTTAGCTACGGAGCTAACGTGATAGCATCATGCTTAAATGCAGATAGAAACAAAATAAATAAACCTCTGACTGGAAGGATAGACAGCAGATCAACAATACTACTATCAGGAGACACCGAACCAAACACTGGACATGTAACTACACGGTTAATGCTGTGCCGCCTGTCAAAGCCTAGCAATGCTGTTGCTAATGACGCCATTGAAGCTAACTTAGCTACGGGACCTCGTCAGAGCTATGATAAAAACATTATCTCTCCACCTACGCCAGCCCTCATCTGCTCATCAACACCGGTGCTCACCAGCGTTCCAGCGATCGACGGCGCGACGAAGGACTTCACTCGATCATCGATGCGGTCGGCGGCTAGCGTCGGATAGCGCGTCTGCTATCCTCAAAGTCCTCCTGGTTGTGTTGCTGCAGCCAGCCGCTAATACACCGATCCCACCTACAGCTTTCTTCTTTGTAGTCTCCATTGTTCATTAAACAAATTGCAAAAGATTCACCAACACAGATGTCCAGAATACTGTGGAACTTTGCGATGAAAACAGAGCTGTTTGTATTGAGATACAATGTGTCCGAATACTTCCGTTTCAACCATTGACGTCACGCGCATACGTCATCATACATAGACGTTTTCAACCGGAAGTTTAGCGAGAAATTTAAAATTGCACTTTCTAAGTTAACCCGGCCGTATTGGCATGTGTTGCAATGTTAAGATTTCATCATTGATATATAAACTATCAGACTGCGTAGTCGGTAGTAGTGGGTTTCAGTAGGCCTTTAAAGGTCGAATATTACATACACTACCTTAAATAACTAAGTCTCATTGTCCCACAATCGTGTATTGAAAGTGCGTTGCCAAAAAAAGTTTGCGTTGGTGCTGTACTTCATACAGTTTAAAAGTAAGGGTCTGTCCCCAGAAAACTGTTTTTAGGTGGAAACGGTGAAGATATGTTCCATTTCAGCCTTTTATTCCCACGCAAACTGCATTTTTGGTGGTCTGAAAAGTAAGTATTTGAAAACTGTTTCCAGAGCGGGAAGGTCTGAAAACACTGGTGTTGTCGTTTCCATGGGGCGAAGGAAGCCGCCAGAGTACCCGAGAATTATGTCGTCTCCGCCCCGACAGGAAGAAGGCACGCTTAACAGCTGTCAACAACAAAGCTATGATTTGGCTGTACAATAATTACCATTAGCACTATGGCAACAAAACCTCGTCGTCATCTGTCAACTAGACATGTAGTACAGACACATACACAATGATGATAACACGCGTCATATTATTTCAAAGCTTGGGCCTCTAGAAGAACGAGTGCTTGTTTGTCTTCTTTACTTAGAGACTTAGACTTCCTTTTATTGTCATTCAAATTTGAACTTTACAGTACAGATAAGAACAACATTTTGTTGCATTAGCTACCATGAATTGATTTATGTGGACTTAAACAAGTTGAAAAACTTATTTGGGTGTTACCATTTAGTGGTCAATTGTACGGAATATGTACTGTACTATGCAATCTACTAATAAAAGTTTCAATCAAGCAATCAAGCTCGTTGTAGTGCAGGATAAAAGAGCAATAAGGTGCAGATATAAATAAATAGATTACTGTACAGATAAACATATTGCACTTTTGCATATGCATCCATGTTTATGGAGGTATGTTATATTGTCTTTATATTCCAGGGAGTTAATCCGTTTTGGGGGGGAATTGAGGGGATTATTTTAATGCGTTCAAGAGTCTTATGACCTGAGGGAAGAAGCTTTTACAGAAACTGGAGGTTCTGCTACGGAGGCTGCGGAACCTCTTTCTAGAGTCCAGCAGTGAAAACAGTCCTTGGTGGGGGTGGGAGGAGTCTCTGCAGATTTTCTGAGCTCTGGTCAGGCAGCGGCTTTTTGCGGTTTCCTGGATAGGAGGAAGAGGAGTCCTGATGATATTTTCTACTTTCTACTACTGTACACTACTGATAAAACTAGTGTTTTACCGGTATATACTGTAATTTAAAGTACTAGTGATGTTTAATATTGTAACTTTTTGTTTTAAGTGTGTAATGAGAATGAGACAATGTTGTTTAATTTTAAGTTAAGTGAAAGTTAAAGTACCAATGATTGTCACACACACACTAAGTGTGGTGAAATGTGTCCCCTGCATTTGACCCATCACCTCGTTCACTCCCTGTGAGGTGCCGCGCCCGAGAATAATTTTTTGGTGATTCAACCCCCAATTCCAACCGTTGATGCTGAGTGCCAAGCAGGGAGGCAATGGGTCCCATTTTTATAGTCAGTATGACTCAGCCGGGGTTTGAACTCACAACCTACCGATCTCAGGGCGGACACTCTAACCACTAGGCCACTGAGTAGGTTTTGTGTGTGTGTGAGTGCCTGTGTACTATTTCCTTTTTTATTTGACAAGATTCGCTTTTTAAAACAGTGCACAGTATCAAACAAAAGACTGTATACGTTAATCCATGCAGACAATATCCAACATCCTCTTCTTTATTTTCCCAGTTGTGGGCGCCTCGGTGGATCCTTCAAACACGTTTTATTTAGTCTCTTCTGCGGCTGTCGGGTGTCTAAGTAAACAATTTAGAATGTTTCATCACATTATAACTATGTGTGAAATATGAACAATGTTAGGAAATAGGAACAACACACCAACACACAGATTATGCATCATAACTTAACACTTACATTATGCTAGCTAAACCAGCTATGATATGGCATAACAAGTAGCTCGTAGCAGTTAGCTCGTCAAGATTCAAGTATGATTAAACTTACCAGAAGCGCATTTCTGCTTTAGTTGTCCACTCCAAGACTCCAAGAGACAATATATCGCTGGTTTGACTGTAAGTATTCGAGGACAGCTGTACAATGAGGCGAGTTTCAGTGGATGAAGAATCTTCAGGACTCCCGGTCAACATTCTCTTGATATTTCACAGTTTTTTTATTTCCACCTCGTCCTCTGTCCAAACAAAAGTGTAACTTTGGTTGTGCGCTTCTGCCATCATCACTTTTTGTTGTGACGTGTGACTGGTGAATAGAGAATAGAATTTTAGGCGCGTGCGCGGTTTCTTCTATAGTTTTGGTGGTTCCGGTGGCTTTGTTTGCATGCAGCGCCACTTATGGCGAGGTAGTGTATGACATCATCCTCACCCAGGAAACGTTTCCGTCTGAATGTGACTCACTATTGATAGGACAATGTGGGGACGCATTTTTTTATAACCCAAAACAAAAAAACAAACATTGCTGTGGGGACATGCCCTAAGACAAACCATTTTGTATGAGCTGTTTGACCACGCCTGTCTCTGACAGTGTGTGACTCCAAGAAGTTGAACTGTTGTGAACTGTATCCACTTTTTACACACACACTGTAACTCTGCTCTTGTCCAAAGTAATAGATGCCATATATCACATACAATAATGTAACATTAAGGAGTGGGACAAGAGGACACAAATGTTAATAACATTTGCATAGCTCTATGTGTTGCAGTGCCTGTAATACAGTCATATTTAAACAGCAACATTATGCTCGGTTAGTCTATTCCCTGAAGAAAAACAAAATGATAAACACACAACTCCCAAGTCTGTACTGACAGTTAGTTGGCAGAGCACCAGGCGTTATATTAAGATGTGAAGTGAAGCCTGTTCTTTTACAAAGCAGTTTTCTGTGAAGTGGTGGGCGAATACACAGGGTGGGTACACCTATCATTCATCACGCCCATGAGGAAGGAGATGTTTCTTTCCTGGCATCATAAAAACCTGCAACTTCAAAAGTACTGTTTTGAGCACGTCTTCTCTCAAAAGTGTAGCAACCAAATTTCTTCTCATGTGATGGTGCAAGAGAAACATATTAGTCGTGTGTGATCTTTTAAAGACGAATATTACCGATGTAGCGGTCTTTAGAATTGACTGTTTAAGGACATTATTTTACCCGGAATATGTACTTCACTGTGCAACCTACTAATAAAAGTCTCAATCAATCAATCAATCAATCAATCAATCAAACCCATGTAACTATTCTGCATTGTTCTACAGGATGAAAAACAATCAGCCACAAATCTTCTGGTTGGTCCTCGACATGGAATCAGCCATGTGATTGATCTGAAAAACAACCTGACTACCGTTCTGACAGAGTTTAGTAGGATATCCAAGATCCAGCTCTATCGAGAGACCCAAGGAGTGGCACGTGTGGAGGTGTCAATCCACGATGGAAAGGTATTACAACGCTGTTTTACTTAAAAAATGTATTAAATATGATGACTACTTCTTCCTTATTGATGTTTAACATTCCCTTCCCTGCTACCCTCTGCAGCCGCTTGTGCTACTCATGGAATGGCCTGATGCCAGTAACTTTGCCTGCCTCATCTCTGGATACTACAAACTGTTTGTAGACCCAAAAAGGAACATTTACTTCAGGATCCCTGGTCAGTCTCATATGACCAAGGCAGGTATGTTGGTACAAAACACAACTGACTTCAAAATCCTTTAGGGCATTTGTAGTGCATCACAAAAGTTACACTGTATTGCCTTGGGACAACACAACACAACACAACAGCATGTTAGAATAGTTGGTTTATTATATTTGTTGGCTAATACATTGCATAGACTGAACATGTAATAACGTTGAATTGACATCACGTGGCACCTTCTGCTGTCTGTCATCTTCATCTTGGCTCATCAGACAGACATACTCATTCTTTTTCCTGCAAGCCAACCATAACATTATGGAATTCCAGTGTGCAACCTTTTGCTGTGATCTCAAACTTTTGTTCAAGCATGAACAGATCTACTGCCATTTGCTGTGTCTACCTGTAGTCTGCATCAAGGAAGGATCGTCATACCATCACATTCCACCTGAACCTAACCCTACAACCTCAGACGTCAGCTTTCAGCATCCATTTGTGAAATAAAAAATACTCCACATGAGATCATCAACTGTTGCCTCTGCTTTCCCATTTGGATCTTCTTAAAAATCAACCAAACAAATGTTTAAAAGCCTCAAACTCTTCACTGCTCTGACAATTCTGTCCTCAGATTACAGAAGCTCCCACCATTCACACCCGCGCTCTGGGGCAACCGGATTACCAAGTGGAGGGCGAAGAGGGGATGAGAGAGAAAACTCGCACAGAGATACAGGGTCTTCCAGGGCCGTAGCCCCTGCAGAGTCTCAACATCTAGGTCTGTGTCATTTCCACCTTCAGGAACAACAACAGTTTCAGGAGCTCCAAGCACACCCTGAAGCTGAACTTGACATCAATGAGAACTTTATTTCCCAGGAGGCCCCTGGGCGGCCCCGCACCAAGTCAGAGCCAACGCAACAGAGTACCGAGGATATTGCTGGGGTTTCAGTGAACCCCCCAGTAGATAATGCAGGATTTAGAGTCCGAGCTCAAACATTGGCTCAGACGCAGAAAGCACCACGGTTCTTCTGTGACTCCTGCAAAGACAGGCAGCGGAATGGAGATTTGTCAACAGCTGAGAACAGTGGTCGAAGCTCAGGAAAAGTGTGCTCTAGTGCTTGTGCTTCTCGAAATGGAGGTAGCGTTGACCTCATGGCCCTGCCGCCCCCTGGGAATGAGGACGACGATGAAGAGGAGCCACCCGTTGAAGGTGAAAAGCTGCAGCTACCACCACCTGCGATTGCTGCCCCACCACCTGGCTTTAGAGACAACAGCTCTGATGAGGATGACTCAAAGAGAGGAAGGAAGGCTCGGACCAGCGGCAACACAGCAATTACCAGTGGGAAACAGCGCCAAACTAAAGAAGCCGTGCCTGTGACACTAATTGATAACGTGGCTACAAGAACAGTTCGAGATCATGCACAGGAACTTGACGATGCTTTGGTGTCCACCTTACAGGCTCTAGAGGCTTTGGCAGCTTCTGAGGAGTATCCCCATCCCCACCAACAGCCAACACAGACTGCAGGTCAACAGCCTCAGTCATACTATCGTCCACATCTCAGTAACTGTAATCAGACTTTTACACTACATTTGCAGTGTAGAATCACCTGTTTTCCTACAGAGAAATGGCAACCAAATGTTACTATTTCAAATGGCAGTAATTCATATATAATGGCTGCATAAACACATAATAAAAGAACATTAACACCCTATTGTAATTTAGCATTACTGATTACTAAACATAGACAAAAAATAGTTAAAGACAAGAGAAAAAAACCTAAGCCGCAATAGTTTTTTACTTTTACTTTATAAATCCTGTCCCTTGAAAATTGTATTACCTCATCCTGGCTTATTTATTAAGAGAACAAATATGGCATGCACAGTTATTTGTCTCTGAGCAAAGAATGTCCAATAATGTAGTGATCATTTAGAATGGCAAAAACTGAATACCAAGAGACTAAATAGAAAAACTGGACACTGCTTAAGATGAATCCACATAGTTGCAAATGATTGATTACAAAGCATTTTTAATGGTGATTTAATTTTTGTAAATGTACCCTATATTTCCTTGACCATCCTACTCATGTGCGTTTATGTCCCATTCCTCAGGGCTCATCGTATTGGCTGCTATTACACCAGAGTCATCGTTGGACTCAGGCCATGAGACCAATTCTTCTGAACTGACAGATGTTTCTGAGATGGTTTCAGCGATGAAGCAGAATCAAAACCAGGCTTACCTGTTAACACATCATATAAACAAGGAAAGTCGCCTCTGCCGCCGCGACTTTCCTTTGGCAATCCCTGGATGCACAGCAAAGACAATAGGGACAGGGGCATTTTCTGTGGGTCAGATACGTGCTGGATGTCCACCCAAGCAAGTAATTCTCAGCAAGACTGTACCCTTCAAAGTCGACCCTTGTCAAGACTCTGGAATTGTCGGTGTTGTGAGGGAGCATAGAAGCAATCAAGATACTATTCAGAATGAACAGACACTTGAATTAAATGCAAACTTTGATTCTACTAAAGCAAACATTCATAATCCTACATCTAAACCAGCTGAAGAACTTAAAGTGTCTGAGGTTTCGCTTTCAGCACAAGTCACTAAAGATCCAAAGTCGTCCAGTGTCACTGGGGATATTCAAAGGCTAAATCTTCCTGATGGCGTAAAGGAGAAGACAACACCACCTCTTAATACAGACAAAGCCTTATCTGTTCTATTACCTGTGGACAGAACTGCCTCAGCCAAGACTCCCCTGACTAATATGTGCCAAGACGCCGAGACTGCCTCTAGCGAGACCAGTAAGCCTTCCAGCTCGACAGAATTTCTGTCAGTTAATGATCTTTTCTGCACATGCCCGGTGCAACAGGGACCCGGGCCTCAGTTGAGAATCAAAGATGCACAGGTTCAGAAGGTAGTAGTGTTTCAATCCTCATCCCCTACTGATGATGAGCATCTACGAGCAAAAGGACTCTTCTTGGCTAACAACAAAGAAAATGCCATAAAAATGGCAGCAGAATGTAATTTGGCAAAACCAAGTCCTAAAGTGCAGATCAACTATTCCCCTAATTTGCCTCTAAAAGCAGAGAGAAAAGATGAAGCCGATAGCATGACAGATGTTGTCCCTGGTAAATCCCACTCCGAGCCACAGATATGTGTCACAAAATCATTACCTAATTTAGAGGATAACACACCAATATCCTCTTTAGATAAGGTATATACTCTGCCAGCGAGAGAATCAAAGAAAGTGGACAGTTTAAAGGGGAAATCCCAGCGCAGTGCCCCTTTTTTGAGCATTAGAAATTTACTTTCAGCAACGTTTCCGGCAAGAATGAGGAGGGAAACAGATGAGCGAAGGGCTCAACTGCAAAAGGTTCGTCAGTACGAGTTGGAGTTCTTAGAAGAGCTGCTGAAACCCAAGTCCTCACAGGGAGAATTTTTGCCCCAAGGATCCTCACCTGTGCCCTCAGGGACTCCTTGTGCATGTCAGCTACGCAACAGCCCTGTCCTAAAAGCACCAGGTATCTCCAGGGAGCAGAGACGTAGCTGTGACTGTAAGAGAATGTGTAGAGGTATGAGGTTACCTGATACGCCAGTTGGCTCCATGACAGAAACGCAGAACAGAGGCAGGGAGAGAACTACAGCAAATACCCCTCCCACGGTCACCAAAGCACCTCATAGTGAAGGTGCTACAAGGAGATCTCAGAATTTGGAAGTCAAGACTGCACGAATACGTTCCATCAGCCTTGAATCAAGGGAGCCAAGGGGAGAGCAGGGCTCCTGCTTGCCAACTGGTACCTCACAAACAGACTACGTGGAGGAACCACAAAAACTCCAGAGGCGATATAGCATTGGAGAGCTCGATAACAATACTAACACTCCGGTTTATGCTGAGGTGAAGCCCAAAACCAAAAGTCTTGAGAAAGAGATGGAGAGAGTGAGGGCCACAGGATTGAGGCTGCCGACCCCAGTGGAGCCAATTCATACACAATCTCTTCAGCCGGACGGGAAGGGGAAAAAGAGTGTGTTTTTTATACAGAGCAATGAGTTATTGTGTGAGAATAAAGGAGAGACCGCGGAGGTTCTGCTGACCTTGCCCAGCGAAGACAGCGACGACAGGGACAAATGCTGCTCATTCTGTTTCTGCTACAGGAAATGTGAGGCAGCAGATGAGAGCAGTGAGAAGGACGAGTTATCCTACTCCATTCCCCTTCAGGTTCTTCCAGGTATGGAGCTGGACTCAAGTACCTTCCCTGTTGTTAGCAAAACCCTCCAGGTTCTTAATGCAGAGGACTGCAGTGTAGAAGAAGACACAGAGAAAGAGCCGCACGCACAAGAGATTGACCTTAGAGCATGTGGTACACTGGAGGGGAGCCTGGCACGGGTCCAGACCCTACAGGGGAAATCCTTCAGCCTGCCTGATGGCTTCCTAAACGCCCAGTTGGATGCAAATGAGTTATTAGCTATCCTGCGTCAGTGTGCAAACAGCCCACAAGCTGAGGGTGAGGCTCGTCTTCAACCCTCACGGATTACAGAGTACAAACAGGAGCTGGCGGTGCGCTTCAAAGAATTCCGAGCATCTTGTCGAAGAGTGGCGAGTGTGGAAAAAAGCCCGACTTGTATGCTCGCCGTTGTCACAGCCAGCTTTCAAGTGTTGTGCGAATTAACGCAGACCTTCATTAAACTGGTCCGAGGGGTTCGCACAGAAACTCAAAGACAGCAGCTGTTGAGGAAAGTGGAGGAAGTCGCTATTAACTACACTTTGCTTCTCCGCGCAGCGGAGGAATCGATGGGACATTCAAGCAGCCTGCCAACGAAAACAGTGAGCCCTCAAGTGTCCTCCAACACCAACAACATGAGCTCACTCACCCGACCCATCAAAGTGCTTTCTGCCCAATAAGGAGAACTTTGGCGGGATTGTGAACAAAACCAACTTACGCGCATTAATTATTTATTTATTGTTTACATTTTTACTGAATGTGAAATGGATACTCAATGCAGCTGTTCCATCCCATGTTTACAGGCCCTGAGGTAGCCTTGTGGATATCGCTCTGAAATGTAAAGATTCACCAAACCAATGCACAAGTGAACAGAACCCCAAAAAAGACTGGGTGATACAGGGCTAATCACCTCATCAGTATATTATCAAAACAAATAATTCAATATCGTATATTTTATATGTAGTATAGATTTGAGTTGTGTCTACCTAGAAAATGTTTAAAAAATTGTGAAGAAAAAGAGTGATAAATATATTTAAAGAGAATTATTAAGATAATAAATATATGCTCTGGACATTAAAGAGAATTGGTCAAGTAGCGACTGCTGTAAAGTGCATAGTTTAAAGCAATGGTTGGTGACTATGTCGATACGTGGAACTAAATGTTGTAATGAAGAAATTTCTGTTGGCTATGTCGGACATATTTAAGACATCAGCGCCAGTGTTGGATAATAAAAACCGCTCAAAGCCAAGCGCAACTTATTAAACTTAGTCATGCTGACCCTATTGGTATGCACTGGGTATCATGTAGCAGAGACCCAAGTAACACTTTTATCCTCTGTACTATACCATCCTGTAGAGAAAGAACGCCCACACTGCACCCAAATACAAAATATGTGTTAACACCATCTTGCTTCACAATGCCACTTGCATCTCACTATTCATAAATTAAATGATAAATGGGTTATACTTGTATAGCGCTTTTCTACCTTCAAGGTACTCAAAACGCTTTGACAGTATTTCCACATTCACCCATTCACACACACATTCACACACTGAAGGAGGGAGCTGCCATGCAAGGCGCTACCAGCACCCATGAGGAGCAAGGGTGAAGTGTCTTGCCCAAGGACACAACGGACGTGACTAGGATGGTAGAAGGTGGGGATTGAACCCCAGTAACCAGCAACCCTCCGATTGCTGGCACGGCCACTCTACCAACTTCGCCACGCTGTCCCCATGTCATGTGCACAATAAGGAAGTTTTTTTTTGTAAATGGACAATCCAGACGCAATTAAAACATGAAGAGAACGAAGGTGCACCATGGCCCTAGAAATGCTTAATATGTGAATTTGGTTGTATGTAAACAAGCAAAAGGGACATGATGGTGTGCTCCCATATAGCGCAAAATACTACATACTGTAAAAGATGCTATAGTTTTAAGTACACTCATCCAACAGCAATGAAATAAGCTTACTCTTCAAATTTCACACAGCTTCCGGATTTAGAACTGAAGTTGAAATAATGTGTATTTCAGTGTTTTTTCCCCATCTTTCAACCATGAGTTTGACATCATTCTCATATCTAAAGCCTTCATAGGATCCTGTGTCATGTTAGGTTGTCGGGCGCACTATCAATTTGCTTTCTGTGTGCTTTTGTACATTGTGCAATCTAGGACATATATAAGAAACACACAAAGTAGTTTTATATGTATTTTAATAAAACTAACACATCAGCCTCCTGTCTGAAGTCTTTGTGTCACACCCGCTATAAGAAATGGAAAAAAAAAAGAAAGAAAAAAAGATGCTTTCACACTTGTGAATATGTGAACTGGCCCATTTTCTATGATTGAAAAAAAAGAATAAATTATATGAAATGCTGATTACATCACTGTATCTTTTCTTTCTAGTACAGTAAATACATCTCAAATTAAATTCTACCAAAAATGTCCCATGAATCATAAATTCTACCAATATTTCCCATAAATCATTTGGGGTGCTTGATTGTGCCATTTTTAGATGTGACTGTGACTCATTATTCAACAATATTATTTTATTGATGTTTACATCATTAAACAATAATAATGTATTGATATTATGTCCACCAACGTGGATTGTGGTTGTTGTTGTGGCATTTCTCATGAACATACACAGTCCATTCTACCATTCTTCATAAGTTTCTCAAAGTTTGTACATTGTCCTTTGATAATTATTGTTTTACAATAGGATAGCATACGTAGTATGTGAATATTTTTTAATTTGTCGTATTTAGAAATTTATTACACAAAACTTTAAATGTAAATATAAAGATTTGCGACTTACATAACTGTTAAAGTGTAAGATAAATAAGCATGAAACATGTATTTTTCTAAACAAAAATAGCAGCCAATGTTCTCTCATCAGCAATTTCACAAATACCATTATCTGGATGCTTTATTAAAGGCCTACTGAAATGAATTTTTTTTATTTAAACGGGGATAGCAGATTAATTCTATGTGTCATACTTGATCATTTCGCGATATTGCCATATTTTTGCTGAAAGGATTTAGTATAGAACAACGACGATAAAGTTTGCAACTTTTGGTCGCTGATAAAAAAAGCCTTGCCTATGCCGGAAGTAGCGTGACGTCACAGGAGGAAGGATTCCTCACAATTCCCCGTTGTTTACAATGGAGCGAGAGAGATTCGGACTGAGAAAGCGACGATTACCCCATTAATTTGAGCGAGGATGAAAGATTCGTGGATGAGGAACGTTAGAGTGAAGGACTAGAGAGGCAGTGCAGGGTGTATCTTTTTTCGCTCTGACCGTAACTTAGGTACAAGGTCTCATTGGATTCCACACACTCTCCTTTTTCTATTGTGGATCACGGATTTGTATTTTAAACCACCTCGGATACTATATCCTCTTGAAAATGAGAGTCGAGAACGCGAAATGGACATTCACAGTGACTTTTATCTCCACGACAATACATCGGCGAAGCTCTTTAGCTACTGAGCTAAGGTGATAGCATCTGGCTCAAATGCAGATAGAAACAAAATAAATAAATCCCTGACTGGAAGGATAGACAGAAGATCAACAATACTATTAAACCATGGACATGTAAATACACGGTTAATAATTCTCAGCCTGGCAAAGCTTAACAATGCTGTTGCTAATGACGCTGAAGCTAACTTAGCAACTTAGCAACCGCACCTCACAGAGCTATGATAAAAACATTAGCGCTCCACCTACGCCAGCCAGCCCTCATCTGCTCATCAACACCCGTGCTCACCTGCGTTCCAGCGATCGACGGCCTGACGAAGGACTTCACCCGATCACAGATGCGGTTGGCGTTTGCTATCCAAGTAACTCTTTGTTGTGTTGCTACAGCCAGCCGCTAATACACTGATCCTACCTACAACTTTCTTCTTTGCAATCTCCATTGTTCATTAAACAAATTGCAAAATATTCACCAACACAGATGTCCAGAATACTGTGGAATTGTTCGATGAAAACAGAGCAGTTTGTATGGTGACACATTGGGTACGAATACTTCCGTTGCCGTCGTGACGTCACGCGCATACGTCTTCATACATAGACGTTTCCAACCGGAAGTTTAGCGGAAAATTTAAAAATGCACTTTATAAGTTAACCCGGCCGTATTGGCATGTGTTGCAATGTTAAGATTTCATCATTGATATATAAACTATCAGACTGCGTGGTCGGTAGTAGTGGCTTTCAGTAGGCCTTTAAACTCTATAATTCACTCAAAAAGGCCCCCATGGTGTAATCCATTGTTTTTGTTGTTGGTTGTTTTTTGTATGTACAGTACACCTATTCATTCCTGTCTTAGTCTTCGTGATCTCCACTGTGGACTTCTGTCTGTATTTACTCATGTTTTGAGAGCAATAAAGGACATTCTGTAAATTTTTTCAGATATTTGGAAATTACATTGCGTAGATTAAGCGTGTCACAGTTCCATTACAAAACGTTGGTGATATTTCCTGGTTGCTTTGTTCACTTTTAACAGTTATTTTCTCTGATGCACACTTTACGCTTTGCAGGGGTCGCCAACTCGTCGATTACGATCGACCAAACGATCTTTGGGACTCTACTGGTCGATTCTAAAAATATTTGGAAAAAATAATGTTTTAATCTGTGACCAACAGACCCCCCCCCCAACAGGCGCATGTTAGCCGCTGAACACGGCCCCACCAATGAGCACAGATGCACAACTTGCCTTGGAAAGCCGCGTTGCGTGACATGCACATCTCAAAAAATCCTCAAGCTGCTACAATGCATTAAAGGCCTACTGAAATGACATTTTTTATTTAAACGGGGATAACAGATCCATTCTATGTGTCATACTTGATCATTTCGCGATATTGCCATATTTTTGCTGAAAGGATTTAGTAGAGAACATCGACGATAAAGTTCGCAACTTTTGATCGCTGATAAAAAAAAAGCCTTGCCTGTACCGGAAGTAGCGTGACGTCACTGGTTGAAGGGCTCCTCACATTTCCTCATTGTTTTCAATGCAGCGAGAGCGATTCGGACCGAGAAAGCGACGATTACCCCATTAATTTGAGCGAAGATGGAAGATTTGTGGATGAGGAACGTGAGAGTGAAGGACTAGAGAGCAGTGCAGGACGTATCTTTTTTCGCTCTGACCGTAACTTAGATACAAGGGTTAATTGGATTCCACACTATCTCCTTTTTCTATTGTGGATCACGGTTTTGTATTTTAAACCACCTCGGATACTATATCCTCTTGAAACGCGAAATGAACATTCACAGTGACTTTTATCTCCACGACAATACATCGGCGAAGCTCTTTAGCTACGGAACTAACGTGATAGCATCGTGCTTAAATGCAGATAGAAACAAAAGAAATAAACCCCTGACTGGAAGCATAGACAGAAAATCAACAATACTATTAAACCATGGACATGTAACTACACGGTTAATGCTTTCCAGCCTGTCGAAGCTTAACAATGCTGTTGCTAACGACGCCATTGAAGCTAACTTAGCTACGGTACCTCGACAGAGCTATGCTAAAAACATTAGCTATCCACCTACGCCAGCCAGCCCTCATCTGCTCATCAACACCCGTGCTCACCTGCGTTCCAGCGATCGACGGAGCGACGAAGGACTTCACCCGATCATAGATGCGGTCGGCGGCCCAGAGACGGAAAAAGTCAAGGTGAGGTCGCCGGCTAGCGCGTCTGCTATCCATCTCAAAGTCCTCCTGGTTGTGTTGCTGTAGTCCGTCGCTAATACACCGATCCCACCTACAGCTTTCTTCTTTGCAGTCTTCATTGTTTATTAAACAAATTGCAAAAGATTCACCAACACAGATGTCCAGAATACTGTGGAATTATGTGGTGAAAACCGAGCTTTTTGTATTGGATCCAAAGGGGTCCGAATACTTCCGTTCACTACGTGACGTCACGCGCAAACGTCATCATACCGAGACGTTTTCAGCCGGATGTTTCCCGGGAAATTTAAAATTGCACTTTATAAGTTAACCCGGCCGTATTGGCATGTGTTGCAATGTTAAGATTTCATCATTGATATATAAACTATCAGACTGCGTGGTCGGTAGTAGTGGCTTTCAGTAGGCCTTTAAGGACGGACGCAACAGTCCAAGCCCTGGCAGCTGTACACTGTGTTTCCCTTGAGAAGGCAAAGGAAATATACAAAACAGGACCAGAGTATGAGTGGAGGTAAGCTGCTTTATAACCTCAGAAAAATATAAGTTATTATTTTACTTACTTTACTTTACTGTTGAAACAGTGAGAAACAACTCGTTGCCCACCGGCCCACCAAGAACCTGAGTGAAGAAGACCAAGGAAGACAAACAGTTTGAGGGACAATTTTCAAAAAGCTCTGCAATACTACGAGTTTTTAAATAGACGTTGAATTTTAATAAAAAATAAATGTTCTGCTTTTATTGCTTGTTGTTTTACTACACGGCAGGGTATATAAGCGTTTTCTCTTTTTAATGACTATTACTAACTTCAAGATTAGGGTTACAGGTTTTTGAAATGTTGACACATGATTCTAGTACAGGCCTGGGCAATTATTTTGACTCGGGGGGCCACATTTAGAGAAAAAAATCTGTCTGGGGGCCGGTATATCTATTTTTAAGAACACTTATACAAAACCTAACAATAATGTCTGATTGAATGCTAAAAACGTTATGACAGACCGCCTTAAAAAAACGTAATGGAATTTTACATTTTTCTATGAACGATAAAACACTGAATATTGACAAAATATGAACACCCACTTTCGATCGACATATTTTACAATCAAGTGAAACGCAACTAAAATGCAACAAACAGTGAAATAGGAGCGCGAAGGGTACAAAATAAACCCACCTACAATCGGATATATCTGATATATCACTAAGCTTTAGAACTTTGTTGTGAAAATCTCCTTCCGTGTCTGTGGAAATGCTTCCCGCCCACACTGCTTGGTGCCTGGTCTGAGCTGCTGTGACTTAGATGACCATAGTAACTAATTAGATGACCATAGCAACTAGTATATCATCCATAAGCGCAGATTCCAACCATTTAAATACTTTGTATAGTTCAAGACTTACGGTAATTTGAAAACATCACTGCACATCATAATGGCAGCTACACATTTCCATCTTAAAGATATAAAAAAATTATTTGGGAATGTCCGGCGGGTCAGATTGAAAAGCTTAATGGGCTTATTAATTTGCCAGGTCTATTTTACCAACTTCTTCCAAACTACAGAGGGCTCCACCACTACAATTCTTTACAAAAATTCAAACTGAGGTTGGAAACTATAATACTAACTCCTCTTCAGGACCATCACAGATAGACAGACAACATTCACACTCACATTCACACACTAGGGACAATTTAGTGTTGCCAATCAACCTATCCCCAGGTGCATGTCTTTGGAGGTGGGAGGAAGCCGGAGTACCCGGAGGGAACTCATGCAGTCATGGGGAGATTGTGCAAACTCCACACAGAAGGACCCCGAACCCCAGTCCCACCGTGCTGTCTGCTTGAGAAACAAAAAAGTGGAAAACTCATGCCAAAAGTGTTAACTTGAGGAAAATTGTCATGCGAATCCTTTTGTGTGTTTGTGAAAAATGTTTTTGCGTTTGTGAAACCATTTTTTTTTTTTAGTTTGTAAAACATTTTTTTGAGTTTGTGGAGTTTTGGCAGTAATTTCACTCCATCGTCATAGCTGAGAAAGGGATCTCAGGCTCGAAAACGTTGGTGACCACTGCCTTACAGACTCA
Organism: Entelurus aequoreus; assembly: GCF_033978785.1. Classification (NCBI taxonomy): domain Eukaryota; kingdom Metazoa; phylum Chordata; class Actinopteri; order Syngnathiformes; family Syngnathidae; genus Entelurus; species Entelurus aequoreus. The sequence continues at coordinate 80,304,268 of NC_084734.1, read as the reverse complement.
AACTATATATACTCCTTACCGGCAATAGGAATGTTATTGTGTTGCTGACTTTTCATGTGTGTGTCGGTGGTGTGGGCCAAATTATTTGCAAGAGCCTCTTTGGTCAAGATATTGTCACGACGCGGACTCGAACCCGTGTTGCTCCTGCAACTGAGTGTCAAGATTCCTCCTCTGGCTGCTTGCCCGGACACGCCCCTGCTCGTGCTGGGAGCAGCACGCCCACACAGCGACAAGGCTGCAAACAATCACTCTTCAGCACACCTGCACTTGACGAGAGGGAGCAGCATAAAAGACCAGCAAAGCCAGGAGACCTTCGCCAGAACGTAGCCAGTCTTCCCTAAGTAAGCATCACGTCTGGCACCCCTCCCTTGTTCCTTGCTCGCCTTCTTGTGCTCTCCCTCGATTCCGATTTGATGTCTTTTGTGTTTTCCACAGTGTCTTTGATCGTGTCTTGCCTCACGACCTCCTCCCGGATCTTTACTTGCCTTCCCCGATCCTCGACCACTGCTTGGACCCTGACATCGGGACCTCTCTCCAGCCCCCGACTGCTTGCCTTCCTGCTGACTGCCTCTTCGCCTTCCCCCTTGGATTTGACGAAAGATACATCCAACATGCACCGACAACATCCTCTGGTAAATTCCACATTGTTAATTCCACACATCGTCCGCATTACACACCCCACACATTCATCAAAGGTTTCAATAAACCTTCTAAACCGCAGTTCTGCCCTGGTGTTGCCTCCTTCCCTTTGCCTAGTACACAACAGATATTATAGAAGCCCTATTGATGTGTGACCACAAAAAGGTCAAATGTCTTAATTTCAATAATCAATCAATCAAAGTTTTTTTGTATAGCCCTTAATCACAAGTACATCAAAATGCTTCACAAACCACTACGACACAAACCGGTACTCATACTACACACAACTGTTTGTTACTTCATAAGCAGATTTGATATGGCCTTGCCAACAAGCCTTTACACTATCTAGTGCGCAAAAATTCACGTTGATATGGTCCAAAGTGGCCGTATGTGAATATATATTCTGTATAAACAGTATTTGTATTTATTGATGTTGTAATCTTTTATTGCTAGCTATATAAGTTGAACTACGATAATATATGAATTAGCTTCATGGTACATCCTTGTACCATGAAAATTTACTTTTTATAACATTGGAACCAACAGAAAATAAAATAATGTACAATAAAATACATGTAATTTTGGTGTGGTTTTAAATTATGGCTTCAGTGGCTCTACTGTGTAGAGTTTGTACCTGCCCCTGTCTCAATGATATAATCACGATACCAAGTGACACAATCAGCGTTCCAGAGATAAGATCCCTCATGGAAACGACTACTGGATTCCTGTTAATGGATAAATGCTTAGCTTTTTGAAACTCGCACATATGCTCTGCTTTATGCTCGCCTAGAGAATGGACAATTAACTGTCTGCAATTAAAGTGACTGTTTGCAACCTTTACATGGCTGCCCACAGGGCACAAACCTTCGAAAGTGTTGTAAGACATTTACTCTTTTTTTTTTTCTTTCTCTTTTAACCACTAATGGTAAATTAAGGTGTTCTACAAACCCCAAAACCAGTGAAGTTGGTACGTTGTGTAAATCGGAAATAAAAACAGAATACAATGATTTGCAAATCCTTTTAAACCTATATTCAATTGAATAGACTGCAAAGACAAGATACTTAACGTTGGAACTGGAAAACGTTATTTTTTGCAAATATTAGCTCATTTGGAAATTGATGGCTGCAACGTATTTCCAAAAAAGCTGGCACGAGTGGCAAAAAAAGACTGATAAAGTTGAGGAACGCTCATCAAACACTTATTTGGAACATCCCACAGGTGAACAGGATAAAAGGGAACAGGTGGGTGCCATGATTGGGTATAAAAGCAGAATCCATTAAATGCTCAGTCATTCACAAACAAGGATGGGGCGAGGGTCACCACTTTGTCAACAAATGCTTGAGCAAATTGTCGAACAGTTTAAGAACAACATTTGTCAACGAGCTATTGCAAGGAATTTAGGGATTTCACCATCTTAAGGTCTGTAATATCATCAAAAGGTTCAGAGAATCTGGAGAAATCACTGCACGCAACATTGAATGCCCATGACCTTCGATCCCTCAGGTGGTACTGCATCAAAAACAGACATCAGTGCGTAAATGATATCACCACATGGACTCAGGAACCCTTCAGAAAACCACTGTCAGTAACTACAGTTTGTCGCTATATCTGTAAGTGCACGTTAAAACTCTACTATGCAAAGCGAAAGCCATTTATCAACAACACCCAGAAACGCCACCGGCTTCGCTGGGCCCGAACTCATCTAAGATGGACTGATGCCAAGTGGAAAAGTGTTCTATGGTCTGACGAGTCCACAATTCAAATTGTTTTTGGAAACTGTGGACGTCGTGTCCTCCGGACCAAAGAGAAAAAGAACCATCCAGATTGTTATAGGCGCAAAGTTGAAAAGCCAGCATGTGTGATGGTATGGGGGTGTATTAGTGCCCAAGACATGGGTAACTTACACATCTGTGAAGGCGCCATTAATGCTGAAAGGTACATACAGGTTTTGGAGCAACATATGTTGCCATCCAAACAACGTTACCATGGACGCCCCTGCTTATTTCAGCAAGACAATGCCAAGCCATGTGTTACATCAACGTGGCTTCATAGTAAAAGAGTGTGGGTACTAGACTGACCTGCCTGTAGTCCAGACCTGTCTCCCATTGAAAATGTGTGGCACAATATGAAGCCTAAAATACCACAGCGGAGACTGTGACTGTTGAACAACTTAAGCTGTACATCAAGCAAGAATGGGGAATAATTCCACCTGAAAAGCTTAAAAAATTGGTCTCCTCAGTTCCCAAACGTTTACTGAGTGTTGTTCAAAGAAAAGGCCATGTAACACAGTGGTAAAAATGCCCCTTTGCCATCTTGTTTGCAATGCGTTGCTGCCATTAAATTCTAAGTTCATGATTATTTGCAACAAAAAAAAATTGTTTCTCAGTTCGAAAATTAAATATATTGTCTTTTCAGTCTATTCAATTGAATGTACGTTGAAAATGATTTGCAACTCATTGTATTCTGTTATTATTTACGAATTACACAACGTGCCAACTTCACTGGTTTTGGGTTTTGTATATCCCCAGACTGAGAATAATGCTCTAACCAGCCTGATTTTTTTTATCATTGTTTTGTCAAGCTGCTGCAGTCTTCTGGCACCTGAGGAGGTCCGCCTCACAAAAAAATCTGAAGTATCATTTTCAAAAAGAAACTTTTAATTCAAAAATATATATTTTTCTTCTGCTCACTTTGGGTTATATTTTTATGTTGTCATTCAGTAGACTACCACCATGTAGGTCTATTTACATAAATATTTGAGCTAATTGCTGCTATACTTACTTCCTGTGCGCTGCAATATGCATGTTCAATTGATAGATTCAGTTTTTATTATTGGTTCAAGGAAGGTCATAAAAAAAATAATTTTCAAGAGGTGTGCAACTTTTGGCACAACGATCAGTGACGTGCTGTCAGGGGAGGCAAAGGAGGCAGTGCCTCACTTTGCCACCAGGGGGGTAAAAGGCATAACCATGAGATGTTCAATCCATCCATCCATTTTCTACCGCTTATTCCCTTCGGGGTCGCGGGGGGCGCTGGAGCCTATCTCAGCTACAATCGGGCGGAAGGCGGGCTACACCCTGGACAAGTCGCCACCTCATCGCAGGTATAAAATAAAATAAGTATTAATATTTCTCTTTTCAATTTTCCAATTCCAATTTTCGGCTTCTTCCCACCTCCAAAGACATGCACCTGGGGATAGGTTGATTGGCAACACTAAATTGGCCCTAGTGTGTGAATGTGAATGTGAGTGTGAATGTTGTCTGTCTATCTGTGTTGGCCCTGCGATGAGGTGGCGACTTGTCCAGGGTGTACCCCGCCTACCGCCCGAATGCAGCTGACATAAGCTCCAGCGACCCCCCCCCCCCCCCCCCCCCACGACCCCAAAAGTGACAAGCGGTAAAAAATGGATGGATGGATGGATTTCTCTTTTGGTCTATGCTTTCTATGTGATTTTGGTGTGGTTCCTGTATATTTTGATAATTGTCATGGTAAACATGTTTCCTGATGAAAATAACGCGTCAAAAAAATAAATAACTGTATTTATAACAAACATGGCATTTTTATTAGAGTAAGTCAGCGTTTGTGGGGGGGGGGTTTGTCCGATGAAAAAATATTGTTTTATTGCTTGGAATGAAATTGAATTAATTGAATGTGTCTGCCAATATGGAGGATTATATACTGTATCCAAGATTAAATACTTCTCTAAACTGGACTTTAAGACAAAATGAATGTGATCATACAAAGTACGTTTTCATGGAGGATAGCTAATGCTGCTTCAGATACAAATACAGGAAGGTAAGATACACTCACAATATTGCATTTATTTTGTTAAAAGCAAATGGGACCAAAAAGTGATTAATAACAACTTTATCAAATACTTTTTGGACCCATTTATCATATAATGTCATTATGATTACGTTTTTATGAAAGCAAATAACTCCCTTCTTTTTCCTGTTACTCTAATGTGCAACCTATATACTCCAAAAGTATTTATGCCTCACCTGGTGTATAATTCACCGCACGTCGCTGACAACGATTAATAAGTGAAAGGAGTCTGACGAGTGTTGAAAAAAAATTTGAAAAGGAATTTTACCTTTGCAACCTCATTATACTATTGGCTAAGTTTTATATTCATAAATGTAAGTTTCTCAATACCCGACCTGTTTTTTGTGCCTTTAAAAAAGATTTAGAACTCTACGTTAAAACACTCTCTACCTCTAACAACCAAAAAGCTGTGAAAACGATGATGCTGGGTTGCAAATTTAAGTTATTTACAGAGATTGAGTGAGCCTATGGCTTTGCACTTTGTTTATTATATATACATATATGTATATCATACTTGCCAACCCTCCCGAATTTTCCGGGAGACTCCCGAATTTCAGTGCCTCCCCCGAAAATCTCCCGGGACAACAATTCTCCCGAAAATCTCCAGATTTCCGGCCGGACAACTATTTTGGGGGCGTGCCTTAAAGGCACTGCCTTTAGCATCGTCTCTCACCCGAAAAGGAGACTATTATATATGTCTCCGTTAGGTATATCTATAACCCATAAAATAGGCAGGCACGAAGCTATTTCTCAGTGTGTGTTTATTCCAGCCGGCACGTTAATACACTGACACACAACATCCGGATTCCCATCATGCATTGCTTCAAAACTACGGCAAATTGTAATATCCAAAATTTCCAGCCAGACAAACAATATTGGGGGCGTACCCTAAAGGCACTGCCTTATATATATATATATATATATATATATATATATATATATATATATATATATATATATATATATATATATATATATATATATATACAAATCCTGTTTCCATATGAGTTGGGAAATTGTGTTAGATATAAATATAAACAAAATACAATGATTTGCAAATCCTTTTCAACCCATATTCAATTGAATGCACTACAAAGACAAGGTATTTGATGTTCAAACTCATAAAATTTTTATTTTTTTTTGCAAATAATAATTAACTTAGAATTTCATGGCTGCAACACGTGCCAAAGTAGTTGGGAAAGGGCATGTTCACCACTGTGTTACATGGCCTTTCCTTTTAACAACACTCAGTAAACGTTTGAGAACTGAGGAGACACATTTTTTAAGCTTCTCAGGTGGAATTCTTTCCCATTCTTGCTTGATGTATAGCTTATGTTGTTCAACAGTCCGGGGGTCTCCCTTGTGGTATTTTAGGCTTCATAATGCGCCACACATTTTCAATGGGAGACAGGTCTGGACTACAGGCAGGCCAGTCTAGTACCCGCACTCTTTTACTATGAAGCCATGTTGATGTAACACGTGGCTTGGCCTTGTCTTGCTGAAATAAGCAGGGGCGTCCAATGTAACGTTGCTTGGATGGCAACATATGTTGCTCCAAAACCTGTATGTACCTTTCAGCATTAATGGCGCCTTCACAGATGTGTAAGTTACCCATGTCTTGGGCACTAAAACACCCCAATACCATCACAGATGCTGGCTTTTCAACTTTGCGCCTATAACAATCCGGATGGTTCTTTTCCTCTTTGGTCCGGAGGACACGACGTCCACAGTTTCCAAAAACAATTTCAAATGTGGACTCGTCAGACCACAGAACACTTTTCCACTTTGCATCAGTCCATTTTAGATGAGCTCGGGCCCAGCGAAGCCGGCGGCATTTCTGGGTGTTGTTGATAAATGGCTTTCGCTTTGCATAGTAGAGTTTTAACGTGCACTTACAGATGTAGCAACAAACTGTAGTTACTGACAGTGGTTTTCTGAAGAGTTCCTGAGTCCATGTGGTGATATCATTTACGCACTGATGTCTGTTTTTGATGCAGTACTACATGAGGAATCGAAGGTCACAGGCTTAGCTGCTTACGTGCAGTGATTTCTCCAGATTTTTTGAACCCTTTGATGATATTACGGACCGTAGATGGTGAAATCCCTAAATTCCTTGCAATAGCTGCTTGAGAAAGTCTTTCCTAAACTGTTCAACAATTTGCTCACGCATTTGTTGACAAAGTGGTGACCCTCGCCCCATCCTTGTTTGTGAATGACTGAGCATTTCATGGAATCTACTTTTATACCCAATCATGGCACCCACCTGTTCCCAATTTGCCTGTTCACCTGTGGGATGTTCCAAATAAGTGTTTGATGAGCATTCCTCAACTTTATCAGTATTTTTTGCCACCTTTCCCAACTTCTTTGTCACGTGTTGCTGGCATCAAATTCTAAAGTTAATGATTATTTGCAACAACAACAAAAAAAAAGTTTATGAGTTTGAACATCAAATATTTTGTCTTTGTAGCATATTCAACTGAATATGGGTTGAAAATGATTTGCAAATCATTGTATTCCGTTTATATTTACATCTAACACAATTTCCCAACTCATATGGAAACGGAGTTTGTATATAATTATAAGAAATACTTTAATTTCAGTGAATTCTAGCTATAAATATACTCCTCCCCCTTAACCCCCCCCCCCCCCAATCTCCCGAATTCGGAGGTCTCAAGGTTGGCAAGTATGATATATTTTGTATTCTATTTTAGTTACTTTGAATCTACAACCCCCTGTCACTGCTTTGTACTGTTTTTGTATTTACTTTGATTATTATTTTCAACTGTTTGTAAATGATGAAATTTATAAATAAAGGTTTATTAAAAATAAAAAAATAAAAAATGAGTCTGACGAGTGACGACACACTACACTTGAATAAACAACACGCAGACAAAACGTCACAGACGTATACTATCGCACAAAGACTATAGATAGTATTGTATTGTCGTTGCTTTGAGGGCGATTCTGGATTTTCCAAGTTTGAGTTTTGGCTTTTTTTCCCCACTTCAAATTGTGCAATGTCCGAGTTTACCTGAATGCAGCACCGACTGCTGACGCGCAGTGCGTGGTGACGTCATCACGAGAAGACGTAAGTGAAAGTGTGCGCGCAGCAGGGAGAGGAAGATGATGTGTGCAGCTAGAGGTGGCTAGGTCGTGAGTGCTGGTCCTTGGTACGAGTAGCCAGACAACTGTTGCTTGGTTCTCGGTCGCTGTCTTGGACGTTTTGATTTGTATGAAAAACAAAAAAACCCAAAAACAAAGCCACCGACGACTCGACGCCCTGGACAGCAGCAAAATGCCGAATATCAAAATATTCAGCGGTAGCTCTCACCCGGACCTGTCTCAAAAGATAGCAGACCGCCTGGGTCTGGAGTTGGGCAAGGTGGTAACCAAGAAATTTAGCAACCAAGAAACATGGTGAGTTTATTGTCGCGTTTGGCTTCTCCAAAAGCCGCCAACTTGCGAGCTAACTGCGCCAACCTAGCCTAGCTAAACGTGTCACGCAGAAATAGCCGCGCATTTGACGATAGACGCTCGAGTTCTATTTTTATCCCTAAAAGTTGATCAAATTGTTGTTTAATATCTTATAAGCTACGTGCATATTTTTTTTAAAACATTGTCTAACAAAATGGTGTCGAACTAATTTGTACCTAGGTGCCACATGGCGGAAAATCTGTTCCCAAGTGGGTCGGACTGCTAAAATCATGGCGCGATAACTTAAAAATAAAGAAAACCTCAATTTGTTTTCTTTGTTTAAAAAAAGACCAAGCGCATTCTGAGAATGTACAAACCATCATGTTTTACTTTACGCTTACATGTTGCGCTTGATAGAATTCTATCTTCATTTGTCGTTATGCTTTCTCAATAAATGTTGTGATAATAATTGGTTGATTTGAGTCTTAAAATGCTCCCATCAGTGTTAATTTTTTTAATCTATGAAAAGAAAAATAATATCAAAATGAAATTACAAGAGGCAGCACGGTGGCACAGGGGTTAGTGCATGTGCCTCACAATACGAAGGTCTTGAGTAGTCCTGAGTTCAATCCCGGGCTCGGGATCTTTCTGTGTGGAGTTTGTATGATCTCACCGTGACTGCGTGGGTTCCCGATTTAAACAAACTGAAAAACTTATTCGGGTGTTACCATTTAGTGGTCAATTGTACGGAATATGTACTTCACTGTGCAACCTACTAATAAAAGTCTCAATCAATCAAAAAAAAACTTCTGGGTACTCCGGCTTCCTCCCACCTCCCAAAGACATGCACCTGGGGGTAGGTTGATTGGCAACACTAAATTGGCCCTTGTGTGTGAATGTTGTCTGTCTATCTGTGTTGGCCCTGTGATGAGGTGGCGACTTGTCCAGGGTGTACCCTGCCTTCCGCCCGAATGCAGCTGAGATAGGCTTCAGCACCCCCCGCAACCCTGAAAGGGACAAGTGGTAGAAAATGGATGGATGGAAATTACAAGATGTTATTAAAAATGTAAAGTACCAATGATTGTCGCACACACATTAGGTGTGGTGAGATTATCCTCAGCATTTGACCCATCACCCTCACCCCCAGGGAGGTGAGGTGAGCAGCAGCGGTGTTTAATATTTTAAAAGCTGCTTGCATCCCTTTTTTAATCATTGTCTAACCAAAGGGAGTCAAACTCATTTTTGCCTGAGGGCCACATGGAGGAAAATCTGTTCCCAAGTGGGCCGGACTGCAAAAATCATGGCACGTAAACTTAAAAATAAAGAAAACTTCAAATTTGGTTCTCTTTGTTTAAAAAAAAAAAGACCAAGCACATTCTGGAAATGTACAAACCATAATGTTGTTGTTTTTTTACACTTACACGTTGCGATTAATAGTATTCTCTCTTCATTTGTTATGTATACTTTCTGAATACTTAATGTGATAATAATTGGTGTATTTGAGTCTGGCAGCGTTTTAAAATGCTCCCATCAGTATATCTTTTTTAATCTATCAAAAGATGAAATGAAAAATATCAAAATGAAGACATGCACCTGGAGATAGGTTATTGCCAACCCTAAAATTGGCCCTAGTGTGTGAATGTGAGTGTGATTGATTGATTAATTGAAACTTTTATTAGTATATTGCACAGTACAGTACATATTACGTACAATTGACCACTAAATGGTAACACCCGAATAAGTTTTTAAACTTGTTTAAGTCGGGGTCCACGTTAATCCATCCATGGTAATTGTTGTCTGTCTATCTGTGTTGGCCCTGCGATGATGTGGCGACTTGTCCAGGGTGTACCCCGCCTACCGCCCGAATGCAGCTGAGATAGGCTCCACCACCCCCCATGACCCCGAAAGGGACGAGCGGTAGAAAATGGATGGATGAAATTACAAGATGTTATTAAAAAGTTAAAGTACCAATGATTGTCACACACACACTAAGTGTGGAGGGATTAGCCTCTGCATTTGACCCTCAGTGCTCACTAGGGTTGGGTATCGAGTATCGATTGGAACCGGGACTAACTTTCCGATTCTCCCGGAATCGTTCAAAAGTTTAAATTTCGATTCCTATTTTCGATACCAGTCCGCCGACCGGAAAAAAATATGTCCGCCGAACCGGAAGAAGAAGCCGCTGAACACCAACGAAGAAGCGCCCACCGCCGGAAGTGTTAGCATAGCCGAGCGAATCAGTCAAGCTCAAGCATAGATAGCGGGCGTCGGCGGTCGAAAGTTTGGCTTTACTTTACAAAAAAAGTGAAATAACCGCGAAATAACAGAAACGGGGGGAGAGAGCTGCAGATGTACCAGGACGTTCCACCGATACTTATGTCTGACGACCCTGCTGCATTGTGGTGGAACCAACAAAAGACTTATCCTTTGCTGTCATAACTCGCTTTCTCCTATTTATGCGTTCAAGCTTCTTCCACACCCAGCGAACGTGTATTTTCCACAGCAGGAGACACTATCTGTCCAGAACGCTCACGCATCCTGCCTGAGAAGGCGGATATGGTTATTTTCCTAAACAAAAACTGTCTCTGATTTTATACTGTACCTGCTGCTAATCTGGACTGGGTTTTGCAAGTTGTTTCTGATTGTTTATTTGCTTTTCTGCACCAGGTTAGCCCATCAGTGGGAGCACGGTAACATTTTTAAGTACCTGCAGCATCATACACTTGTGTGTGTAAATGTGTTTTCATGAGGTTTCCTGCAGCATCATACACTTGTGTGTAAATGTGTTTTCATGAGGTTTTCAAAAATAAAGCTCTCTTGAGGAAAGTGTACCCCTGGGAAAATGTATTCATAATTTATAATATTTATATTCAAGATCATAGATTTTATATTTATATTCTAGTTGAAAACAGCCCTGTGAGGAATTTATAGTAAAGTTCATAAAAAGTTAATAGAATTAAAATTGATGGAGAATGTCAGACTATTTCATTCAGAAAGACTAGGTTAGCTAGCTCATTTAAAATATCCTAAACTTTTTTTTGACCCTGCCTCTTAAGAGAATCGGAACCGAGAATCGTCAGGAATCGGAATAGAAACAAAGAATCGGAACCGGAATCGTTCGAATTCCAACGATACCCAACCCTAGTGCTCACTGCTCCCCTCACCCACTGGGAGGTGAGGGGAGCAGTGAGCATCAGCGGTGGCCGCGCCCAGGAGTCATTTCTCATTTTTCTCAACTGATGTACTAACGTCATGTGGTTATTCTGTACATATGGAGCATCATCTACAACAAAACTTGTGAATGTGGACGTGTATCATTAATATCACATGAAGTTAGAAGGGGATACATATTATTTCAGCATATTTATGTGCGCACAGAAAATGTGTCCCCACAGTCATTAAGTACAACACGGAATGTACAGATTATCTAAAGCATTTTTCGGGGTTTAAATGTAAAATAAAATAAAATTACTGACATGTTTGACAATCAAGGCACGAACGTCACGATCCACATTTTGCATACTATCCCTAATAAGCAGCGTAAGTACATAAGGTCCAAACACAGAAGTGTCACCTCTATCTTAACACAGCACATAGCTCCGCCCTCTCCGACATCCAGTGGACACATTTTCTTTCATTCATAAATTTCAGCTCATTTTTAGATTTGGCAAACTCATCTCGCGGGCCTGTACGTTTGACTTCCATGGTCTAACCATTATACTCGTCATTTTACACCCAAGTCCCAGCACATGTTACATGACACTCCGCTTTTGTTTGTTCTTCCCCCACGTTGTGTGTCTTGTTAGCTCTCTGCTGCTAAGTGCTGTTTGTTTTGTCGCCTCCCTCTGACAGCGTGGAGATAGGGGAGAGTGTACGTGGAGAGGATGTCTATATTGTCCAAAGCGGCTGTGGGGAGATCAACGATAATTTGATGGAGCTCCTCATCATGATCAACGCCTGCAAGATAGCCTCTGCCTGCAGAGTTACAGCGGTCATCCCTTGCTTCCCATATGCCCGCCAGGATAAGAAGGACAAGGTGGGGGTGAGGGACATGTCTAATTATCTCTGTCATTCTGTTTGCCATCCAACATCTTGACGAGAAGCCTCTGACCCTGAATGTCCATGCATTGCTTGTTTGGTTTTTCTCATTGCTCAGCTTTTTAGTTGCAAGTCCACCCATATTGTATAGGCCACTGCTTGTGATCCTGCTAGTTTAAAGTACCAGTAGAGTGGAAACTTGTTGAATTTGTGTTTCGTTGTATCTATTAAACCATATCCAATTATAGCTACAATCCGCAAAGTATGTGAAAATGTCGTCTAAACTTCACAAAATGCCAGAAAATTCAGTCAGCCATTTTCAATATTCCGCTCTAAACGTCTTCGATGATTTCCTTAGTTTGACGATCCTGGAGGAACACTTCTGCACTCCGACCATAGTATCAGATCAGTCCTACTGGAAATACGCAAACATTAGAGAGAGATGTGTATTATTAACAAACCCATGAACACACGTTTTTCTTTTTTCTTTTTATGCATTCTCAGTCGTAAATACATAAAAAGTCCGCTAACAAAGGGGGATCTATATGTCGCCCACAAAACCCTCTAAATAACCATCCAAAACCTGCCAACAATACTCTATATACATATCATGACCTGAATATTAACCAAATATTAGAGATGTAATTATAAGCGCTGTTGGCAAGCTTAACATCTGAGCTAAAAATAAGCATGAACTTTGAGATTGGCATCATTTCTAAGATTACACACATTCACTTCGAGTCTCACATATTTAATTAGCTGGACGTGACATCAGGTGAGTACAACCTATACTTGGTTAATATTCACGTCACAAAATGTTAATAGATCATATTTTTGTCCCTTTTTGGATGGGTATTTATTGGGTTGTATAGTCGAAATAGACACAATGACATCATGGCTCCATTGTAAGCAGACTTTTATTTATGTGTATTTGAATTAGAATGCATTGAAACAAAGACATGTGTTCTTGTCTGTCATTAGAATTGTGAATTATTGGAAACATTTAAAAAAAAAAGTGCTGTTCCCCTTAAAATCCTAATCAGATTATCTAATGACAATATTTAAAAAAATAAATTAAAAAAATTGTCAATTCATTTTCCTCTGTCTCGCGTAGGCTCCTTCTTCCAGTGAGCATGCTCCCCACACACACACATCAGTGTTTCCCATTTATTCATTTGTTTGTGGCTATGAATGACATTTCCCCTGGCACAAATGTTTGTCTTCGCTCGTGAACAAATTATGATGGAACTGTGGCAACATAACCTGTAACTCCGCTGCACGACACGCTTCATACTAGGGCTGAACGATTTATCGTTTTCAGATCGAAATTGCGATTTCAGAAGTCTCAATCTTGAGATCGTGAAGGCTTCGGTTTTAGACGAACGTTATTTAGCTCTCCTGGCTGACATGTCTGTTGTGTATATGCAGCCTGCTCGTGCTACTCTCATGCCTTGTCAAACTCACCAATCAGAAGTGGTAAACTACTTGTGAGCAGGGCATGCCGTCACGCTAACCAATCAGAGGCGGCCATTGACGAGGCTACCGCGTACACGCCCACTAACAACTTTGGTGAAGAAACAAACGTCCTGGAGGAAATGGCTGCTGCCGCCGGGTCAGAAGTGGAGGAGGATTTAGTTTTAATACAGAAGAAGAGCAGCACGTCTGTCATTTGGGACTACTTCGGTTTCGAAACTTCAGATGTGCATCAGAAACAGGTACTTTGTAAAACTTGTCGGGCCAAAGTCGCCACATCCCAAGGCAACACGACTAATTTATTCCGGCACTTGAAAAATCACCACCGGCAGTTACACGACGAATGTATGACCAAAAAGTCCGGTGAAAAGTCAACCCCGAGCGATTCAGCCCATTGTAGCAAACATACCACAATTACAGCGTCGTTTGCCAGTATAACTCCTTATGAGAAGAGCAGCCGCAGAGAGAAGAGTGATGTAGAGATGTCAGGGAAGCAAGTATTATTGTTAAAGTACTTTTTAGATTGTGTTTGTTCTGCACTTTACCCTGACTTGTGGTGTCAGTTTTTGTAAAAAAAAAAAAGATAAATGCTAGTTTTCAGGAATATTATGTTCTATTGTTAACAGAATAGATGTGCAATATTTGGGTGCTGCTAAGCGGTAAATGAATGACCCACCTATTTTAATGTCTGACATATTTTTCAGAAGGGCAGAGGTTGGGTCATTTTGTTTTTGTAATAGTATTTTCTTTATTACCATTACTTTTCAATTTCACTTTAAAATATTGTTCAGGTTTCTTCCAGGGTTGAATAAAGTACTTGAATTGCTGCTATAGATGTTGATAGGCTAGCTCTCTTGAGCCATAAAAGACTGACCTACCTACTTGAGTATAAGACTGTTTACATAAGGTCAGGATCCTTTTTTTCCTTTATTGAAGTTGTTGAATTTTGTTTTTCTTATTATATATTAAGCATTGCTTTTTGTGTTGGAATTGTTTTGTATTTTATTTAACTTAAACTTTTTTATTTATCTTAACATAATTAAGGTTTTTGTACTGGTTTTAGTTCTTTAGTTTTAATAACTGCTGTTGGTCAAGAACTTTGGAGAATGTACATGCATGTTTCTTAATAAATACATGTTTGAAGCAATTCTTACCTTTTAGTATTCATCCTTGCATTACATAGCATTTAATGTTTTCATGGTATATCATTTTTTGTCATGTTTTAAATCTGTTACTGTTACTGAAGCTTGATTTGAAAAGAAATCGTGAGTCAAAATCGAAATCGCAATTTCTGTCAGAAAAATCGTGATCAGATTTTTTCCTGAAATCGTTCAGCCCTACTTCATACGCACCTGCTTTGCTTGAGAATAAGACCTAGCAGAAGGGATTTGTTGTGCCACTTGTTCTACTTTTTTGCTATATTTCGCAAGTTGAGGTAAGCATAAGGAGTACGAGAGAGGCGTGAGTCTAGTGTTGCGCATTTATTTGGTAATCCAATACAAGCAGTCACGAAAGGCAAAATATTCGCAGCGCCAGCAGAGATCCGACTACACAAGCCCAGGAAGTGTGTGCGAAAAATCTCAAGAGGCAACCTAACTTTTATCACTTCCACAAGTGCTAAGAAGACACAACTTGGAAACACTTTACTGTCGTTTGCCTTTTTGGTGCAATATACTTTTTTATGGACTTCTGGCACATTGTAAAAATAAAATAAACACAAATGGAGCAAAAACGTATGAAGTAACAAAAAAAAATTAACTATAAAAGAAAAAGGCAGATATTCTGCCCTGTTGTCTTTTTTTTTTTAGTGTTTCTCAAAACATCGAAATCGTAATTAGAAATCGAGTTTTCAGCGGGGAAAACATTTTGACTTTTTTTGGCCAAAATCATGCAGTCCTAATCTAGTGTATAATAAATTCTGTTATTCCAATCATTGTTACATTTAACTGTTAGCCTGTGTGTGTGTGTATATATATATATATATTACCGTTCAAAAGTTTGGGGTCACATTGAAATGTTCTTATTTTTGAAGGAAAAGCACTGTACTTTTTAATGAAGATAACTTTAAACTAGTCTTAACTTTAAAGAAATACACTCTATACGTTGCTAATGTGGTAATTGACTATTCTAGCTGCAAATGTCTGGTTTTTGGTGCAATATCTGGGGTCAATTAAACGCTCAAAATGGCCAGAAAAAGAGAACATTCATCTGAAACTTGACAGTCTATTCTTGTTCTTAGAAATAAAGGCTATTCCACAAAATTGTTTGTGACAACAAACTTTTGAACGGTGGTGTGTATATATATATATATATATATATATATATATATATATATATATATATATATATATATATATATATGTATATATATATATGCACAAATACATATGTATTTATGTGTGTGTGTAATCTTAGAAATGATGCCAATCCCAAAGTTCATTCCTATTTTTAGCTCACATGTTAAGCTTGCCAATAGACTTAGTCCACATGACTTAACAGATCGATTTTTATCACAGAGTCGTGCTCCCATCTCTGCCAAGTTGGTGGCCAACATGTTGTCTGTGTCAGGTGCAGACCACATCATCACTATGGATTTGCACGCCTCGCAGATACAGGTGAATATTTGCACATCACAACCAAGGTCTGTGTCGTTTTTTTAATCGTTTTTTTAATGTGAATGCTTCGATGGGTTTAATCACTTCAGCATACAGTCAAAATTAGTATCTCTTCCTGCCGGCCAGTTAGATACCTGCAGTACTCTACTTGTTTGGCTCATTAAAATGTTGCAAGACAATGTAAGCACAGCTTTGTTTACTGATGTTGTTCTGACATCCCCATACTTGTACGTGTTTTTTTTCCCATTGTTTAAGACAAACATGTATCATTATCAAAAACTTTAACATTGAGGCCACATTATGTTGTATAACTGAAAATGTCAATGTTCTAGTGTAAACAGGATATGTTAACACGGCGGTGACCAAGTGAAAACATCTAATGAACGATTGAGCCACTTTGTTTTCTTACCATTTTGTTTGCCGTTTAAAAAATTTTACTTTAAAACACTGAAAGGGAATTCAAGAGCTCTGAAATATAACTATTTTTCTTTATATTGGAGTCCTTTGAAAGTATTATTACATTAGCAAACCCCATGTGTAAGCCACTATATCCAGGGAATTATTTAATGTCGTCTTTCACTACGGTGACTTAATTAATTTAAGGAATGATAAAAATATGTATATAATGGGTGGGGGAGGGACAATTTGCTTGGGATAAACGTATCAAAAGGTTAAATATGGCCATTTATGCCTTATCAATATATTGTCAAAACACCTAGATAGGATAGATATTTATTAATCATACAAATGGGAAATTATGTTCTTTGCAGTGCAGATTTGTAGATGCAGTAACAAAAATAAAGCATAATGGAAAAACTCAAAATGAGTAATACATATTTATGTATTTGTTCTCATTGATCCAAGTCATTGTATTCATTGTATTGCGGGGCATTCAAAATCTCCTTAAACTTGTCTTAATCTATTGTGTTTGTTTGTGCTGCAAAAAATGTTTTTGTGCTGTTGACGTCTAAATTATAATTTCGTCCCAACAATGTCAAAATATCCACAAACTTGTTACGTTAGTCCAGGGGTGGGCAATTAATTTTTACCGGGGGCCGCATGAGCAACCCGAGCACTGCTGGAGGGCCACACTGACAATATTTCAATTCAATTTTGCTCATTATTTTTGATATACCGTAAAATAGATAATAATATTTTCATTTAACCTAATTTATCTTTATTCAAAAGCAGATGGCTTTTGATGGTTTTATTTTCAACACTTTCTTACACACTTCCTGATGTATATTACAATACAAAAATTTCAATTTATGTCACTTTATCCTGCATCCTCTTTGTTGTGAACGTAGCACGCTTGTAAGGTGATTGGCGAAGAAGGAGGAAGCGTTGCTGTTGCGGAAATGAGGAGTGAGGATTGGTTTTCCTTTTGGAAAGGACGAGATAAGTTGAGCTGTGTTAGTATAGCATGCTCAATAAAAGTTTAAAAAGAGCATCAGACTTGGTGTGCACTTCTTCTGGACGCTACAATTGATGTCACAAGTGGGATGAAATGCCTCCCAGTTCGCCTTGCCATCAAACCTGGGAGTCTTCATTGAGGGCGGAATTCCCCCGTGGCAAGCAGCGTGGCTGCACCTGTAAACGCTGTCTCTCTCTCTCTTTGCGGCGAGCTCCTCACGTGGCACGTAGCACACAAACAGTGCAGTATGCGCAAAGTTTTACTTCTGACACCAATTGTAGCGTCCAGAAGAAGTCCACACCAAGTCTGACGCTCTTTTTAAACTTTTATTGAGCAAGCTATACTAACACAGCTCAACATATCTCGTTCCTTCCACACGCACGTCTCCTCGCTCCTCATTTACGCAACTCAAGAAGACATCTACTTCAGCAGGTCGTTACACTATATTCTTTAAACACAGCAACGTGTGTACCACAAATAAGCACACGGCTTTACCTTTACTTGGCAGTCCATGTCTTTTTTAAAACACGCCATTCGTCATCAACTTTTCTCTTTTTAGCGTCTCGGGGATAACCGGGCATCACTTGTCGCTGTGCGCCTTCCCTCACAGGACATACGCACATATAACACTTTTCAAAATAAAAGCAGCACAGTTGTATTGCACGCACGACAAAGATGTTTTTTTAAATTTATTTTGTATTTGTGATTGCCGCTGCGCGCACGAGCATACATCCACACGGAAGTAATACAAATAACGCTTTTCAAAACAAAAGCAGCACCGTTGTATTGCACACTCGAAATAGATACTTTTTTAAATGTATTTTGTAATTTATAATTGGCCTCATGCGGGCCGGACAGGGACGTACAAAGGGCCGGATGCGACCCGCAGGCCGCAGAATGCCCAGGTCTGCGTTAGTCTGTACTTCGTTCGTGCTTGTTTGTGCTGCAAAAATTGTTGGTCTTTTACAATTTTAAAGTTATTAACAAATTATTATTCATAACCAACCCCTCCCCCGCATTGGCATTTAAGCATTATTTATAACCAATAGCCATGTCCAAATCTTCCCAATTATTTGTGCTTTGTACCTGTTTGTGTTGCAAAAATGTTTGGTCTAACTGTTATGACTTAAGTTATTAATGAATTATGAGTCATAACCAGCCCCTCCACCTTGTCAAAACCTCCCCAAACCAGTCCCAATCGTTTTTTTTTTGTTTGTACTCGTTTTTGCTTATTCGTGCTGCAAAAATATTTGGTCAAACTCTTAGTTTTTAAGTTAACATTTTATTGTATTTAAGTGTTATTACTTATAACCAAGCCTTCATACTTGTTCCATTCGTTAGTACTATGTTTGTGCTGCAAAAGTGTTTATTCTAACTCTTAAGGTTTTTAAGTATAGCATATAGCGTATTATATTGTTTTAATTAACGGGGGCCAACTTCACACAGGTGAATCACAAAACATAAACTTAAAAACTATAACAGTTAGTAGTAGGGCTGGTCGATTTGAGTGTGATTGATGATCGTGATTAATTTCAGTCAATCATGGTGATAGGCTGTTAGCATATATAACCTAGATCAAACATGGTGGAAATGTCTGTTAGAAGATACCAGCGTAGTAAACCATAGGGATGCAACGTTGTGCTTGGTATAATCCTGCACGGAACAATTCTTCTTTATTTACCATGTCCATGTGTGTGAATGTGTTGTGATTAGGCCCTTTTCCACCGCAGGAAGTTTTTCAGGAACTTCCCCACTTACCCGGCTAAATAAAGTTCCCCCTGTGTTTTCACCAAAAACTACCCGGGTTGATCCTCCTAGTTAGGTGGGACTTTTACAAGCGGCCAGGAACCTTTTCGGGGGTGGGCTGTGCTGTCGAACGCTGACAGTTGGGGGCGTTCCTACAACTTTTTTTCCAAACACACGACTGTCATTGGAATATAAACAGCGACTTGTTTATTTCTTGTGTATTTCTATTATAACAAACTTGACAACGGAGATGGCTTTCGAAATGCAGGAACTTTTGTGGAGCATCTTTGTGCTAAAGAACGCTGATCATTGGAACTATCTTGCAGTTTTTTTACTTTGCTGTAGTCTTTAAACTATATGCAGTTTATTGTTGTTTATTATTTTTACAAACTTAATTTCGACATGCGAAGCTACGAGAAGTCGACAGACTCTTTTAAACGTATTTGTGAAGGAGTATGAAGCCAGACTCGAAGCAGCGACCTCAGCTGTTTACTACTCTGACTCTGAAATGTGAAATATAGGAGGCAGCACACGAGTGGAACGAAAGTAAATACCATCAAATATTATCTATTTACTTTATTACGTGTTGTAAAAGTAGTTAGTGACACTACCATGAATTGATTAACGTGGACCCCGACTTAAACAAGTTGAAAAACTTATTCGGCTGTTACCATTTAGTGGGCAATTGTACGGAATATGTACTGTACTGTGCAACCTACTAATAAAAGTTTCAATCAATCAAACTCCATTTTTATAGTTATTAGCCTCAACCCAAATTTACAGAATGCTAATGCTAAAAAGCTAACGCTAAAGCCGATGTATTTTTGTGATGTCGGCGTGAGATAAACACTGACATTTATTATTTATATATTGTTATTTACAACTTACTTAAAGTCTCATGGTCTGCTGCAGCTCACCAGTAATCCTGCCCTGGATGTGGACTCGCAAGCACTCGCAGAATGTCTTTGTGACTGAACTATTGTAGGTTCTTGGTCCCGGCGGGGAGATAAAACACACCTATTGATTTAATGTAATCAGAAATCGACATTTTTGTATCTAAATATTTTAGAATCAGACTTTGTTTGCTCTGATTCAACTCCTCTGATATAACATGCACTAAAAAACTACAGACACTTTTTGTTCCAATCATTTTTGAGTGTTGGATATAAATATTATGTTCCTGAAATAATCTTTAAATGGTTTTGTGTTGGTATACATTATTTTACAGTACCTACAATTTCAACTGTACGTTAATGTATTTTCAATGAATATAAGACTGTTTGTGTTTTGAAGTGCTCCACAAACTAAGTCACCGCTTGACGTTTGCCAAAGCACTGGTGAATACAAGTAATCAAAGAATACAAACGATTTACCATTTGAATGTGTTGTTTAGTAAATGTTAACTAGGAAAAAATTCTTACAGTATACAGTACACTGCTGATGTTTTGTTTACTACAGAATTAAGTTTGTGATAACAAGAAAAATAACTTTGAGAGGAAAAACATTTACCCCCACCAAACATACCAAAAAAGAAGCATGGCCCCACAACGGTGGTGCAGACCATAGCGTGGGTTACCTGTACCTTTGCACCTGTAGTAAACACAATCGTCGACATCAACAAAATGACAGTTGTCAGCTGTTAGCGTATATTATCTTGACGAAACATGCCAGAAATGTCTGTTACAAGATACTGCAGGATGCAACATTACTCAGTATAATAATGGATAGGAAAATATGCCTTTTAATAATAAAAAAATATATTGTTCGAGATCAAATGATATTAATAAAAAAAAAGGTGATATTTTTATTTTTTTGTATGCCATATCGCCCAGCCTTAATAGTAAGACCAAAAATGTTTGCTGCACTAACGAGTGGGATTGGTTTGGGGAGATTCTGAGATTGGGCTGGTTATGAATCACTGTTCACTAAAAATTATAAATTAGACCAAAAATGTTTGCAGAACAAACACATTGAACACGTTTTTGGGAGATTTGGACATGGTTGGAGGATTGGATATCAATAATAACACTTAAATACGAAAACATAAAATGTTAATAACTTACAAACAATAAGATGTAGGCCAAAAATAATTGAAGAAAGTTTGGGGAGATTTGGACAAGATGTGGGGAGGGGGGTTATGTACGTTTGAACACCAGTGAGTAAATGTGCCCGAAAAATATTTGAACAGTAAATATAACCACACATTTA
Organism: Entelurus aequoreus; assembly: GCF_033978785.1. Classification (NCBI taxonomy): domain Eukaryota; kingdom Metazoa; phylum Chordata; class Actinopteri; order Syngnathiformes; family Syngnathidae; genus Entelurus; species Entelurus aequoreus. The sequence goes on along the minus strand of NC_084734.1, from coordinate 80,282,895 downwards.
AATACTTGGAGTCAAAACTTTTTTAGTCAAGGAATCCCATAGACTCCATCAAACAAGTATTAAATATGTTTATATTTACAATCGTCAGTTGTCTGATAATGTCGGCCATCCACAAATTATATGAAATTCCTGAATGCTTCACTTCATTCACATGCCGATTTATTTTATTATTCAATTTACTGACCAAATACTTTTGGACCTTACCCTAGCTATATACACAAACGGAGTGTGTTCCACAAATATTTAGATTGTGACTTTTTAAAAAGGGATTTTGACTGTGCACAAAGGATTTGTAAAAAAAAAAAAAATTTGCATAGGTGTCCGAAGTTTGTCAGTTCTGTTGATAATTTTCGTCTTTAGAACATTTAACATTAACATAACACTAAGGTATAAGTAATCAAATATATGTACTGTAAATTAAAAGCAGTATACAACAGTGCATTTCTTTCAGTGGATGACAAGGGAGTTTACAAATTAAATTTAGGGTCGTCTGCTTACCACCTGGTCTTAAATGTCAAATTTTACACTTAATTTGCTGCAGCACTCCTCCAAATTAAACAGATACTTAACAAAAAAAAACTCCCCACCGCATCGGACAGAGTAGCACACACTACAGTGAGCAGATGCTCAATGGGTCTGTTGTGGGCTATAGTTCCTTTTTTTTATATATGCAACCGCCACAGTTGGTCCACAGGAAGGACTTTGGACACTATTGTAAAGGAGCCCAATGCTTGTACTCCTGGGTCAAAACAATGTTTTGTATACCGTATTTTTCGGACTATAAGTCGCAGTTTTTTTCATAGTTTGGCCGGAGGTACGACTTATACTCAGGAGCGACTTATGTGTGAAATTATTAACACATTACCGTAAAATATCAAATAATATTATTTAGCTCATTCACGTAAGAGACTAGACGTATAAGATTTCATGGGATTTAGCGATCAGGAGTGACAGATTGTTTGGTAAACGTATAGCATGTTCTATATGTTATAGTTATTTGAATGACTCTTACGTTAACATACCATGCACGTTCTCAGTTGGTTATGCGTCATATAACGTACACTTATTCAGCCTGTTGTTCACTATTCTTTATTTATTTTAAATTGCCTTTCAAATGTCTATTCTTGGTGTTGGGTTTTATCAAATAAATTTCCCGACTTCTATATGTTTTTTCCCTTTATTATGCATTTTCGGCCGGTGCGACTTATACTCCGAAAAATACGGTACATGTTTCTGTCTGCCATCAGTTATGTACAAATAGTGCAATTCTTTTGGACCAGTAGTTGAAGTATGAATGAGCACTTTGATTTAAAAGCACAAACAATCCAACAGCGCTGTTGGCCACCTTTTTGTTATTTTGGTTGTGTGACACACTTGTGTATGCTCAAGTTGAACAGTTTACATATGTGTATAACCTCCACATTTAAAAGTATTACTCCGCGATGCCGTAATGTAAAATATGAGACTTCATCTGTGGCTAATTGCAGTTAAAAACCAAAAAAAAATGTATTTCTCAATCTCCTTTGCGATTGTCTTTTAGGGGTTCTTTGACATCCCTGTAGATAACCTGTATGCGGAGCCTGCTGTGTTAAAGTGGATCAGAGAGAACATATCAGAGTGGAAGAACTGTACCATCGTCTCCCCCGATGCTGGTGGAGCTAAGAGGTAAACTCATTGAGGACTCATTGAGCCTTGTAATGTAGAATCTATACTGTTGATGATGATGATGATTTAATGGTGCAGTAAGGTTTTCCTGGCTATAACTATGCTGCTTGTCATTCTCTCTGCAGGGTCACCTCTATCGCAGACAGGTTAAATGTGGACTTTGCTCTTATTCACAAGGAAAGAAAAAAGGCGAATGAGGTCGACCGCATGGTTCTTGTCGGGGATGTGACGGGTCGGGTGGCCATTCTTGTAGATGACATGGCAGACACGTGTGGGACAATCTGCCATGCTGCCGACAAGTAAGCAGTGATTTTGCTAGGTACGCGTTCTCGCGTCCCTGACACATAATTAACTAAAAGGACGCAATCAACTTAGTCTCTTTGGGTCTGAGACATGCCTCATTTTTCCCACAAAAAACGATACATTGTGTTGTATGGTATACCGGCACCAATTAATTAAAAACAGTACTATACAGCCATTGAAAAATACCGGTACTTTTTTTTCATCAGCATGCTGCCGTGCGGCGGTGACGTTGCTGAGCCGAGGCGCACGTAATGTATGTCAGCACGCACACACAAGGCGCATAAAAGCAGAAACAGAATGAAGAGGAATAACGGCAATTCTACTGGTTAATAAAGAGGGTGTGAGAAACGCAACATGGAGGTATTTTAACTTCAAAACTCACGATACAAGTGACGCTTTAAACACAGAAGCGCTGCCTCGCAAGCGGTGCTTAAAACATGTCTTGCCAAAAGATGGCGATTGGTATTACCACCCTTGTTTCAAACTAAAGTAAACATTTAGATAACATTCAGACCTGCCCAAGGGTTTTAAAGAGTGGCCGGTAATAAATGTAACTCGCTCCAATGTTGTGCACATGTAGATACGCACAAAGCTGGTTGGCTTGTTGCCAATAATTAGTGAAGTCCAAATGGCGGAATTTCACTTGCATTAGTTTACTTGCAGTGCGTTTAATCCCTTACTGGTTTAGGAACTTTCTTGAGGGAGAGTTTGAACCCCATGATGACAGAGTTGTGGTCTGACTTGCAAACTGCCCCCGGAAATGTCCTAACATGTTTGACAGCATTTCGAAATGTTTGGTTGATCATGATGAAGTCGATCTGATTTCCCGCTCTGTCACCTGGGCTTTTCCATTTGTACTGCCTTCTGGGATCGATTTGGAATCACGTGTTGGTTACAACAAGGCGGTTTACCACGCACCAGTCAGGTCAAGAAACCTTGGTGTTTGCAGACTAGATAAACGTTGCTACAACCTTCTGTGCATCTGCTTAGCACGTGATCATCTGTACACAGTATCACGACATGCTAGTTTAGTGGCTACCAAAACAATTAGCCAGTCAGCGCATACCGTATTTCATTTGCTCGATGCAGTGCACTTTTGTGTTGATAGTAGGGGTGTAAAGGTACGTGTATTTGTATTGAACCGTTTCGGTGCGGGCGGTTCGGTTCGGAGGTGTACCGAACGAGTTTCCACACATTAAGTAGCGTAACGCACGTTGTGTAAACGATGCACACTGAGGCACAACACACAGCATGCTAGCAGCCAACGGGCTACGATAGACTGACCATACATCCTCTTTTCACCGGACATGTCTCTTTTGCGGAGCTGTCCGGGCGGAGTTTCTTAAATGCCTCAAATGTCCGGCATTTTGAGTTAGGGTTGCGTGTATTTTTAATGTACGTTCAGGGTTAAGAAGGGGTTAAAAACAAATCAAATTGTGCAGCATTCGTGAGGGAGGGGCAGAGACAGAGAGAGTTATGATAAACTTGCATGCGTCGCCAGGCTCTGTTTTTTATCCATAGATTTATCAGATTTAATTTTTTATTATCTATAGCAGGGGTGTCAAAAGTGTGCCATTTGCGGCCCACAGCTAATGTTTTAAAGGCCCATGGCACATTCTAAAAATATTATTAAAATAAACAAAAACATAACAAAAGTGAAATAAAAAAGCTTAAAGGTTAAATGTAATTTAGAAAAAGTTGCAATGTTGACTAATAAAACAAAACTGTTTTTTTTTTCTTTCAAACTGTCATTGCTCAAAACATAATATTGAATCAAAATCAATGTTATTATGAATTATTGACCTATCCAAGGTTCCGATTACTTCACATCAAATATTCCACTAAGAAAAATATTTTTGGTGGAAGATTTTACAAATTTGGTAAATAAATAACCCAAAAATGTTTCTTTTCTTTTCTTACTGTACCGAAAATGAACCGAACCGTGACCTCTAAACCGAGGTACGTCCCGAACCTGAAATTTCTGTGTACCGTTACACCCCTAGTTGATTGGTTTTTAATGTTTAAGGGACATATTTGGAGACGTTCATGAAAAATCTTTAGTGTGTTTAATTACCGATACATTTTGAACATAAATAAAAATATGTCAATCATATCCATTATCATATCCTTACCATAATCAAAAGAAAATAGAGCTATTTTTTGGAATTGAAGATTCACTACATTAAAATATTATCAACATCAGCGAACGACTTCCGCTTGATGAACGTGATTACACATCTTACCTTTTTTGTGTTTTAGGTTGATTTCTGCCGGTGCTACCAAAGTCTACGCCATCCTCACCCATGGCATCTTTTCTGGGCCCGCAATCTCACGCATCAACAATGCCTGCTTTGAAGCAGTTGTGGTCACTAATACGATTCCCCAGGAAGAGAAAATGAGGCATTGTCCCAAAATACAAGTAAGGTTGCCTGTTTATTTTCTGCACCGGTTCTCTTATTTTTTTCAGTCATGTGCCTTTTTTGAACAAATAATAATTTCCTTCAAAGCCCAGCTGTTAATACATTTGCCAAAATAAGCGTGCCGTCAATGCAAACGAACACAAACAAGTGCCGTTATTTGGTAAATAAATAAAAAAGTATACTAGCGCGGTGCTGCTGTGATCGTTTGACGTTGATATACTGCTGCAAATATTAGTCACATCTACCATTCATGTCTGCAGTTTTTATGCTGTGTAGTTAATATTTTGTCATTATTTAGCTTTATATGTCCCTGTTGTTCAGCAATGTTTGCTAGCGATATCAAGATTCAGTATATGACGTTGAGCCTACGAGATATTTATTCATCTTGTTTATTAAAACTATTAAGGATATTTTCTTCATGCTAACAAATATCACCAAGCGACTATAATGTGGTCATCTGTGTTGAATAAAGCACTTGGCTTTCCTGCACAACAACTAAGCTTTTAGTTTCTGTGTTTGGTAAATGGTACCTAGTTTCTTTTAAGTAAATCGACAATGAAAATAAGTGTATTGGCACCTTTTTAAAAAATCGTAAGAAATAGTTGTATTCTGAATATGTGATTAGAGATGTCCGATAATATCGGACTGACGATATTATCGGCCGATAAATGCTTTAAAATGCAATATCGGAAATTATCGGTATCGGTTTCAAAAAGCACGGTGGCACAGGGGTTAGTGCATGTGCCTCACAATACGAAGGTCCTGAGTAGTCCTGAGTTAAATCCCGTGACTGCGTGGGTTACCTCCAGGTACCCTGGCTTCCTGCCACCTCCAAAAACATGCAGGTTGATTGGCAACACTAAATTGTGAATGTTGTCTATCTGTGTTGGCCCTGCGATGAGGTGGCGACTTGTCCAGGGTGTACCCCGCCTTCCGCCCGAATTTAGCGGAGATAGGCTCCAGCACCCCCTGCGACCCCAAAAGAGACAAGCGGTAGAAAATGGATGGATGGTTTCAAAAAGTAAAATGTATGACTTTTTAAAACGCCGCTGTGTACACGGACATAGGGAGAAGTACAGAGCGCCATTAAACCTTAAAGGCACTGCCTTTGCGTGCCGGTCCAATCACATAATATCTACGGCTTTTCACACACACAAGTGAATGCAATCATACTTGATCAACAGCCATACAGGTCACACTGAGGGTGGCCGTTTAAACAACTTTGACACTGTTACAAATATGCGCCACACTGTGAACCCACACCAAACAAGAATGACAAACACTTCGGGAGAACATCCGCACCGTAACACAACAGAACAAATACCCAGAACCCATTGCAGCACTAACTCTTCCGGGACGCTACAATATACACCTACCCTCTACCGCCCACCTCAACCTCCTCATGCTCTCTAAGGGAGAGCATGTCCCAAATTCCAAGCTGCTGTTTTGAGGAATGTTTAAAAAAAATAATGCACTCTGTGACTTCAATAATAAATATGGCAGTGCCATGTTGGCATTTTTTTCCATAACTTGAGTTGATTTATTTTGGAAAACCTTGTTACATTGTTTAATGCATCCAGCGGGGCATCACAACAAAATTACCGTATTTTTCGGACTATGTAAGTCGCAGTTTTTTTCATAGTTTGGCCGGAGGTGCGACTTATACTCAGGAGCGACTTGTGTGTGAAATTATTAACACATTACCGTAAAATATCAAATTATATTATTTAGCTCATTCACGTAAGAGACTAGACGTATAAGATTTCATGGGATTTAGCGATTAGGAGTGACAGATTGTTTGGTAAACATATATAGCATGTTCTATATGTTATAGTTATTTGAATGACTCTTACCATATGTTACGTTAACATACCAGGCACGTTCTCAGTTGGTTATTTATGCCTCATACAACGTACACTTATTCAGCCTGTTGTTCACTATTCTTTATTTATTTTAAATTGCCTTTCAAATGTCTATTCTTGGTGTTGGCTTTTATCAAATAAATTTCCCCAAAAAATGTGACTTATACTCCAGTGCAACTTATACCGTATGTTTTTTTCCTTCTTTATTATGCATTTTCGGCCGGAGCGAATTATACTCCGAAAAATACGGTAGGCATAATAATGTGTTAATTCCACGACTATATATATCGGTATCGGTTGATATTGGAATCGCTAATTAAGAGTTGGACAATATCGGATATCGGCAAAAAAGCCATTATCGGACATTTCTACTTGTGATGCTTTTTTAATTTGTAATTAAACTCACTTGCAACATGTAACAGATGCTGGCAATATAGATATCACACTTGCAGCCAGTTAAAATGGAGAAAAGCTACAAATGAATGTATGGGAAACACTGGTCATCAACACAGGGCCACAGTGTAACCGTTGTAGTGGCTGCACTTGGCTCAAGTGATATTCATCCATCCAATAGTTCCATACTGAATGTTACATTTCCTGCCCAAAAAAGAACAAGGAAGGAGTCACACTTGGGGATGATACTCAAAACCGGTTTTCCCGGTTGTTCGATAAGAAAAGAACCGAGTCCTCGGACTCTAATCCCTTTTTGAGAACCGGTACCCGTTATCGAGACCACTATAGTAAAGAAAAAGAGTTGGTTCTTTATTCGAATCCCTGGAATCCCGTCCCGACCAGAAATGCTCCGTGTGACATCACAAGAAATGACGTCACGTAGCTCAGTCATTAGGCGCAGATAGCGAAAGCAGGAAAAAAATGGACCGGAAAAAGCGCTCCAAGGTGTAATAAAGTTCAAAACAAAAGGTGTAATCCAATGAATAACTTTACTGAGAGATTTGAGCAGGGTACAAACGCATGACGAACACTTTTACGAACAACCGGAAACATAGCAACGCACCTCCTTTACGGCAGCTGTCACAACGTTCTTAAAGCAACCGCAACACATACATACATGACATCTCCCTTTTTTAACTTTTGTTTTTCTTTGCTTGTAAACAAAACAAAATCACACTGTATATGTGTTGTCTGTCTAATTATAAATAATGCAGACGAGGCGTGTTGGCTGAGTTCTTGACGTTTACTTTCAGAGCGTGCTCATATTCATTCTTAGCTGCCGGGTGGTGACATGCAACAACACTTTTCGGGGCTACCGCGCATGCCCGTCTCTCCCGTTGCATGCTGGGTAGTGTAGTTGTTATTTTCCCTAGCTCATAACATCACATCTTTCCGCCTATGAAGAAAGATTTTTACTCAAAGTGTATTTCTTTTTTTAGCTTTAACTTTTCATTTTTTAGCATTGTAACCACGTTTGCAAACAACTTTTCTCTTCATAGAATTTTCTTTCAATAAAGAAATAAAGTGCAAAAATGTTAAAGCATCATAACAAACAGTTATGTCAAATAGCAGCAGAAGTGCACTTTTTGGAGAGCTGTATTATTTTCAGTTTTGTGCCCAAGGGACTGATTTTATTTAACACTATATTATTATTTATACACCTATAGTGATCACAGAGACAGGTTGTTTTTGTGTTACTGTATATATTTGTTTTTCTGAAAAATCCCACTTAATATACTTTGGGTAACAACAGTCAATATTTATTTTATTTTTTTAGGGGGGTAACAGTCAATATTTATTTATTTATTAGATTTAATTTTTTTCTTATATAAGAGAATATTGTGTTTTTTCCATATACAACAACCTATCTGGACTCGATAAGGAATCGGTTCGATAAGAGGATTCGATAATAGGCTCGAACTCGATAATTTCTTATCAAACATCATCCCTAGTCACACTCCACTATTTGAGAAACTAGAGCAAGACAGTCTTGGTGATTTTAGGAGAACAATGGATGCTGGTGATAAGTTGTCCGATTTACTATTTATTTTTTTCATTTTCAGGTTATCGACATCTCCATGATCCTCGCAGAGGCCATCCGTAGAACTCACAACGGTGAATCTGTGTCATACCTCTTCAGCCATGTCCCATTGTAACAGCGTCCGACATCAGGCCAAAAACCAATGAAGCGATCCCTGCACACATTCAAACACAACCATTAGAGAAGTTCTTCTGCAAACTCACCTTGCTGTTGGATTTTGGGGAGGGGGAAAAAAGAACTGTTATGTCCGTTACCTGCATCCCGCTCACTTTGTGCATCGTGTCTCTCGCGACCGGGGTACTACAAAATAAGCTACCCATCGAGTGTATTTATTGTTATTGAGTCAAGTGTCCACTGTGCACTTTGTCTGCTTCTCATAACATGTAGCGACTGATGAAGAGATGCCTCTCCTGACCGTGTCACCTCAGCGGGTCGGGGAGCTCAGGAAGGAGACTGACCTGGTATATGGAGCTGTTACAAAACTGAGGTTTTTATGGTACTCTTGTAGATCTTCTGCTTTATGAATGTTTAAACATACTAGTTTATCGTGCCGCTAAAGCTCCACTCAACACTGAATGCCTCAGCAGTTTGATCAGCCATCAATCCTCTTGCTCCTAATTTTATTTTTAGGGCGTGTCGTGGATGAAGAACATGCATGTAGTGGTCTTTTCAACTCTTGGGGTACTCAATATTGAGTGGGGTTGTATTTAACATCTTTTTATTAATTTGTTTTTTAACTTGGGTTTTCTGTAGATTTGCCTCAGAAAAGTGCTCCTGCTCCCCCACACCCGTCTTCATTTGTGGTATTATGATTTGTCTTAATTCCAAACTAAACTGTTTACTTTTTGAGTAGGCACCATTTGTGTTGTTTTTAATAAAGCTTTTGGAATCCCGGACATAAATTTCTTTACACTTCCAATTTATTTTATTCAGACTCGCTTGAGGTATGGCAGATTGTTCTTGTGGACGTGGCCAACCAGTTAGATCTGTCCCTTCTGTAGAAGACTTCAAATGACGATTGAAAACATGGCAGTGTAAAAAATATGTCTACCTAAACCTTGTCAGAATAGCAAAAAAACAAGTTTATCCAATAAGATATTAATATTTTAAGAAATATTCCCGTTTCATTTATGCTGCAGAGATATACTAAATTTACCTAAAATCAGAGGTGGACTAAAACAAAAATGTGGATTGTTGAAAGCCTTTCTGTTTTTGAAATAGGAGAATAGAGTCCCATGTTTTACAACAGGGGTCCTCAAACTTTTTGACTCGGGGGCCGGGCTGTGTGTGTGTGTGTATATATATATATTACCGTAATTTCCGGACTATAAGCCGCACCTGACTATAAGCCGCATCAGCTAAATTTAGGGGAAAATACAGATTGCTCCATATATAAGCCGCACCCGACTATAAGCCGCAGGGTTTTGATGTGTAATTACCGTAGTATATAGGGGTTCCTGCTACCACGGAGGGGATTGTTGGGACAGAGATGACTGTTTGGGAACGCAAAGCGTCCCATTTATTAACAATAAATCTTTCAATCATGCAATCAAACTTTCACATCTTTGACATGGCGAACAGCATTCATGCAGAGTACAAATAATACAACGGTGCAAAGTAATACAAAGTGCTCGCCTGTACGTTATCAAAATAACCAGCCTACCGGTATATGAAAAGTCAGTCTTTAATCATTGTGTCATCGTCTTACTCCTGTGTACTAAAACCACCGAAATCCTCTTCGTCGGTGTCGGAGAAGAACAGGCAGTATATAAGCCGCACCGTTGTATAAGCCGCAGGGACCAGAACGAGGGGAAAAAGTAGCGGCTTATAGTCCGGAAATTACGGTATATCTCGCGCACTAATTGAAAGAGCGTGCACTTGCCCGACACTGCGGCGCGAGTGCGATGATGTCAAGTAATCTATGGGAAAATGCATTTTTAGACAATATAATTTGCCTGAGTGGCTCGGAGACACCGAGAGTAGAGTAACAAGCGGTAGAAAATGAATTCGGACAGATTTTAAAAAAACATATTGAAATATATTATATGTATATCGTAACTATAAGTCGCTCCGGAGTATAAGTCGCACCTGCCGAAAATGCATAATAAAGAAGGGAAAAAAACAAGTCGCACTGGAGTATAAGTTGCATTTTTTGGGGAAATTTATTTGATAAAACCCAACACCAAGAATAGACATTTGAAAGGCAATTTAAAATAAAGAATAGTGAACAATAGGCTGAATAAGTGTACGTTATATGACTCATAAATAACCAACTGAGAATGTGCCTGGTATGTTAACGTAACATATTATGGTAAGAGTCATTCAAATAACTATAACATATAGAACATGCTATACGTTTACCAAACAATCTGTCACTCCTAATCGCTAAATCCCATGAAATCTTATACGTCTAGTCTCTTACGTGAATGATCTTAATAATATTATTTGATATTTTACGGTAATGTGTTAATAATTTCACACATAAGTCGCACCCCCGGCCAAACTATGAAAAAAAGCTGCGACTTATATCCCGAAAAATACGGTATACATATTTTTTTTTTTTCACTGTTAACTTGGGGACTTCCCAGGGGCCAGATTTTGGACGTATCCGGCCCGCAGGCCGTAGTTTGGGGACCCCTGTTTTACAACATCTCTGATACCTAAGACCATAGTCTCTTAGCTATCGCATTCATTTAATAAACTTTAGGTTTATTTTTATTTAAATGTTTTTAAATCTCACCCATATGTTTCTTTACTGTTGATAATTGCAATAATTTTTTTGCACAGTTCATTTTTTTATTAAGGATCCCATTAGCTGGTTGCCACAGCAACCCACTACTCTTCCTGGGGTCCACAATTCAATACAATTACAAGTAAAAGCATATAATTATAACTACACAATACAGAAAAAAATAAAAGCATCAATAAGAAAACAAGCAAACAATTTACAGTCACAGGAGATAATTACCATATAAATATAACTACTCAATATAAAACCAAACAAATCAACGAGCAAACTAATTTAAAGACTCGGATAAAATATTACATTCTTTTTTAAAACCTGTTTACTTTCAATGCCGGTGAAATTTGAGGCGGGTTATTCCAGAGTGATACTTATAAATAAAAGATTTCCGCAAAGCATTCTTCCTGGGACGAGGGAGTACAAAATGCACCTCACTGGACGCCCTGGTATTATGATTATGTATAGTGCTACTGTAGGAGCCATTTAAGGCATCTTTATTTTTGTGTTGGCATTACTTTCTACATCAAGAAGAACACTGAGGGACATCAAAAAGCCGCAAGAGGACAAACTGTGCCACGGCCACGCTGCTGCTCATCAGCCAGGGTGATTGGAAACACCTGCCAGCTCTATAGGGTGAGTTGTGTGGAGCTGAAAGCAGCACAAGGGACTTGGCCAATTATGTCTGGTGGCAAAGATGATGTACAGCCACAAGATGACGAAAATGTGGATCCTGAAAAGGAAGATGTACAATATTTTGGAAAGGGAAAAAGAGCCATAACGTAAACTGCCAAAGGCTTGGAAATGAAAGTTGACAATTATCATAAAGCAATAGGAGCATGTGTTAAAAAAGCTGCTAAAATAATGGACACAATGAAGCAACTCATGCATTCAAATGAAAATGATGAAAATGCAAATGCTGTAAGAGGTCACTTGGAGGAATTGATTCATTTGTGTGGAGAGGCAAGGGAAAATCATTCCTCATTGATTGCCTTACCATTGCTTGAAGAGGAACTTGATAGAAAAAATGACTGGTTTCAAGAAAAGATTAAGATACTAGAAGGTTTCATAAAACTTGTGCATGAATGGTTATCAGAAGTAAAAAAGCTAACCACACATGACACTGCCCTTGTGGAAGAGGAGTCCCAATTGCATGTCTCTGAAACACATGGCTCAGTTGAAACGCAAGTCCAAGATGAAATGCATGTCCCACTTGCCCATGATGAACATTTATGTGTTACACTTTCTAATATTGGAGCCCAGGACAGGGCATCGAATGTCTCAATCACACGCAGTTCCATAACATCAACAACCTCTTCTACCTCATCTGCTCGCATTCGAGCCCAGGCCGAAAAGGCTGCTCTCATGGCAGAGGCTGCTGCATTGGAGAAAAAACATCAGATTGAATCACAACAAAGAATTCAACAGGAACAATTCGCAAAACAACAGGAACAATTTACAAAACAACAGGAACAACTCAGAATGGAAAAGTTGGAAATGGAAACCAAGCTGGCAGCAGCTAATGCAAGGGAGCAAGTTTTTGCAACCATGGGATCTAGGGAAGGATCAAGAGTGTCAAGAATGAGCTCTGAATCCCACAAGGGAGCTGCTGCTCCAAAGAAAACAATGTCCCTCTCTGACACAAAGGTCGGGAAGCCAAAACAATTCATATATGAAAAATATACCGAAGCTCATTACATGACTCCAAGACAGGCTGCTCTCTCTTTAATGTAAACTGACTATCAAAATCAACTGTACAAATGAAAAAAGAGGATGTTAAAGTTCATACATCCCCTGTCACAAATGCCATCAAACAAGATCACATTCTTGATTTACTAAAAGCACAACATGATTTGAATGCCTTATTGGTTAAGCAGAATGTCCATTCCTCTTTACCATCAAGAGACGTACCTGTGTTTGATGGAGATCCGTTTCAGTATGAAACCTTTATAAGGGAATTTGAATATGGAGTGGAGAAAAAGTGTGACACCTATGACTGTTTGCATTATTTGGAACAATATACTAGAGGGCATCCAAAAGAGCTGGTTCAAAGTTGCCAACATATGCCTCTGTCCCAGGGCTACCAGAAGGCAAGACAGCTACTCAAGGAACATTTTGGTAATGAATATCATTGCAACAGCATATATGGAAGAGGCTTTTTCCTGGGGAACAATTAAATTGGAGGATATAAAAGGATTGAGAGCATTCTCTCTATTCCTCAGAAGTTGTTCCAATGCAATGGAAAATCTGGCCTATATGGAAGAAATGAATGTTGTTTCTAATATGAGGACCATCATCCTAAAGCTTCCATGCAAGCTCAGAGAGCAGTGGAGGAACAAGGCCTGTGACCTACAGGAGAAGCAAGGCCATCGTGCCATTTTCCCAGACCTTGTGAACTTTATTGAAAAACAAGTCAAAATACTCTCTGATCCACTGTTTGGGAACATTCAGGACCATAAGCAATCAACTGTCAAACCCTCATCCGTCCCTAAGCCAAGAGTAAAGTCAAGTCCAAGAAGCAGCTTTGCAACAACATTAATACCCATAGAAACTGTGGAGTCAAATGAAGGAAAAAGGAATGTGATTGTCAAATCTCACAGTTGTCTGTTCTGTAAGAAGAGTGGTCACACACTGGAGTGCTGTCCACAATTCAAGAGGAAGACGCACAAAGAAAATATAGACTTCTTAAAGGAAAAAGGAGTCTGTTTTGGCTGTCTGAAAATAGGACATTTAAGTCGAGACTGCAGAAATCGTCTATTATGTGAAATCTGTAAACAACAACATCCACAAATACTCCACATTGAACAGACAGAACAAACACAAACCAAATCAATTGGAACCAATACTGTTGTCCCACCTCCCAAGCATACTTGTGGTCATATTGGGGCCGGGGATGACCCCTCCATCTACTCCATTGTACCTGTACAAGTTAAAAGCAACAAGGGAGACACAGCGTTACAAACATATGCATTTTTGGATCATGGAAGCACCTCCACATTCTGCACAGAAAAACTGATGCAAAGACTGAACATTACAGGACAAAGAACAAACATCCTTCTCAAAACCATGAATCAAGTGAAACCCGAAACCAGCTACCACATCACTGGACTGGAAATAGCCAGGATAACTATGAATGACTTTATTCAATTGCCTGATGTATTTACACACAAAACCATGCCAGTTTCACCACACAATATTCCAAAACAGCAGGATTTGAAACACTGGCCATATCTAAATCATATCACATTACCTGAAATTGACTCTGACATCGACCTCCTCATTGGCACGAATGCCTCTAAGGTACTGGAACCCTGGGAGGTGGTCAATAGCCAGGAGGATGGGCCATACGCAGTGAGGACCCTATTGGGATGGGTCATTTATGGTCCTTTAAAATGAGATGACACCAGCAGGCATAATGGCTGCCCTGTTGCTGATGTCAATAGAATATCTATTCTAAACCTGGAGGACTTATTAGTCAAACAGTACAACCAAGATTTCAGTGAAAGATCCAGTAAGGAAACAGAGGAAATGTCAAGAAAAGAGGAAAAGTTTCTTGATATTGTGAGTCACTCTGCAAAGATTAAAGATGAACATTACTGTTTAAACTTACCTTTTAAAGAAGAAGATCCCATCATGCCGAACAACCGTTGTATTGCAGAGCAACACATCCAGAGCCTGAAACGCAAGTTCAACAAAAATGAAAAGTTCCATAAAGAATATACATCTTTCCTCACAGATATGATTGACAGTGGCTATGCTGAATTGGTACCAGCAGACCAGCTGAATAGAAAAGATGGAAGACTCTGGTATATTCCACATCATGGTGTGCACCACTCAAAAAAAAAGGAACATTAAGAGTTGTTTTTGACTGTGGTGCAGTCTTTAAAGGAACATCACTGAACTGTGAACTACTTCAGGGTCCTGATCTTACCAACTCACTTATCGGAGTCCTCATCAGATTCAGACAAGAACCGGTTGCCTTGATGGCAGACATTAAAGCCATGTTTCATCAGGTTAAGGTGTCTGATAAGCATGTCGACTACCTCAGATTCTTATGGTGGCCTGACGGTGATATGCAGCAAGATCTGACTGAATATAGGATGAAGGTACATCTATTTGGAGCTGCGTCATTGTAGTAGAATTTCTGACCTTTGACCTATAGTTCATGTCTGTCAAAAATGTATGCTCATTTTGATTTCTCTTCCTCTTCTGTGGGACAAAAGTGAACTTTAAGTCGTGCCAACCTGTCTAACTGAATGTGTTGACTGTCTGAAAGATTCGAGTTGTTATGGAACAGATAGGGAAAACAAAATAAGACATTGACGCACTAACAAGAGAGATAAGAAAGGGATAAAGCCAAACGAAGAGAGTGTTTTGGGCACCATCTTCTTTTCCATGGTGACGGGCGCGCCCGGGGGGGAAACTTTCTGTGTGCTAGACAACTCAACCCAACCATTGTACCATTTGATTATGAGTAAAATAAAACTCTTGTGTTAAATCTACTTTGATTCTCATTGACAACCTGGACTTTCCACTACAAAATTGGCGTCACGAACTAGGATGGTCCAGAACTCTGCAAGTCAACATCCGATCCGGCTTCTCTCTCAGGCAGACAACGCTTGCACGCGCGCATCTAATAAAAGGTAAGCTATTTTGCTTATTGTGTAAGAGTTATCTGTCTGAAGAGAAACGGGATCGGTAAGATGAAAACTGAAATTTTTTTTCATAAAAGATAGTTCTCCAAAAACAACCTAGACTGAGGCATGTGTTGGTTGGTTTGAGTTGTATTATATGTGATCATTTGTCTGTGTGTTTGTTGAAAACTTGTAATCTCTTGTTTTTAACAAATGGGGATTGTTGATAGAATTTTGGTGGTTTGGAGTGCAGAAGCATAGACGATGTGAGACGAAAAATTTCTTTGCAAGTACATGGTTAGCCGGAGTTGGACACAGCGAAATTTAAGGCAAGGTTGGCTAAACTGATGTGACATTTGGCCCACACAAATTTATGACGTCTATGAAGGTCCTACGTATCTGTCTATGTGGAAGCTGCAGCCGGGTAAAAAGCCTGATATAAGGTGATCGTTCAGTGACTCCGGTAGAGGAGATCAACTGAGCCAAGTTGTCACGAATTTGGAAATTTGCTGCAGTATAGATGGATAGAGTAAGGGCTCCATATGGTAGAGACTTGGTGAAACTATATGGACTGACCAGACACGATGTACTGTAGAAATTGAAAGGTGATTCCTGGAAATTCTACAGCGCCTTAGGCTGTTATCCGTGTTGGTCAGGAAGGAAAAGCAGGATTTGCTCCGCTGAATGGGTTAATCGCCATTATATGAGTAAGAATGACCTGCGTGTGTGTGTTATGAGACGGCCGATTCCACAAAAGCACGCGTGCATTAGTTGTTTATATTGGTCCGGACCAGGGGGGAGTGTTTAGTGGGATAAAAATGTGTGTTTTTTAAATTTATATATATATATCTGCGTATTTTAATAACTTTTGTGTAGCACCTGGTTTCTTATCTGTTTTAATTCTCCCTCATGCTTTTGTGAGAGTTCCCTAACGCTTTTTTCGCACCCACGCTGATCTGCAAGAGCTGGGAAATTGTTGGTTATGTGTGTGCGTGTGAGAAAATAGACAAAGTTATGTACAGAAAACACATGAGTGAATGATCCATCCATATAATTATTTTCTTTCGCTTATCAAGAGGTTGGATCGCGGAGGCAGCAGCCTAAGCAGGGAGGCTCCCCCTCGTGGGCGCTGCGAGCTAATTCCAGTCATTTGAATTTGTTTTTAACTATACTGGTGATTGTGACTGTGCGATATTACAGTTGTTTTAATTTACCAGCTCTTGCTCGCTGGTAAATTCTCTGTGTGTGAGTGACTGTGTGACGCATATAAAAAAAAAAAAGAGCTGGGAGACATTTTGAGATAAGAGTGTGTGCGTGTGACGAGGCTGAGTGAATGACAGCTGCGTGAGGCATTAGTTCGAAGAGGAGTGACACATAGCATTGAGCTAGGTTAGCATTGTGTTAGCATAGCATTGAGCTAGGTTAGCATTGTGCTAGCATAGCATTGAGCTAGGTTAGCATTGTGTTAGCATAGCATTGGGCTAGGTTAGCAAAAGTTTGCTTACTGAGGCATAATAAGGCTAGGTTAGCATCTAGCTTGGCATTACCAAGTGTGGTTAAACAGTTATTCTCGGTCTGTAGAGTGTGTTAGTAGTAGGTGCTTGCTAAGTCCAGTAAAATAATAGATATATGGAAAATTACACGTTTAAATATCAATAAATAAATACGGATTGTGGGACATTGAAACATTGTTTAATTCATCATTCATTTATATGTCTAGTATTTTTTTGGTACAGCCTTGTTGCTTATCTGATCCATCCAGTTTCTGTGTGGAAGTTGAGACAAACACACACGCACGAACATCATAGATTAGGACACACTGTAACTTTGAATTAATAGTTATACAACAAATAAATTAATAATATTGAATTTAAATTTGATAAAGATAAATTGATCATACATTGACATTTTAATTTTTTTTAGGAATAAACACACAATAAAATAAAAGTTAAATTTATATTCTAATACATCTAAGGGCATCTGTGAAACATAGAGTCTGAAGAAGTACAGATAAGAGCCACTCAGCGCCATTGTCAAAACAAAACGTAGAGAAGCGTTAAACAAATTCTAATCAGAAGGAAGACAGACCAAAATATGAGAACTTAAGTAAACAGACAGCAAGTAAACCAGAAATAATAATGTAAATAAATAACAAAGAAAGCAAATTTCTATGTGACATTGGTGCATGTAGAATTACAAATAGAGAATAAAACTAAATGGAAATAACTGTCTGCAAGATGAGCATGACGTCATGAATTGTGCTCGGGTTAGTAATAGATAGATAGATAGACAGATAAAACGTTATTGATTCCTTCAGGAGAGTTCCCTTTGGAAGAAGAACTAAAAAGTAAACAGTAACTAATAAGGGTATAAATGGAAACAAAATAGATTCTATTAAAAGAGAAACTAGGCATTAACGACCATGATATAAAAAAAAAGTATTGCACTGTTATTGTTTTGCATTCCCTGTCATCCTAGCCCCCCAAAGAGGAATTGTACAGTCTAATGATGTATGAGACAAAGGATTTTTCATAGGCTAAACCAGTAGTTCTCAAATGAGGGTATGGTGTTTCCGCCCGGACAAAAAAGGGAGGTACTTGAAGGTATGCCAAGGGGTACCTGAGATTTTAAATATTTTAAAATGCAGACAATAAAAATAAACACAGTACGGACGTTAAAAGTTAAAAGATTAAAAGATTTAACTGAAAGATAAGGAGAAACGTGAATAAAAACATTCCTTTGTTTTGGAGAGTATCACGCACAGCAGGAGGTCAGAGTGCAAGCATGACAGCTTGCTCGCGCCTACTGATAGACAAATGATAGTTTAAATTAACTTATAGATAATCTTTAAGTGAATTAAAAGGGTACTTAAATACACATGAAGTAGTACGTGTAATCTTTGAATTAAGGTTATTGATTAGCAATTAATGGGATAGTTAAGACTGTAATTTTAAAACATGATATGCAAAATTGAACTAACCGAGAGGATATGAAAACGATGGGTGTACATGTTTTGAGTTCCAAATTCTGGAGGAAAAAAACCCTCAACAAAACGTAAAAAAAATACAGACGGACTTGGGTGATAGCCACGGTTGTGCTAGGTCAAGCGAGGGTGGAAAGGATATGCAGCCGGGGGACTGCCAGCTTCTCTGAACAAGACAAGCTCCAAAGTTGTAGCCAGAACATGCTCACAAAAAATACAGGTGTGACAGCAGGACGAACAGCAGGATACAAACAGACCCCTGCTGGACATAAGTGTCAACGGACAACGTTCAACACAATCTTTGAAGCATTCCTTTGTGGTCAATCCACTACACCTTGTAATGACCTGCTTACGAACTGTGCCCTGACAATTCAATACCGCACAGAAGGAACTTCCTGATGTTGCCTGACAGCACGGCATCAGCTGACAACTACTGGGGACGCCTCCCAGGAACGAGTGGAAGACGGGGACTGCTCCAACTGTCCTAGCACTTGCTGACTGAGGTGCGTCCGTGTGTCCTGCCACCCAAACCGCCAAAGTGTATGATCACCAATTAGACGACTCATAATAGGAGCCTTTTGACTCTTATATATGGTGGGACTCAAGGTATGGCCGCTCATGTGAACTATCCTTAAAACAATTAGAATGGTATAAGATGGACAACTAATGACCCACATTGTTCCCTCTGTCCTGCCTACGAAACAAAAAAAATTTAGGTCAAATGATAAAACAGGGCGTAGCTGCCGCTGATTGAACCGATACGCAAATCAATTATTTCGGTTGTCTGTTAAAAACATAGCTATTGGTTGCAATTTGGACATTTCTGCTGTAGGCTACAAAGAGTGACAAAGGGGGGAGGAATTATGATTTATGAAAGGGAAAACATTAAAAGTAGATCAATTTGAGTATGTTGAAATTAAAATCACATTTTCCTCAGAAATGTATTTCAAGGTAATTGTAGTATACCGACCGACCACAGCTAAAGAAATTTTTCTTGATTCATTTTCAGACATCCTCAAACAGCATAGTATGACAGAAGTAACGTCATGGAGGACGTTAATCTGGACTGGTTAAATAAGACGCGTAGAAAGAAACTTAAGGATATTATAAACGGCTTCTATATGATACAAATGATAAGCAGCCCTACTAGAATTACAATTGGATGACAAAAATTAAAGAGAACATCTGTAAATACACGAATACAAAACCAGAAAGAAGTGTTAAAATAAAAATACCATTGGATTCTAATAAAGACATGAGGACTCAGCTCTCATAAGAGCAATTATAACAGGTCTAAATACAGATCGTATGATTTAAAAGTTTGGAGGAACAAAGTTACAATGTTTATGCGGAAGTCTAAGGCTGACTTTCACTTAGAATTAATTAAAGCTGCAAAAAGGAACAATAGAGAGTTATGGAAAACCAGATACAAACTTACGGGAAGAGAGCAAACAAGAAACAACACTATAACATTAAATATCAATGGCGCTACTATCGCAGACAGTCTGGACATAAGTGGTAATTTTAATGAACATTTCATCAGTCTGTACAAACCCTGAATAAAAAATCCCTCAAAATCAGTGCAAATAATTGTCATTTATTCAGGATGGACTAATTTTAGAATTAACAAATGAAACAAAGTTAAACAAAATCTTCGCTGCATTATCAGACTGACGATCTAGAGATATATATACGGGTTGGACACTATCTTCCTAAAAACATATAAGGATTGTATTATTGCTCGTATAACAACGATTGATAAATAAATCAATAACGGAAAACACTTTCCCTACCACGTCGAGAAACTGCTACTACGATTAAATCCATAAAGCAGGAAATAAAGAAGACCAGAACATGTACAGACCAATTAGCCTTCTCCATGTTATAATAAAAGGAATAGAAAATTTATGTTGACACATCAATTTAATGAGTATTATATTTATCCATGAGAGCATTTTTGTTGTAAATTGTGAGGTATGGCTGTTAAAATCTTGGTTGTTTTTACGAATGATGACAGATGTGAACAAGAGCATGTATGGTCTTTGTGTGATGATGTAAATAAGGTGTGGTTGTATGGTAAGTATGTGTCCATGAAGGGGCATTTGGTGACTTTTCTTATAATTGAATACATGATACAGTATGATTATTTTTGATTAATTATTGATTATTATGAATGTATATATTTATTATGATTAATTAGTGTCATAATTTTATTGCTTGATTTGTGGATCCCCTTAATTTAGGTAGCCAGGGACTACAGATGGAAAGTAGCTATTTAGATATAATCTAGTACAGAACATATCTGTTTCTGAACTTAATGTTTCTGTGCATAGTCCCATCATAGATAGACTAAATTAAATACAACTATTTAGTGAATTATTGAGGCCACAATAATTCACTAGGTGTTGTAAAATATCAAGGTACTATTGCAAAAGCGAACAGTGACCTCAAACATGACCTGTCCTCCGCCTCTGTTCTTGCTGCACTTGACTATCAGCTGTCTTTTCTTTTTCTTGGATGTTTCTGAAACTACTAATACTATTACTACTATTACTATTACTGCGACTAACACTGTCCCTGTGAGAGGGACAGAGGGGGGAGGTGAGTTTGGATTGGGTCAAGTTTGAGCGTGTTGAGGTTTTATTTAATCGATATGATCAATCCGGTACAAGGATAAAGGAACGTAGTGATTTAGATTGACAATTGCAGTGGTTGGCGAAAGCAACCCCACCCTCAAAGGAGGGTGCCAATTCAGTAATTAAATGTTTTGTGAATGATCTAATATCCCGACATGGTTTCCCCAAAAAGATTAGGTCAAACAACGGCACCTATTTTAAGAAAACAGGTTATCATCTTCAGTCACAAGATCAGCACTTCTCAGGACCAGCAGCTTCCTAGGAAGGTGGAAAGACCATGAGACCAAAATGGTAAGTTTGCAAAATGTAGAATTTGTGTGCCAGTTCCTCTGTGCAGATTTGAGGATGAAAGCAGCCACTCCAGATTCCCTTGCACTCGCTAAGAGGGGCACGGTCAAAGCCGATCCAGGACCAACACCCGATACCCGACTGGAAGGAACCGAGAGGAGAGACAACACCTTGCCAGCGATGACGAGAACAACTAAGGTTGCCAGCCAATGTGTCCACCGGGACTCCAGCAGCTGTGGAAAGAAGTGTCGGGAGTGCCGAAGCAGCGAGGAGGCGTTGAAGCAAGCCGAGGGCCTGGACCAAAGCCCCAACGCCCCATACTTTGCCCCGCCTTCCCCAAAGCCCCATACTTTTCCCCAATTTCGGCCAGCACGCACATGCCACTGAACAGTCTGCCCAATGGACTGAACCACACCCCAAGAACAGACAGAGACAGACTGTTTGAGTGGATCTCTTTCTTCACCAAGGCAGCCAAAAGCCCAACGAGGTGTCGGCAGGCCACCAGCCTGAGGCACCACTGAGCCATCCATACGAGCACTAATCGAACATGGACTCATACGAAATTCAGTTGTGTGTACAAAATCAATTGGTAACTACATTCATTGCAAATGCCGGGAAAAATAATAATGCAACAGCTTACAGTCATAAGTCTATATTAATTCTAAACCAGATCTTGTTTGATTCATTATTAATGTGAAAATACATCTTGAATAAGCATATATATATTCATCTAATTATGTTCATGATCAAAGTATTTTGGTATTACGTTACTAACTCAAAGGGTAGGCCACTAATTGTGTTCTGTAAGATGGTTTTACTGCAGGCTGGTAACAGCGATCGCTCTGAAGGAGGGTCATAGACGGAATTTTTGCCTCGTATAAAAACATTGAGGTTTTTGCCTCTATCTGCGGTAGAGATTTAATTTAGTGGTCTATATCAGAAATTGTTTTGGTCCAGGGTCTTAAGACCCTGGAAGGCGGGTATGTAGTAGAATTTCTGACCTTTGACCTATAGTTCATGTCTGTCAAAAATGTATGCTCATTTTGATTTCTCTTCCTCTTCTGTGGGACAAAAGTGAACTTTAAGTCGTGCCAACCTGTCTAACTGAATGTGTTGACTGTCTGAAAGATTCGAGTTGTTATGGAACAGATAGGGAAAACAAAATAAGACATTGACGCACTAACAAGAGAGATAAGAAAGGGATAAAGCCAAACGAAGACAGTGTTTTGGGCACCATCTTCTTTTTTCATGGTGACGGGCGCGCCCGGGGGGGAAACTTTCTGTGTGCTAGACAACTCAACCCAACCATTGTACCATTTGATTATGAGTAAAATAAAACTCTTGTGTTAAATCTACTTTGATTCTCATTGACAACCTGGACTTTCCACTACATCATCACCAAGTTGTGCAAATTTCACTTTGAGGAAAACTGCTGAAGACAACCAAGCTCATTTTCCACCTGAGGTGACAGACACAGTACGCCATAACTTTTATGTAGATGACTGTTTACGTTCGATTCAAACAGAACAAGAAGCAGTACAATTAGTAAAAGATCTGACTGCTCTCTGCCAAATGGGTGGGTTTACTCTGTCCAAATGGATCAGCAACAGCCATGCTGTATTATCATCTATTCCACAAGAGCACAGGGCTAAAGAAATCAAGGAGTTGGATTTGGACAAGGACAATCTACCAATGGAAAGAGCCCTAGGACTACACTGGTGTGTGGAAACTGATGTGTTCAAGTTCACAGTTGTTGTACCAGAGAGACCACACACTAGACGTGGCATTTTGTCCGTGGTCAACTCTGTATACGACCCTTTAGGATTTCTAGGACCATTTACTCTGCCAGCCAAAATGATTATGCAGGAGCTCTGCAAGGAAAAGCTTGAATGGGATGAAACCATACCACACGTTTTCTCTCAACAGTGGACAGGATGGCTAGCAGATCTCAGTTTTTTTTCAGAGTTTAAAGTTGACACAATGCTGCGAAAGGATCTACAGTTAAAACTGGACAAATCATTTTTCTGGACGGATAGCACAACCGTGCTTAAATACATAAGCAACGAAACCAAACGCTTTAAAACATTTGTAGCAAACAGAGTCTCTTTTGTAAGGGATGCTACCGACATATCACAATGGAGATACGTGAGCACAAAGGAAAACCCTGCAGATGCAGCATCAAGAGGGCTGACAGCAGATCGCTTCCTAGGCTACAAATATTGGATAAGAGGACCAGATTTTCTCTGGAAAGCAAGCCAAGAATGGCCAATCTTGCAAGTTGAATCCAAATCTCTGTTGATGATCCAGAGATCAAACCTGGCATCACAGTAAATGCCATTGTCAAAAGTCAGTTGAACCCAACTAACTATTTCATCCACTACTTGTCATCCTGGATGAAACTGAAGATTGCAATAGCCTGGCTTTTAAAAGTAAAGACCACACTCTTGCAACTGACTAGGAAAAGAAAAGAAGTTCAAACTGCTGTGAGTAGTGTTGAAAATGATCCTGTCAAATTAAAGAAGAAGAAGAAGAAGAAGTGGTGGAAGAAGAGGATGAAGTGGACAAAGGAAAAGACAAAGAAGGAAAAGGCAAAGACAAGGAAAAGACCAAAAACAGCATACTGGAAAGACCAATAACCAAGATATGTCTCCTCCAAAAGACTGAAATTGAAGATTAATGAAGATTCAAGATTAATGAACTATAACTGCCAACATATTTTTATTTTGAAATTATGAAGAAGAAAAAAAAAAGGAACTGAGAAGAAGAATCGTGTAAAAGTGAATTTAAATGGCTCCCTTTCAAGTAATTGTTACAGTGTAAACAATTAGGGGCCGGTGTGTAGGAGCCATTTAAGGCATCTTTATTTTTGTGTTGGCATTACTTTATTTTGTCACTAGGTGGCGGGCTTTTTGGTTGAGCAGTGCAGGTGGGAAGGCATATGTAGGAGCACAGGTGAGCCAAACGAGGATAGGTAACGTTAGCCTACATGAAATTATGTGTCTGTTACAGAATGTGATAGTAACCTGGCTTTTTAGCATTAAGCTAATGTTACATGATTCGGCAATTGCTAATCAATAAATAGCTAGTTCTGTTTTAACGTCGGGTTAATATTGTGGAGGGGGCTAAATTGTTATGGAAAATAATAATGTAACGTTAGGTAATTACAGTACTCCCTGGTGTACAGTAATTTGTAAGTCATTCTAGTTAATGCAATATTAAAAAGCACAAATAGAGAACTCTGTAGGATCCCCTTTTTTGTAATATAGTTGTTAAAGTCATACTGGTTTGATATCTTGTTTTGTGCAGTGCCTTATTTATATTGTATTTTTAATTTATTTTATGCAACTTGTTGACACGTTTTATTTTGTGTTTATGTATGTAAAAAATATTGTATTTCATATATTCATATATTCATTTTTTATTTTTTGTATTCATTTATTTATCCATATTTTTTTTTTTATCTTTTTAACTATTCTGATTGTTAATTTGCTTTCTTTAAGTAAAAAAAAAAAGGTCAAAGACAAAGCTATTTGGTTTCTTGTGAGTATATACACTTCACTGCCGATGTGGGGGGGCGCCACCTAAAATCTTGCCTAGGGCGCCAGATTGGTTAGGGCCGGGCCTGCCTGGTATGTTTCATTCACCCAGCAAATTCGTTAATAAATATGCATAAACTGGATTTCCGACTGGACCTCACTTCATATACAATGTTTGCTACTGCGTAGGATCACTCCCTCAAACCTTTTACTACCGGTTACTGATTAAAGAAGAAAATAAAACAATCGTTTAACTACGAGATAGAAAGAAAAAAAAATGTGTTTAAAAAATTAAATATATTTGTGCTTAACACAAATACCAGAGAAGAATCCAGCTGGACTATGTTTTTGTCAATAAATGTTATAGGCTCCAGCACTCCCAGTGACCCCAAAAGGGACAATCGGTAAAAAAAAAAAAAAAAAAAAGGGTGGGTAATTGAAAACCAAAAACGATAAGTGTTTAAAACATTGTGTTAAAAACATTAACATAACAGGCAAGTGGCATGTTAGGAAATATAAAGTAAAATCCAAACCGTAATTAGATATAGTAATTTCTTGACGACCCTAAAAAAGAACACTTTTTATTTAAACATTTTTTTATTTCCCAATAAAAATTTAAATAAACCAGTCGATTTTTATTTTTCTATTCCCTGTAAAGAAAATAACATTTAATGACCAAAAACATGGCGCCAAAATGTATCTTTGCTTTCGCACTTCCGGCATCATTTGTATTCAAATAGCCACGCCCGAGTTGCTGAGTGACAGAACAAAACGACCAATCCGTGACGACATAACATGTCGGTCTCCACCAATTGTTATTCTTTGGTGGGCGGGACTATCCTTGCTAAGCGCACCGCATCTTATCTGGACGCGGCGACTTTATTTAGCTCGCCCTGGTGAGAAGCGGACACTTATTCTGAAGAAAAATCGACGAAAATGTCGTGTTTTGGGGAAAGCTAATGAAAATATCCGTTTAGCCTTAATTTTTTTTATTTTTTTTTAGAGTTAAAATAGAGAAATGGTGCTATCATTGTGGCTTCTTTTGTCACATATCTGACTGAGTAAGTACAATTTTATTTATATGACTTCAATTCAGTTTGTTAAAATGTGTGGAATGTATTTATTTATTTAATTTAGTTTATTTTGAACGCCCTGTTCAGGATCAGGGTGAGGCAGTTGACATTTGTGATGTAATGTTTCAGCTCAATGATGGCAAGAAGTCCAGAAGGTGAAGTGGCCCCTAGGGACTCAAAGGCTCGTTTCCATAGCTACCTCCATGGCGGGACCTCCAGCCTGCTCTCCACCCTTATCGTCTTCCCCGTCTACAAGACTGTCTTTCGCCAACAAATCCACAACATCCAGGTTCACCGAGCCGTGGAGCAGCTCCACAGGGAAGGCCTTCTAAAGCTCTACAGGGGCGTGACTCCGCCTCTCCTGATGAGGACACTGAGTGGGACGCTCCTCTTCGGCCTGCAGGATACCTTCCTCCGCCTGCTCTCCGGGCCATCAATCATCCCCCGCTCCTTCCTCCCAGCTGTGGCCGGCCTCGGTGTAGGACTGGTCGAGGCGGTGGTGTTTACCCCGTTTGAGCGTGTTCAGAACGTGCTGCAGAGCGGACACAACGACCGCCGTCTGCCGACGCTGAAGAGCGTTCTGGTCAAGCTGAAGGCGCAGAGGGTATCCTTAGGCTACTACCGCGCCTTCCTGCCCGTCGCTGCCCGCAACTCTCTGGGCAGCGCCCTTTACTTTGGCTTAAAGGGACCCCTGAGTGCCGCCGTGGCCGGGCAGGGGCTCTCGCCGTTGGCGTCCTCCTTCGTTTCGGGGACGCTGACCTCCATGGCAATCAGCCTGAGCTTGTACCCGCTGTCCGTGCTGGTGGCCAACATGCAGGTGGGCGTCCAGGCGGAGGCGAAGGGGGTCACGGCCTGCTGGAGGATGCTGTGGAACTCCCGACAAAGGAGCGTGGTCTTATTGTACCGAGGCGGGGCCCTGGTTATTCTGAGGTCATGCATCACCTGGGGCATCACCACCGCCATCTATGACAGGCAACAAAAACGCTCCGGCTGACGACACACCACACAGACTTTGGTTTACCGGTAAAGTACAAAACCCAAAACCAGTGAAGTTGGCACGTTGTGTAATTCGTAAATTAAAACGGAATACAATGATTTGCAAATCCTTTTCAACTTATATTCAGTTGAATGGACTGCAAAGACAAGATATTTCATGTTCGAACTGAGAAACTTAATTTTTTTTGTGCAAATAATCATTAACTTAGAATTTAATGCAGCAACACGTCGCACAAAAGTTGGCACAGGGGCATTTTTACCACTGTGTTACATGGCCTTTCCTTTTAACAACACTCAGTAAACGTTGTTCAACAGTCCGGGGGTCTCCGTTGTGGTATTTTAGGCTTCATAATGCGCCACACATTTTCAATGGGAGACAGACCTGGGGCCGTACTTATCAAGCTTCTTAGAATTACTCCTAAGAAGTCTGCTTAGAGCTGACTTAAGAGTAAATAAATTCTTCGCTGAAAGCTGCACTTAAAAGTTAGTTATCAAGCGTCTTACTCACACTTTCAGCGAAGTGTAGGACTGAATCTTAAGTGTCACACTCAGAGCTGAATTACGACATTACTATGTGCCGTAAACGCAATTTTAGGTGACGTCTTTTCTGTGTCCATAGAAATGACCAATCATGGAAGGGAATCCGTTGTCTAAGAATAAAGAAATATCTTGGAAATATTTAAGTGGACAATGGGAGTGTATATTTTGACAATAAACTACAAAATAATACAAAACAAACTAGTCCCCGCCGGCACTCACGCTACCGCTCCCTCTCTTCTCTCGCCCACACACTCACTGACGTCACTCACCTCACGGCCACACACATACGCTACTGTCATAACATTTTCTTTCCAATTCATTAATTAGGCAACTAATTTGAAACTGGTGTGGGTGGCTCTATATATACTAGCCCACTGCAGACACATGCAGAAATCAACAAGGAATCGAAAAGTATTAAATCTGTGACAAAAATAATATCCGCTCTGTCTAAACGATACCGTTTGATCAGCTGCTCGTCATAAAAAAAACCAAAACATTGTTCAGTTCCCTGAACGTTCGCGCACGTCTCTCTCGCCTCAGTGCCATCCCCTGCTGGCAACTCCTAACCACTTAAGACACCTCTGAAGGTCTCTTAAATATCGTGGAGAGTAGGAGTGATTCTTAGACTTAAGAACGTTGATAAAAAGCTTTTATTCTTAAGTTTGAGAGTAGGACTAAATTTCGCAAATTCTCAGGACTTAAGTGTAAAATGGCACTCTAAGAAGCTTGATAAGTATGGCCCGTGGACTACAGGCAGGCCAGTCTAGTACCCGCACTCTTTTACTATGAAGCCACGCTGTTATAACACGTGGCTTGGCATTGTCTTGCTGAAATAAGCAGGGGCGTCCATGATAACGTTGCTTGGATGGCAACATACAAACCCCGTTTCCATATGAGTTGGGAAATTGTGTTAGGTGTAAATATAAACGGAATACAATGATTTCCAAATCCTTTTCAACCCATATTCAATTGAATGCACTACAAAGACAAGATATTTGATGTTCAAACTCATAAACTTTGTTTTTTTTTTGCAAATAATAATTAACTTAGAATTTCATGGCTGCAACATGTGCCCAAATAGTTGGGAAAGGGCATGTTCACCACTGTGTTACATGGCCTTTCCTTTTAACAACACAGACACATTTTTTAAGCTTCTCAGGTGGAATTCTTTCCCATTCTTGCTTGATGTACAGCTTAAGTTGTTCAACAGTCCGGGGGTCTCCGTTGTGGTATTTTAGGCTTCATAATGCACCACACATTTTCAATGGGAGACAGGTCTGGACTACAGGCAGGCCAGTCTAGTACCCGCACTCTTTTACTATGAAGCCACGTTGATGTAACACGTGGCTTGGCATTGTCTTGCTGAAATAAGCAGGGGCGTCCATGATAACGTGGCTTGGATGGCAACATACAAACCCCGTTTCCATATGAGTTGGGAAATTATGTTAGATGTAAATATAAACGGAATACAATGATTTGCAAATCCTTTTCAACCCATATTCAGTTGAATTCACTACAAAGACAAGATATTTGACGTTCAAACTCAATAAACTTTTTTTTTTTTTTGCAGGTAATAATAAACTTACAATTTCATGGCTGCAACACGTGCCAAAGTAGTTGGGAAAGGGCATGTTCACCACTGTGTTACATGGCCTTTCCTTTTAACAACACTCAGTAAACGTTGTTCAACAGTCCGGGGGTCCCCGTTGTGGTATTTTAGGCTTCATAATGCGCCACACATTTTCAATGGGAGACAGGTCTGGACTACAGGCAGGCCAGTCTAGTACCCGCACTATTTTACTATGAAGCCACGCTGTTGTAACACGTGGCTTGGCATTGTCTTGCTGAAATAAGCAGGGGCGTCCATGATAACGTTGCTTGGATGGCAACATATGTTGCTCCAAAACCTGTATGTACCTTTCAGCATTAACACCTTTAAAGCAGTGGTTCTTAACCTGGGTTCGATCGAACTTTAGGGGTTCCGTGAGTCGGGCTCAGGGGTTCGGCGGAGGTCAAAACACACCCGACTCATCGTGTAAATAAAAACTTCTCCCTATCGGCGTATTACGGATACGACAACAGCTGACTGATTTGCAGGTGTGTAATTTGTTGTGAGTTTATGCACTGTGTTGGTTTTGTTGTTTGAACAAGGTGATGTTCATGCACTGTTAATTTTGTGCACCAGTAAAAAAACATGGTAACACTTTAGTATGGGGAACATATTCACCATTAATTAGTTGCTTATTAACAGGCAAATTAGTAACATATTGGCTCTTAACTAGTCATTATTAAGTACTTATTAATGCCTTATTCTGCATGGCCTTATTATAACCCTAACCCTCTAACCCTAACCAAATAACTCTAAATTAAGTCTTTGTTACTTAGAATATATCCCCCATACTAAAGTGTTACCAAAAACATATAACTTTGTCTTGAATTTGAAAAAAAACATTTTATTTTTCACTAAAGAAGGGTTCGGTGAATGCGCATATGAAACTGGTGGGGTTCGGTACCTCCAACAAGGTTAAGAACCACTGCTCTAAAGGCTTAGTTGGCCACATGCGTGGACAGCACCTTTTAGCTCCTATTTCCAAATATGTGTACACTACTGAATTGGGGTCTTATGGCCCTTATGTGGACACTTATACTGCCATCTGGTGGTGTCAGAAGAGTATAACATACAATGGAATTTTGGAGAAAAAAAAGTGTAAAAATAAGAATTAACATGTCACTAAACATGAAGTACACGTTTATTACTTATGGATTAAGTACATCATATCAAAAGATGATTCTTAGTTTTTATTCTGATTAGGGTCCAGTAAGCCCAAATAGCAAAGATACATTAAAAAAAAAGCATGTAAACAAACAGCTTGGGCCTTAAGAGGTTAATTAACGGTGCCTTCACAGATGTGTAAGTTACCCATGCCTTGGGCACTAATACACCCCCATACCATCACAGATGCTGGCTTTTACACTTTGTGCCTAAAACAGTCCGGATGGTTCTTTTTCTCTTTGGTCCGGAGGACACGACGTCCACAGTTTCCAAAAACAATTTGAAATGTGGACTCGTCAGACCACAGAACACTTTTACACTTTGCATCAGTCCATCTTAGATGAGCTCAGGCCCAGCGAAGCCGACAACGTTTCTGGGTGTTGTTGATGAATGGCTTTTGCTTTGCATAATAGAGTTTTAACTTGCACTTACAGATGTAGCGACCAACTGTAGTTACTGACAGTGGTTTTCTGAAGTGTTCCTGAGCCCATGTGGTGATGTCCTTTACACACTGATGAGGGCTCGAAGGTCACAGGCATTCAATGGTACGTGCAGTGATTTCTCCAGATTCTCTGAACCTTTTGATGATATTACAGATCGTAGATGGTGAAATCCCTAAATTCCTTGCAATAGCTCGTTGAGAAATGTTGTTCTTAAACTGTTCAACATTATGCTCACGCATTTGTTCACAAAGTGGTGACCCTCGCCCCATCTTTGTTTGTGAATGACTGAGCATTTCACGGAAGCTGCTTTTATACCCAATCATGGCACCCACCTGTTCCCAATTAGCCCGTTCACCTGTGGGATGTTCCAAATAAGTGTTTGATGAGCATTCCTCAACTTTCTCAGTCTTTTTTGCCACTTGTGCCAGCTTTTTTGGAACATGTTGCAGGCATCAAATTCCAAATGAGCTAATATTTGCAAGTTTCCCGGTTCGAACGTTAAGTGTCTTGTCTTTGCAGTCTATTCAATTGAATATAAGTTGAAAGGGATTTGCAAATCTTTGTATTCTCTTTTTATTTACGAATTACACAACGTGCCAACTTCACAGGTTTTGGGTTTTGTATAAACCGCCACTAGGATTTTACTTTATTGTAGATGTATTTTACAGATTGGTTTCACGTTATACCTGTGTAGCAGAATATTGCTTTTGATGGTCAGGTAAAATGTTTTACGATAACGTGGATTACTGCCAGACAACAAAGAATTGTATTGTTGAACATGTTAAAAATA
Organism: Entelurus aequoreus; assembly: GCF_033978785.1. Classification (NCBI taxonomy): domain Eukaryota; kingdom Metazoa; phylum Chordata; class Actinopteri; order Syngnathiformes; family Syngnathidae; genus Entelurus; species Entelurus aequoreus. The sequence continues at coordinate 80,251,220 of NC_084734.1, read as the reverse complement.
ACAGATTTGTGTAGTGCAGGGGTGTGCAAACATTTTCTACTAAATAATGAAAGCATGCAGGGGCCATTTTGATATCGTTCATTTTCAAAGCCATTAGGGCTCCCCTCAATTTTGGTGAATGTTAAACGTCCCAGTCAATAAAGTGTTAAAAATAAATTAGATGTTAATATACAGTACAGGCCAAAAGTTTGGACATTCCTTCTCCTTCAATGTGTTTTCTTTATTTTCATGACTATTTACGTTGTAGATTGTCACTGAAGGCATCACAACTATGAATGAACACATGTGGAGTTATGTACTTAACAAAAAAAGGTGGAATAACTGAAAACATGTTTTATATTCTAGTTTCTTCAAAATAGCCACCCTTTGCTCTGATTACTTTTTTGCACACTCTTGGCATTCTCTGCATGACCTTCAAGAGGTAGTCACCTGAAATGGTTTTCACTTCCCAGGTGTGCTTGAAGCTCATCGAGAGAATGCCAAGGGTGTGCAAAGCAGTAATCGGAGCAAAGGGTGGCTATTTTGAAGAAACTCGAATATAAAACATGTTTTCAGTTATTTTTGCTAAGGAGATAACTCCTCATGTGTTCATTCATAGTTTTGATGCCTTCAGTGACAATCTACAATGTAAATAGTCATGAAAATAAAGAAAACACATTGAATGAGGAGAAGGCCTGTACTGTTTATGTTTTGTTACTTTCAACACTTACATATCTATCAATCAACTTGCCATAGAGTTTTTAAAAAAAAAATGTTTTATGTCTTTTAAAAGTAAACCTAGGCAAAAACACAAACTGCGCAATATTTCCCCCCAAAAATGTTTCAAAATGAAATATTTGATGTGAAGTAATTGAAGGCTTAGTAGGTAAATACTTCATAACAACTTTTGATTCATTATTATTTTTTGAACAATGACAACACAAATCAGACTAAAGGTCTCGGAGATCCAAAAGGCCTCCGCTCATGAATGTGATAAAAAAATAAGTCATATATCAATATATATTATTTGGACTTTTAACGCTCAAATCTCAAGATCAACTTCAGGGGCCGTACTTATCAAACTTCTTAGAATTACTCCTAAGAAGTCTGCTAAGAGTTGACTTAAGAGTAAATAAATTCTTCGCTGAAAGCTGCACTTAAAAGTTAGTTATCAAGCGTCTTACTCACACTTTCAGCGAAGTGTAGGACTGAATCTTAAGTGTCACACAGAGCTGAATTACAACATTACTATGTGCCGTAAACGGAATTTTAGGTGACGTCATTTCTGTGTCCATAGAAATGACCAATCACGGAAGGGAATCCGTTGTCTAAGAATAAAGAAATATCTTGGAAATATTTAAGTGGACAATGGGAGTGTATATTTTGACAATAAACTACAAAATAATACAAAACAAACTAGTCCCCTCCGGCACTCACGCTACCGCTCCCTCTCTTCTATCGCCCACACACTCACTGACGTCACTCACCTCACGGCCACACACATACGCTACTGTCATAACATTTTCTTTCCAATTCATTAATTAGGCAACTAATTTGAAACTGGTGTGGGTGGCTTTATATATACTAGCCCACTGCAGACACATGCAGAAATCAACAAGGAATCGAAAAGTATTAAATCTGTGACAAAAATAATATCCGCTCTGTCTAAACGATACCGTTTGATCAGCTGCTCGTCATCAAAAAAAAACCAACATGGTTCCGTTCCCTGAACGTTCGCGCACGTCTCTCTCGCCTCAGTGCCATCCCCTGCTGGCAACTCCTAACCACTTAAGACACCTCTGAAGGTCTCTTAAATATCGTGGAGAGTAGGAGTGATTCTTAGACTTAAGAACGTTGATAAAAAGCTTTTATTCTTAAGTTTGAGAGTAGGACTAAATTTCGCAAATTCTCAGGACTTAAGTGTAAAATGGCACTCTAAGAAGCTTGATAAGTACGGCCCCAGATCTATCCATCTAGTTTGAATTCTTTTTTGAGCAATGACAGTTTTAAAGTGAAAAAACTGCCTGAATGGCAGCTTTGTGTTATTCTTGTCAATACTACAACATGTTATTGTTACATTACACCTGTTTGATCTTTCATTCCAATTTGTATGTTTTTTTTTTTATACTAATATTTTTTAAATGTTATAAAATTAGCTGGCGGCCATACTTTGGACACCCCTGGTTTATATTATTATTATATATTATTATTATTATTATTATTACCCCTGGTTTAGAGCACAATGTCCGCAGCAACGTAAACCTTTTGATTGATTGATTGAGACTTTTATTAGTAGGTTGCACAGTGAAGTACATATTCCGTACAATTGACCACTAAATGGTAACACCCGAATAAGTTTTTCAACTTGTTTAAGTCGGGGTCCACTTAAATTGATTCATGATACAGATATATACTATCATATATACTATCATCATAATACAGTCATCACACAAGATAATCACATTGAATTATTTACATTATTTACAATCAGGGGTGTGGTGGGGGGGGGGACAAAACAACCAAACAAGTTAAATGTTGAAGGGTATAATTATCTAGTCAGGAATGTTAAAAACAAAGAAGCTAAGTACATAATTGATCTGTTTGTTTTTACTGACGTCAAAAGGTGCAGGTTGTACGAGATGTATTGCACTAGTACAAATCACAGATGCCTTGCATTTATACTGCAGTATTCAAGTATCGGAAGTGAAACAGCTATATAATAATCAATGTGTGTTTTGAACAATATACATTTAGCATGTACACAGTTTATCACTATAATAATAATAAGAATAATATGCCGTGAGATGCAAATGTTAAAATGGATCAAAAGACTGGCTTGATGGTTGGAACTGGATTCTTTTTGTGTAACTTTTACTGTATATGTACGCCGATAATGAAGAAATTTCTCTGTGATACACTAAAAAGCACATACCTAAGGAATATATATCGTGTTCTGTGTGATATTGTTCCATAAAGGTGAACCACACAAGGACTACTTTGCCCCAATGCAAGCCTACTGGCAGATATAATGTATGTGTATATATATGTATGTATGTACAGTATATGTGTATATATGTATATGTATGTATGTACAGTATATGTGTATATATGTATATGTATGTATGTACAGTATATGTGTATATATGTATATGTATGTATGTATGTACGTATGTATATGTGTGTGTATATATATATATATATATATATTATATATATATATATATATATATATATATATATATATATATATATATATATATATATATATATATATATATATATATATATATATATATATATGTACACTACCGTTCAAAAGTTTGGGGTCACCCAAACAATTTTGTGGAATAGCCTTAATTTCTAAGAACAAGAATAGACTGTCGAGTTTCGGATGAAAGTTCTCTTTTTCTGGCCATTTTGAGCGTTTAATTGACCCCACAAATGTGATGCTCCAGAAACTCAATCTGCTCAAAGGAAGGTCAGTTTTGTAGCTTCTGTAATGAGCTAAACTGTTTTCAGATGTGTGAACATGATTGCACAAGGCTTTTCTAATCATCAATTAGCCTTCTGAGCCAATGAGCAAACACATTGTACCATTAGAACACTGGAGTGATAGTTGCTGGAAATGGGCCTCTATACACCTATGTAGATATTGCACCAAAAACCAGACATTTGCAGCTAGAATAGTCATTTACCACATTAGCAATGTATAGAGTGTATTTCTTTAAAGTTAAGACTAGTTTAAAGTTATCTTCATTGAAAAGTACAGTGCTTTTCCTTCAAAAATAAGGACATTTCAATGTGACCCCAAACTTTTGAACGGTAGTGTATACACACACATATATATATATATATATATATATATATATATATATATATATATATATATATATATATATATATATATATATATATATATATATATATATATATGCATATATTTAAGTTACCAATGACAGTCACACACACTGGGTGTGGCTAAATTATTCTCTGTATTTGACCCATCACCCTTTATCACCCCCTGGGTGGTATATATATATATATATATATATATATATATATATATATATATATATATATATATATATATATATATATATATATATATATATATATATATATATATATATATATATATATATATATATATATATATATATATATATATATATATATACAGTATGATATGCTAAGCTACAAACCCCCTATTTTTAACAGCATTTTTATGTATGGGCCCACATGTATAATATCAATGTTGATGTAACTGAGAGTGTACAAATGGACCTGATAACAACTACCTCTAGGGGTCCCCGCACCCCACTCTATGTATTTATTTTAGTTTGCCTTTTCGTTGGCCCACCCCTATAATGTAATTAATTTTCTCTGCCGACAGTAAAAAAAAAACTAAACAGCATTTATCTATATCTTGACAAAAAAAACAATGACTTGTGTGTATTTTGGGAACAGTTGGTAATGGCTATGTGCAGTAAAACTTTTCATGTACTCAACTCACCTTAATGTGTGTTCTATGTCTTAGATCAGAGGTGTCAAAGTCGCTTTCACTGAGGGCCACATCACAGTTACGTTTGGCCCCAGAGGGTCGCATCTAACAGTGAATAATATTATTAGACAATTTTTTAAATGCATTTTATCTGATTTTTTTAAACTAAAATGTAAAAAAAAATCTGGTAAGTTCCAATAATTTCAGCTGAAAATGTAGTGTATATTACTGTGAATGGAAAAACAGTACTGCTGTTTTTATGGTAAAAAGCTCAGCCAGAACTTTACTGTAAAATTTACATTAGTTTTTTTTACTGTAAATAAAAAAAACTGCTATTTTACAGTAACATTTTGGCACCTGACCTGCCAGTTTGTTTGTTTGTTTGTTTTATTACCGCGAGTCAACAACTGTAGATTTTACGGTGTATTACCGTAAATGCCAAAATGGCACCACAGTTTGTTACAGTAAATAAAGTACTGTTTTCTTCATTTAGAGAAAAATGCCATAAAAACCACAGTAAATTTCACAATTTTACTATGAAATCTATTGCCACTTTTACATTGCACAATTGGAGGGATAACTTGCTTTGAAATCATTATTATTAGTATTTATATTTAAAAAATGGTTTGAATGTTTGATCATATATTTTTGCATAATTAGACAATATTTAGGTTAACATAATTTGTAATTACTCCCAAAATAGAAAGAAAGAATACATTTAGTACGAAAAGCTACAGTACTTTATTGATACTTATTATTTCCAGGCTTTCGAGGGCCAAATAAAATTAAGTGGCGGGCCACATCTGACCCCCGGGCCTTGAGTTAGATGAAGAGAGCAGTTATGATTTTGGTTTAAAGAGTATTGTATTTTTCGGAGTATAAGTCGCTCCGGAGTATAAGTCGCACCGGCCGAAAATGCATAATAAAGAAGGAAAAAAACATATATAAGTTGCACTGGAGTATAAGTCGCATTTTTTGGGGAAATTTATTTGATAAAACCCGACACCAAGAATAGATATTTGAAAGGCAATTTAAAATAAATAAAGAATAGTGAACAACAGGCTGAATAAGTGTACGTTATATGAGGCATAAATAACCAACTGAGAACGTGCCTGGTATGTTAAAGGCCTACTGAAAGCCACTACTACCGACCACGCAGTCTGATAGTTTATATATCAATGATGAAATCTTAACATTGCAACACATGCCAATACGGCCGGGTTAACTTATAAAGTGCAATTTTAAATTTCCTGCGAAACTTCCGGTTGAAAACGTCTATGTATGATGACGTATGCGCGTGACGTCAATGGTTGAAACGGAAGTATTCGGACACATTGTATCTCAATACAAACAGCTCTGTTTTTATCGCCAAATTCCACAGTATTCTGGACATCTGTGTTGGTGAATCTTTTGCAATTTGTTCAATGAACAATGGAGACTGCAAAGAAGAAAGCTGCAGGTGGGCTCGGTGTATTAGCGGCTGGCTGCAGCAACACAACCAGGAGGACTTTGAGGATAGCAGACGCGCTATCCGACGCTAGCCGCCGACCGCATCGATGAACGGGTGAAGTCCTTCGTCGCGCCGTCGATCGCTGGAACGCAGGTGAGCACGGGTGTTGATGAGCAGATGAGGGCTGGCGTAGGTGGAGAGCTAATGTTTTTAGCATAGCTCTGTCGAGGTCCGGTAGCTAAGTTAGCTTCAATGGCGTCCTTAGCAACAGCATTGCTAGGCTTCGCCAGGCGGTACAGCATTAACCGTGTGGTTACAGGTCTAGTGTTTGGTAGTATTGTTGATCTTCTGTCTATCGTTCCAGTCAGGGGCTTATTGCTTTTGTTTCTATTTGCATTCAAGCACGATGCTATCACGTTAGCTCCGTAGCTAAAGTGCTTCGCCGATGTTTTGTCGTGGAGATAAAAATCACTGTGAATGTCCATTTCGCGTTCTCGACTCTCATTTTCAAGAGGATATAGTATCCGAGGTGGTTTAAAATACAATTGTTGCATTTGAACAATTGTATTGTTGATAATAAAGGTAAAGTACTGGTATTGTTTATTATCAATAGCACTATTTCTATTGGTATTCATATTGCTCCATTTTTAGTGTAATAATGCTCAGTTCTGTATTTTTTTTTAAATTTTCGCTAACTGCTTATTTGCTATTACTTTTACCATCATATTTGTACATGTCGTATTTGCTGATGTTGCTCTGTTGTTGTTGTTGTTGTTGTTGTTGTGTTTGCTGTTGTTGTTTTTGTCTCTCTGTCTAATCCCCCTCTTGTCCCCACAATTCCCCCCTCTGTCTTCCTTTTTTTCTCTTTCTATCCCCTCCTGCACCAAATAATAATATAAATACATTTAATAAAGTCAAAATACAAATAAGGCAACAAGAGAAGTATCCTACACTTCTGTTTTGTAAAGTAAATCTGAACAGCCGATATGGGCATCTACATCTGCTATATGATTTGCCCGAGAAGCTAGGCAGGACATAAAAAAAATAAATAAAAAAAATAATAAAAAAAACAAACAAAAAAAACAAACAAATCCGTGATCCACAATAGAAAAAGGGGAGAGTGTGGAATCCAATGAGCCAGCTTGTACCTAAGTTACGGTCAGAGCGAAAAAAGATATGTCTTTCACTGCATTCTAGTCCGTCATTCTAACGTTCCTCATCCACAAATCTTTCATCCTCGCTCAAATTAATGGGGTAATCGTCGCTTTCTCGGTCCGAATCGCTCTAGCTGCGTTGAAAACAATAGGAAAATGTGAGGAGCCTTTCAATTGACTACGTCACGCTACTTCCGGTAGGGGCAAGGCTTTTTTTATCAGATACCAAAAGTTGCGATCTTTATCGTCGTTGTTCTCTACTAAATCCTTTCAGCAAAAATATGGCAATATCGCGAAATGATCAAGTATGACACATAGAATGGATCTGCTATCCCCGTTTAAATAAGAACAATTCATTTCAGTAGGCCTTTAAAATATGCATTGTTTCCACCGTCTTTTGGACGCACTCTCTATTTAAAAAAAAAAGCCATGCATATGTGGGTGGGTTGTGTTTTTTGCACAGATGTGTCATACCATGGCTCGTCCACAAGATGTCAGTAAATCACATATAACCCCCACACCCCAAGAAGATTTACAGCTCAACGAGCTCATTGCCTGCAAAGCTACTTGACTTCACTGGTACACACACCAGTAGGCTGGCAGGAGCAACCACCCAATGCATTGGCCAATTGCATCGCTTCCTGTGAGCTTTGGCAGCCAATGGGAATGAGAAGAATAGGTGTGGTGGCTGGTTTGCACAGGAGGGTGTTGCATGTGGTTATAAAGCTGGTTGTGTTACCTTCTGATCACACAGACGATTCCTACCTGCAGGACACATTCACACGGTGTAACAGGTAAGAATATTTACTATCTATGCAGGTGAACCCACCGTTGGTGTGCATCTTTGTAATGATTCTGTCTGTTTTTGCTGATGACACCAACAGGTGCAAATGTTTTGACCTGACATGCATTGACTTCATTGCCGCTCCACTTTTAATTCCAATTGTACATTTCATGTTTTAACCCTTTGCACAGTTTGCTAGAAATGCTTTCTATTTACCAGTGAGGCTTGTATCGGACACTAGATGTCATTGTTTTGGATAAGAGCTTAGACTTAGACTTAGACAAACTTTAATGATCCACAAGGGAAATTGTTCAACAAAGGGCACCATAATGCAATGTTTTGATAGAAATAAAAGTCAAAAAATGGTGTTTTTGTTTTTGCGACCGCCCGACTGACTTGCGCAACTTCAGGGTTCACCTCAGTGCAGGCATGCTAGCTGGGGTGGGGCTTGGCTTGTGTACCTGTACAGACTTGTAGTGCTAACCACACCTTTTGGGGCAAAAGTAAGTAGATCAGCGTTGAGTAAGCGATAGAGCACTAAATATATCTGTTAAGCTTCATATTGTGTTTTTCAGGGGGGAAAAAAAAAAGCTTGCAAAATGAATGACAACAAAAAAGTCAAGGACGAAGTGGAGAAGTTTTGCAAGGATAAACTAAGGAGGACTTCCACTTCGGAGAAAAACCGACTCCCAACTGCAGCTGGTAGGTTTTCTTCTTTTATGTTGCCCTGGAAGGGACAAGCGGTAGAAAATGGATGGATGGATGGATGTTGCCGGTCATCAACAATGCATCGCATCCCATCAAAATATGAAATAAATACACAAGCAGTGGAAAAGAAGAACTGTCTTGTTGTACCTCTTCCAGTATATGTATAGTATATGCTTTTTGCATGCTCTGTATAAGTGTAAACATACGATGTACTTATCCCTCCTGTCAGTTTTGTGTCATTAATGCCTATCTCCTTTTTGTTTGTTTTGTTTTTTAGAGATTGCAGCGGAAAAGAAAGCGTTGAAAGAGGAGGCTAAATGAATCACTGCATCTTTAATCCTGGCTTCTCCTCCTCCACTGATGTGATCTCTCCATCTTCTGCCTCTGTCACCATGTGCCACCATACAGAATTATACCGTCTGTAACCCAATAGGATTTTTTTATTTTTTTACTCGGTTTAGAAATGAACAGACAAACGTGTTTTGCACAGTCCAAGATAAAAAATAACCTGAACATTTGTATGAATTGAATTAGATGTCATGTCTATATAGTACAATTTGGAAATATTGTGCAAAATGGAATTCAATTATATTTTTGTAACTTTTTAAAAAATAAACTAAATGTGTCAACATCGACCTCATTTACATTCCCACATTAAATTCCCAATGTTGTGACGAACCATGTATTTTTTATTTATTTATTTATTTATTTATTTATTTTACAGCATAATGTACAGTATTTGACTAACTTTGACTCAAAAAAGGACATGCAAGTGCAATAAAAGATTTGGGTAACAAAATGCCTTGCTTAAAAAAAAAAACATTTCCATAAGTAACATGAAAAACATGTTGCTATTAACACGAAGAAAGAATGACATGTTACATTTGCCAATTATGTAATACAAACCCCGTTTCCATATGAGTTGGGAAATTGTGTTAGATGTAAATAGAAACGGAATACAATGATTTTCAACCCATATTCAGTTGAATATGCTACAAAGACAACATATTTGATGTTCAAACTAATAAACTTTTTTTTTTTTTGCAAATAATCATTAACTTTAGAATTTGATGCCAGCAACACGTGACAAAGAAGTTGGGAAAGGTGGCAATAAATACTGATAAAGTTGAGGAATGCTCATCAAACACTTATTTGGAACATCCCACAGGTGAACAGGCAAATTGGGAACAGGTGGGTGCCATGATTGGGTATAAAAGTAGATTCCATGAAATGCTCAGTCATTCACAAACAAGGATGGGGCGAGGGTCACCACTTTGTCAACAAATGTGTGAGCAAATTGTTGAACAGTTTAAGAAAAACCTTTCTCAACCAGCTATTGCAAGGAATTTAGGGATTTCACCATCTACGCTCCGTAATATCATCAAAGGGTTCAGAGAATCTGGAGAAATCACTGCACGTAAGCAGCTAAGCCCGTGACCTTCGATCCCTCAGGCTGTACTGCATCAACAAGCGACATCAGTGTGTAAAGGATATCACCACATGGGCTCAGGAGCACTTCAGAAACCCACTGTCAGTAACTACAGTTGGTCGCTACATCTGCAAGTGCAAGTTAAAACTCTCCTATGCAAGGTGAAAACCGTTTATCAACAACACCCAGAAACGCCGTCGGCTTCGCTGGGCCTGAGCTCATCTAAGATGGACTGATACAAAGTGGAAAAGTGTTCTGTGGTCTGACGAGTCCACATTTCAAATTGCTTTTGGAAACTGTGGACGTCGTGTCCTCCGGACCAAAGAGGAAAAGAACCATCCGGATTGTTATAGGCGCAAAGTTCAAAAGCCAGCATCTGCGATGGTATGGGGGTGTATTAGTGCCCAAGACATGGGTAACTTACACATCTGTGAAGGCACCATTAATGCTGAAAGGTACATACAGGTTTTGGAGCAACATATGTTGCCATCCAAGCAACGTTACCATGGACGCCCCTGCTTATTTCAGCAAGACAATGCCAAGCCACGTGTTACATCAACGTGGCTTCATAGTAAAAGAGTGCAGGTACTAGACTGGCCTGCCTGTAGTCCAGACCTGTCTCCCATTGAAAATGTGTGGCGCATTATGAAGCCTAAAATACCACAAGGGAGACCCCCGGACTGTTGAACAACTTAAGCTGTACATCAAGCAAGAATGGGAAAGAATTCCACCTGAGAAGCTTAAAAAATGTGTCTCTTCAGTTCCCAAACGTTTACTGAGTGTTGTTAAAAGGAAAGGCCATGTAACACAGTGGTGAACATGCCCTTTCCCAACTACTTTGGCACGTGTTGCAGCCATGAAATTCTAAGTTAATTATTATTTGCAAAAAAGAGTTTGAACATCAAATATGTTGTCTTTGTAGTGCATTCAATTGAATATGGGTTGAAAAGGATTTGCAAATAATTGTATTCCGTTTATATTTACATCCAACACAATTTCCCAACTCATATGGAAACGGGGTTTGTAGTTCAGTGAAATGCACAAAACATATTTAAGTAGGTTTTCTGTTATGGACCTATCCGTACATCCATTTTTCTCCACTTGTCCCTCTCGAGGTTGCTGGAGCCTATCCCAGCTGCACTCGGGCGGAAGGCGGGGTGAACCCTGGACAAGTCGCCCCCTTAGCACAGGGCCAACACAGATAGACAACGTTCACACACTAGGGCCAATTTAGGGTTGCCAATCAACCTATCCCCAGGTGCATGTCTTTGGAGGTGGGAAGGAACTGGAGTATCCGGAGGGAACATGAAAACTCCACACAGAAAGACCCTGAGCCCGGGAATCGAACCCAGGACCTTCTTATTGTAAGGCACATGCACTATGTTTTGTTGTTCCAATATAGAATACCATGTCAATGATATCTAACGTTAGTAATTCAACTTTGCTAAATCGCTATCATTAACTGACCACACACAAATGGTAAATTATTTATTTAGTGGCTTTACTATACCTGGAATGATACCCATAGCGCTTTACATTGCACATTACATTCACCCATTCACTCATACGGCGGAAGTTACAATGCAGGGCACTAACCACGACCCATCAGGAGCAAGTGTGACGTGTCTTAATCACTTCACCATAAAAGTAGGTGACAGTGTCATCACCAGGAAAGATGAGGTCACCTACCTAGGTTCCATTCTAGAGGCTACCCTTTCCTGTGATAAAATGGCAACCAAGGTAATCAAAAAGGTTAACCAACGAACAAGATTTCTCTACAGAATTTCCTCTCTGGTCAACAAAAGCACCTTGAGGATTCTGGCGGGAACTCTCGTTCAACCCTTTTTCGATTACGCATGCACCTCCTGGTACCCTAGCACCTCCAAAACCCTCAAATCTAAACTCCAAACATCTCAGAACAAGCTAGTCAGGTTACTTCTAGACCTCCACCCCAGATCCCACCTCACTCCTACCCACTTCTCCAAAGTGGGCTGGCTCAGGGTGGAGGACAGAGTTAAACAACTTGCACTGAGCCTAGTCTATAAAATCCGCTACACCTCCCTGATACCGAAGTACATGTCAAACTACTTCCTTAACGTAAGTGACCGCCATAACCACAACACCAGGGGGTGCTCCACTAACCACGTTAAACCCAGATTCCGAACTAACAAAGGTCTTAACTCATTCTCTTTCTATGCCACATCAATGTGGAATGCGCTCCCAACAGGTATAAAAGAAAGGGCATCTCTATCCTCCTTCAAAACCGCTATAAAAGTTCACCTCCAGGCAGCTACAACCCTAAACTAACACCCTCCCCGGATTGCTAATAATCAAATGTAAACAATCAAATGCAGATTCTTTTTCTTATGCCTTCTGATCTCTCTCTCTCTCTCTCTCTCTCTCTCTATGTCCACTACTTGATGTCCATATCCCCCCCCCCACCCCCCCTCCACACTCCTGATTGTAAATAATGTAAATAATTCAATGTGATTATCTTGTGTGATGACTGTATTATGATGATAGTATATATGATAGTATATATCTGTATCATGAATCAATTTAAGTGGACCCCGACTTAAACAAGTTGAAAAACTTATTCGGGTGTTACCATTTAGTGGTCAATTGTACGGAATATGTACTTCACTGTGCAACCTACTAATAAAAGTCTCAATCAATCAATCAATCTTGCCCAAGGACTTTGACTAGGATGGCAGAAGATTTAATCAAACTGGGAAACATCTAGTTGCTGGCACAGTCACTCTACCATCCGCGCCACACCGCCCCCACACAAATCTAATGCGTGTGAGCAGGGCCGGCCCGTGGCATAGGCCGTATAGGCAAATGCTAAGGGCGCTGTCCATCAGGGGGCGCCACGCCAGTGCCACAAATGTTGGAGAAAAAAATAAATAAATAAAAAAGTTGGTACTATTATTTCTAAATGCAAAAAATAATCCCACGTTAATTAAAATGCAAAGTGAAGCCTATTTAATAGAAATATTATTTGTTACAACATTACGACCTCCCCCCCCCCATCCCCCCTCCCCCCTCCCCCCGCACGGTGCGCCCCCTCCCTTCACGTATCATGACTCTTTTTGGACGTCACCACAAATGTCAAAATGGCCAAAACCGTCAGGTGCCCAGGGAAGAAAAAATAGAAAAGAAGAGGAGGGGAAACGAGAAAAAGACAGAGGTAGCAGGTATACGAGTAACGTTAGCCTACATGAAATGATTTGTCTGTTACAGTATGTGATAGTAACCTGCTTTTTAGCATTAAGCTAATGTTACATGATTCGGCAATTGCTAATCAATAAATAGCTAGTTCTGTTTTAACGTCGGGTTAATATTGTGGAGGGGGCTAAATTGTTATGGAAAATAATAATGTAACGTTAGGTAATTACAGTACTCCCACCTTACATTCCTCAGGGACATTTGTATTAGATCTTTTAAGCAGGTGTTTTTTGTTTGCATTGTTATTGCCTTCTGGTTAGCTAATGTTTGCCCTGCAGGTAATAGTCACTTTTCCACCCCTTTATATATTAGGTATAGTTGTAAGCCTAGTTGTTAAAGTGCACATCATTAATGTTAATTAAGCAATATCACATGAGAGGGAATGCTGTTTTTAATTTGAGCACTGCTGTGATTCGGTTAAAGATAATCATAACATAACATTCTCATATAATATGTTAATTTGCTTTCTTTAAGTAAAAAAAGGTCAAAGACAAAGCTATTCGGTTTCTTGTGAGTATATACACTTCACTGCCGATGTGGGGGGGGGGGGGGGGGGGGCGCCACCTAAAATCTTGCCTAGGGCGCCAGATTGGTTAGGCCAGGCCTGCGTGTGAGTGTGCGTGTTACATATGGGCATAGTTTATGTCATTACATGCTAAAAGCCATAAGAGGGTGGGGTTCAATGCTTACAACTTAGGAAAGTTAGCACCCTCTAGGCTGCAAACAGTGCAATCAGTGCCAAATAATGGAAAAAAAGCCAACTCTTAGAGTTCCAACAGGTCCGAGCCTGCTACAAGCAAGGGAGTGGATATTTTACCTTGCTGCAAGTGTATGCATCAGGACCTATAGCGTCCAGATGACAGAAATTCACTAACACGTTCTATTTATGTATTTTTTGCTCCAGAAAATGAATCTCGCAGTCATTTCACATAATATCCACAGGTCTTTGAGTAATCAGTAGATAACTAATTACTTGGAACGCCTCCTTTCCAACGGCAGACTCAATATATCATCCACTCCTGGTGTGATGTCATTTACAGAACTGGAGACTACTTTCTGGAATTTTGGATCTTTAAAGTGTAGGTTCTAAAATGTGCTGAAACATGTTAGAAAACATGCAAAATCACTACTGTGTCTATTTTGAGGGAATTTGACCTGTAAGTAGATCTAATTTTTAGGCCGAGAACTATGAAATAAGTGTCAATGTTATCAGCAATAGAGGGGCTCTTTAATGCAATCAACTTCCATTTAGTTATTATGATACCAGAGTGGTTACAGTAGAATGTTTGGACTCATATTTGATACAAAAAAGTGAGAGTGAACAGGCTTTGGAAAGCCAATGAGGGAACATGTGTGAACAAGTCAAGGATGTTTCGTTTCATGTGATCTCCTACAGATAGTGTGAACTGTGTTTTTCCTCAACGGGCTTGCAAAAACATTCTTACAGTGCAGCCAGTATTGTAAAAATAAAAGTACGATACAAGTGACATTCGGGTACGTCTTCGTACCTGAAGGACTGGTGTCTCAAGCTCAGTGTGGACAAGACCTAGTCTACAATGTTCCACCTCAACAACAAGGAAGCAGCCTGCAAAATTAATGTCATGGTTGACAGCGCCAGACTAGAGTCCCAAGTCTCCCCTACGTACTTTGGCGTGAAGCTCGATCGAACACTGTCATTTAAACAACACCTGGCGAGTGCCAAGGCAAATCCCACCGCTTGCATTGCACTTAAACGCCGCTTAGCCGGTACCCAATGGGGAGTCACACAGACGACACTGCGCACCTCCACCGAGGCCCTGGTTTTTACGGCTGCCGAGTACTGAGTCCCAGTCTGGTGCCGACGCTACGACGTTAAGAAGCTGGACACTACCCTCAACAACGCCTTACGGATTGTCTCTGGATGCCTACGAGCCACTCCAACTCACCAACTACCTGTCCTAGCTGGTATTGCAACAGCAGAGGTCAGACAGGAAGGAGCCATGCTGGCCCTTGCTCGGTACAGACAGCTAAGCAAATCCCACCTCCTCCATAAGACAATCACGGAGAGACCGCAGTGCAAGCGCCTCAAGTCCCGGCGTCCCTTTGAAACAAAGGCCCAGGAGTTGCTCAGTACAACATCCGCAAGGCATCCTGGGTCAAGGCAAGGTGGACAGAACAGTGGAAAGCAGCAGAACCATCTGGGCTTCACAACTACATCGAGGATCCAATCTATGTCCCGGGCCAGCACCTGCCCCATAAGCTGTAGACAACCCTCAACCGCCTGAGGACAGATGTGGGACTCTTCGGTTAAGCAATGCAACGGCGGGGCCTCACGGGCAGTACCCACTGTAAATGTGGAGACCCTCTACAGACTGTAGAACACATCATGACCAGCTGCCCGAAACACCGCCCACCCCATGGCAACCTGCAGACGCTTGACTGGCTTGCTTCAACGGAGCTGAGGATCTGATGACATACGCAAGAACAAGAAGTGACATTGTTTTAGTGTAGGTTTCAGTTTGAAAGAAAGATGATACATTTTAAACTGGTGTCAGGTTCGAACACTGATGACATCTAATAATCAGACAAGAAGCAAGGAATCATGCAGAGACAGAGTTCAATTTAGCTCGAGGAGACACGTGTTTTGGGCTGTATTCTAGTTACAGATCCAAACTACGTTCTAAAAATCAAGCCCGCGCGCCTCCTCTATTCATTAGGAATGTCCCTATTACATCACTGTCGCTGAGGGAAGGGGGTAATCTCGACAACTCCAGTTAGACACAATATATGATTATACAAAAATGCAAATATGTTGACACTTGGTGCTATCGCCCAGTCTCTGCTTTGTCTGCGTCCCGGTACCCAAAGTTCGGCCTTGGCAGTCATCAAGCCGAGTACTGGTGCTATCGCCCAGTCTCTGCTTTGTCTGCGTCCCGGTACCAAAAGTTCGGCCTTGGCAGTCGGCAGGCCAAGTCTGGATACAACACTGATAAAGACGGCTGGCAATCTTTTGGACTGCCAGTTTGTACAGATACAAAAATACCACTTCAGCACAATTGGCAATAATTTATATCAACGGCCCTTAGGCATAAAGTTATGTTGATAATATATACATAATTATTCTAACAACTGGTTCATCTAATTCCGACAAATATTATACATTTATTTGACAATAAACATACAGTGGAAATTTCAGTATGCCGGAACCTCAATTTATGAACCCTCTTTTTGCAAACTTTTTGATTTACAAACCATTAGATTGTGCCTCCGTGTGCAAACCATGTCTCTGTGAACAAACGCTTCATTCATCCATTCATTTATTTTCTGTCCCTCTGGCAGCTATTTTGGGGAGGCAGAGCCCTCCACATCACTTGCTTCACAGTACAGTACACTACTATTTACTTCTCAGTGCTTCATCGTGTGTGCTTTTTAAGTGTGTGTTCATCTTTCGACAAGTTTTGTCCATTTTGCTAAACAAATATGAGTCCCAAAAAGACAAACAGACCAGTGTGGAAAGAAAGAGGGAATTGCTGTGGAAAAAAAAAAAAAGACTATTTGTGAGGACTACATCAATGGCGCTCGCAAGTATGGAAGAATTGACAAAGATAGATAGATAGATAGATAGATAGATAGATAGATAGATAGATAGATAGATAGATAGATAGATAGATAGATAGATAGATAGATAGATAGATAGATAGATAGATAGATAGATAGATAGATAGATAGATAGATAGATAGATAGATAGTACTTTATTGATTCCTTCAGGAGAGTTCCCTCAGGAAAATTAAAATTCCAGCAGCAGTGTACAGAATTGAGATCGAATTAAAAAAAAAGTAAATAATGGTTGGTATAAATGGAAACAAAATAGAAAAATATTACAATAGAATAGAAACAAAAAGCATCAATGAGAATACAAATATAACAGTAAAATAAGAATATAACAAGAGAAACTAGGCATTAGTGACCATGTTATGAAAACGTATTACACTGTTATTGTTTTGCATCCCCCGTCATTCTAGTACCCCCCCTCCCCCCCAGAGAGGAGTTGTACTGTCTAATGGCGTGTGGGACAAAGGAGTTTTTTAGTCTATTAGTCCTGCACTTGGGATGAAGCAGTCTAGCACTGAACAGGCTCCTCTGGCTACTGACAACGGTATGCAGAGGGTGACTGGCATCATCCAGGATGCTCACTAGTTTTTCCACAGTCCACTTCTCTGCCACCGTCACCAGTGAGTCCAGTTTTAGTCCGATCGTAGAACCGGCCCGCCTGATCAGTTTCTCCAGTCTGGAGCTGTCCTTCTTAGATATACTGCCCCCCCCCCCCCCCCAGCACACTACGATGTAGTACAGAACACTGGCAACCACAGACTGGTAGTACATCCACAATAGTAAGTAGTCTTTTTGTACCACAGCAAGTTACTCATTGTGATGAGACTGTAATTTTCTGGAAAAAGATGCCAAAGCAGACTTATGTCACAGCGGAGGAGGAGGAGGCACTAGCGGGACAATAAGCAATAAAGGATCGCCTTTACTTCATCTCCTTCAGCACACACCAGACATTACAATCCAGTCAGCGACACATTCGCAGACGCCAAGGTAAAATATATTTTACTTTTTTAATTTTAATTACTGCAGCAATATGTTTGATAAACATAAGGATTATTGTGATTTCAGATCGTTTTTGAAGGCACCAAAGGGACTTCTGAGTGTGTGCGCGTGTTGACAGAGCAGCTGCATACAGCGCAGATCATCTTGTTGTTTTGTTTTTGTTTTGTTTTGGCTAGTTAATAAGAGAATGTTTAACCATCACCCTATTGTTATATTAGTTTGATACACAGTACCGTATAGCTATTTATATGTTGTGTTCAAAGTGTACAAACTTTTAGTAAAATATGGACTTTTGTCGAGGCTGGAACACATTATTTATATTTAAATTGTTGCCTATGGAGAAATTTGCTTTACTATATGAATTATTCTATTTACGAACCCTGTAAAAGAACCAATTAAGTTTGTAAATCGAGGTTCCACTCTTCTTGTATTAATAACAAATTTGAGGATAAGTTGCACTGAAAAAACAAGTGGCCTCTGTAAAGAAATGTTCACCATGCTTTATATCAGTAGTGGGATTTGAACCCAGACCTCCATTTGGAGACCAGAATGCTCATTTAGATGGAAGGAACACTGCTCCTTGACTCTGACCCCTTAGACCACTTGGTCACCCTGACATGTAGAGTTGTGGTTCAATAAACAAGTGGTTAAACACCCATATAGTTTATGCACATGCTGTGAAAATGATCATAAATGCATTTTATTTTGTTCAATATGGTTGTTGTTAAGTTAAATAGAGACTGTAAATTGTTTAATCAGCAGTGCTCAAACTTTTGGTAAAAGCTCAACTTTTTTAGGTTTTGCTCGCATTTGATTTCTCTTATTTAGACTTGCCGAGTTGGTGCTCTGAGGAACACTCGTATAGCAACAATGTGTCATAAGAAGTACAAATAATATCAAGATAATACTTAAATGGGAAACACCAAACGTTAAAAGTATATCAAACAAACCTTTAATGCAGTGGTTTGATTGATTGATTGAGACTTTTATTAGTAGATTGCACAGTACAGTGCATATCCCGTTCTATTGACCACTAAATGGTAACACCCGAATACGTTTTTCAACTTGTTTAAGTCGGGGTCCACGTTAATCAATTCATGGTCACTGCAAAAGCTGCTCCCTTGTACTAAAGTGTGAGGTACTTTTGTTGTGTTTTTCATGAATTATTGCACTCTTTCGTCCTTCTTGATTACCTCTCAAAGAAATGTTTACCCTGTTTGCGATTTAAACGGTTTCTACAGCCGAAAACAACGCAAGCATAGGGCATTTGTCTTCGAGAAAGGCTAAATGACGCCACGTACCCGCTGAAAACAGATACTGGCTTGACCACCACGCTTGTTCAATGAGTCGGATGTCATTTTGAGTCCAGTCGACTTTTTTGTTTTGTTTTGTTTTTTTTGCTTGTTGTTTTTATTCAGTGACACTTCTCTGTATGTTTGTGAATTGTATTTTGGTTGTTACTTTTTTCCCCCTTTTAGTCAGTTCGTGTGACTCTCTATCCGCTTGTGGTGAAGAGGAAGGCAGTACATTGCTACCCACTGAGACTGAAATGTAGGACGGAGTATTATTATTATTATTATTTTACTTTTATTATTTTTTGTAAAACATTTTTTTGGGGGGGTCGGGCAAAAAAAGGGTCTGTTTTCCCAGTAACTGTATTCTAATTTCCCTATCAAATGAATAAATAAATATTACAAATTTAATTTATAACGACCTTGAGTTTGATTCATTATGATTTTGATCAATGACAGTTTTAAAGAAAAAAACAGCTTGCATGGCAGCTTTGTGTTACTAGAGTCAACATTGCAACTTTTTCGTGTTAAAGTCCACCTGTTTACTCCTTTATTCAACTTGTTTGATGTTTTGTTTTTTTAAATTATAGTATTGTAGCGGCTGGCTACGGGGTGTTAGCCAATGGCTTTGGCTGGGGGGCGGGACTTCTGGGGAAGTGAGGGAAGTGACGTTGTTGACAGGAAGTGTTGGTTCGAGTTTTGCCGGGAAAGGAGATAGACGCATGTTGGAGCTGTTGTGTGCCTTAAATGCATCTTGTACAATAAATGCAAGATAACTGAAGAAGTCTCTGAGCCTACATTCCTGAGATTATTACACTGGTGTCAGAAGTAAAACCGACGATTTTCGGAAGAGACTTTGTCGCGGTAAGGACACGCTGCGTATCACGCATTAGCAAGTTAGCTTCAGTCTGTGAGTTAGCTAGGACCGCAAGCCATTTAGCATGTTTAGCTCCGGTGAGCATAAGTTTAAAGTTGAGCGGGATGACGCTGTTTTGGAACGGGTGACCGTCGAACAGCCGCGCTCCTGCTCGCACACGAGCGGCTCGTCAGCCCATGAGGACGTAAAGATGTCGCCGCTGCCGCCGCAGCCCACACCTTCCCCGCACGGCGCGTCCCCCCCACCGTCTGCGGCCTCAATGAAGACGCCAAAATTTGCCGGTGGATCAGATTGGGAGGCGTTCCACGCTCAATTTGAACTGTTGGCGGACGCTAGAAGGTGGGAAGAAAGGGACAAAGCATTGCAATTGGCTTTGTGTCTGGAGGGAGAGGCTCTTTCGTGCCTTCTGCTGCTGGACCCTGAACAGCAGCGGTGCTACGCAGCCCTGGTGGGGGCGCTCAAGAGGAGGTTTGGGAGATGGTCTCAGCCAGCGCTTTTAAAAACTGAACTGAGAGGGAGGTGCAGGAAGCCTGGCGAGCCACTCCGGGGGCTCGCTAATGACATTGAGGGCCAGGTTCGCCGTGCATATGGTCACCTGCCTGCTGATGCACGGAATGAGCTCGCAACTGACCTGTTTGTTGGAGCCATTACTCCTCCTGATCTGCGTGTGCAGGTGCAGCTTCAGCACCCGAGGTCCCTGCAGGAGGCACTGGAAGCTGCCGTGGAGAGGGAGATGCTGAGGAGTGCAGCTGCAGCCGGGGAACTGGAAAGTATACCCCATCCAGTGAGGGCGGAATCGTCACACCCGTCTAGCGACGGGGCTCCGGCTTGGGCGAAAGAAATTACCGAACTGCTGAGGTCGGTGACTCTGCAAAGTCAACGTGGCCCGCGCCCCATGCAGGTCTGCTGGGGATGTGGCCAACCTGGACACTTTCGCAGGGAGTGCCCTGCCACTCGTCGTGAGCCGGGAAACGGCGCCGGGCCCGCATAGTCAGGGGTATGCGGGCCCCTACGTCCACCGCGGACCCTGACTCGCCAGCCCAGGCTCGTCAAGCAGGGGAAGGAGCACATCAGCACAGCCAGGGGGGAGGGGCTCCATCCCCCCCAGAAGCAGACGACGACTCGCCTTCTACTCCTTCTTCTCGCTTTCGGGCACCCGGAGGAGCCCAGCGGCACAGCCAGGGGGGAGGGACTCCATCCCCCCCAGAAGTAGATGACAGCAGTGTGCCACCTATGGCGGTGGGCTGGACACGGGGGTGGGCCAAAAGTGGGGGCTCCTGCCATGTTGCTGTCTCTGTCCAGGGGGTGCCTACCGTGGGTCTGGTGGACACAGGGTCATCGGTAACGCTGGTAAGACCGGACGTTCTTCCCAGCAGTACACCACTTGAGCCCACAGCAGTACAGCTACGCACAGTCACGGGCCAGCTAGCTCCTATGGTGGGTAAGGGGTTCCTGTGGTTGTGCGTGGGGGGAAAGCGAGTTCGCCACCTAGTTTGGGTGGCAGACGTGCAAGACTGCTGCATCTTAGGGCTGGACTTCCTCCAAGTCACTGGGTGCCTGCTAGACATGGGGAGGGGTACACTTAACTTCCCGGGGGGCCCTACAGTTGCCATGGGTACCCTAGTTCCCGGGCCCCTGCCCGTTTCACCGCATGCCTCTACATTCTTGTTGCCTCACACCTCACCTAGTTACTACCCCTGCCCTCGCCCTGTCTCCCTTCAGCCAATGAGGGGGGAGACAGAGCTGTGTATTACCCGGGGATGCCAGCCCTTGGCATCCCTACCCACGGGCCCCCACCCGCAGCCGGCACCCCCGGTCATAGGGGGAGGAGTGTGGAGAGAGGAGTACAGGGACTTGGAGAAACAGCAACAGGAGCAGCTGAAACAGCTGCTGGTGGAATTCCAGGGCAGCTTTGCAATGAACGAGAGTGAAGTGGGAAGAACCCACTTGGCAGAGCATGTCATAGACACTGGCTTGGCGCGGCCCATCAAGTGCCACGCACGCCGCATCCCCCTCGCTCGACAGCAGGTATGCGACAAGGCCGTAGATGATCTGCTGCGGGCCGACTTTATTGAGCCGTCCGAGAGCCCCTGGGCGGCACCTGTGGTCATGGTCGCCAAGAAGAAGGCTGGAGATTGGCGATTCTGTGTGGATTACAGACGGCTGAACGAAGTGACCACAAAAGACTCTTACCCCCTCCCCCGTATTGATGAGTCCCTGGACCTAGTTTCCGGCTCCTCGTGGTTCACCACTCTGGACCTTAAAAGCGGGTATTATCAGGTACCCCTTTCTCCTGAATCTCGCCCTAAATCTGCCTTCTGTACTGGCCGGGGCTTGTGGCAATTCAAAGTCCTCAGTTTTGGGCTCTGTAATGCCCCCGCCACTTTTGCCCGGCTTATGGACAAAGTGCTGGCTGGTATTTCCCGTCAAGAGTGCCTGGTGTACCTGGACGACATCTTGGTACATGGGCGTTCTTTCGAAGCAGCCCTGGGGTCTCTGAGGAGAGTCCTGGAGAGGATTCGAGCAGCGGGCCTTAAACTGCACCCCGAGAAATGCAGTTTCATGCGGCGGGAAGTAACTTTCTTGGGACATGAGCTGGGGGCAGATGGCATTGGTGCCATGGGAGAGAAGGTGCGGGCTGTGAGAGATTGGCCCGCCCCTCGGGACCAAGGACAGCTGAAGAGCTTCATTGGGCTTGCCTCGTACTATCGGAGGCACGTGCGGGGTTTTGCCACAATCGCCGCGCCCCTATATCGATTGCTGGAAAAAGGCAAAGACTTTGTGTGGTCCGAAGGGTGCCAGGAGGCATTCTGGGGGCTGAAACGGGCCTTGTGTGAGGCCCCGGTACTCGCCCCACCTGACCTCGCCCTGCCCTTCTTACTGGACACTGATGCCAGCGGAGTGGGGGTGGGGGGTGTACTTGCACAGCCGTGGCAGGAAGGGGAAAGGGTGGTGGCATACTTCAGCCAGAAACTCAACAAGTCTGAACGGAACTATTGTGTCACCCGCCGAGAACTCCTGGCAGTGGTGCTCTCTATCAGACACTTTAAATATTACTTGTGTGGCCTCCCCTTTGTGATCAGAACTGACCACTCTGCCCTCCAGTGGCTAATGACTTTCCGGGAGCCGGAGGGGCAGGTTGCCAGGTGGGTGGAAGAGCTGCAAGGATACAACTTTAAAATAGAACATCGGCCAGGTGCTCGCCACTCCAACGCGGACGCGCTCTCGCGCCGGCCGTGTGCAGCAGACGGATGTCGGTACTGCGAGCGCAGGGAAGCCCGGGAACAAGAGCGGCGGGCAGAGGGCGCTGAGTGTGCGGCCGTCAGTCAGGCTGATGACGTTGTCTGCGGAGAACTACAGACTGTGACGAATGCTGACTGGAGGCGCACGCAGGTGGAGGACACAGACCTTCATCCTGTTTTGCAGTGGGTAGAGGCTCGGCAGCGCCCGCCTTGGGAGGCGGTGGCACCATTCTCTAAGGCTACTAAGGGCCTGTGGGCCATGTTTGACTCATTGCGGGTGTCCCAAGGCGTGTTGCAGCGGGCATTTAAGGCCGCGGCCACGGGGGTAGAACAGTGGCAGGTGGTGGTGCCAAAGGGACTGCAAGGGGCAGTGCTTAAAGCAGTGCATGGGGGAGGTGGGTCTGGACATTTCGGGGTCGCCAAAACACTCAAGCGGCTGCGACAGGGGTTCTATTGGGGTCGGCAGAAGAGAGATGTGGAGGACTTCTGCCGCCGCTGTGACCCTTGCGTTGCCCGCAAAGGCCCCACTGGGCGCTCACAGGCACCGCTCCAACAGTTCCCAGTGGGGTGCCCCATGGACAGGGTGGGGATTGACATTACAGGGCCGTACCCACTGTCTGACAAGGGGAACCGCTATGTCCTTTCCGCCATAGACTATTTCACCAAGTGGCCAGAGGCATACGCCATTCCCAACCAGGAGGCAGAGACCATTGCTGATGCCCTGGTGGAGGGCATGATAGGTCGGTTTGGCATCATGGCGTCTCTGCACAGTGACCGAGGCACAAACTTTGAGTCCCGGGTGTTCGCGGCCTTGTGCGAGCGCCTGGGCATTCACAAGACCCGCACTACCCCATTGCACCCTCAGAGTGATGGGTTAGTGGAGCGGTTCCATCGCAACCTGGGAGACCAGCTCGCCATTGTCACCTCCCGCCACCAGCGTGACTGGGACCAACACCTACCACTGGTGCTGATGGCGTGTCGCTCTGCTGTCCAAGAATCCACGGGGTGCACACCGGCGCTTCTCATGCTAGGGAGAGAGATGCGCACACCAGCAGAGCTGGCCTTTGGCCGCCCACCGGATGCCCCGGCCTTCGCTGCAGGGCCAGAGTACGCCAGGAAATTACAGGACCGGCTGGACTCAGCCCACAGTTTCGCTCGGGAGCAGCTGCAGGAAGCTGGCATCAAACAAAAGCGCTACTATGATGTGACGACCCGAGGAAGGGACTTCGCGCCAGGTGAGTTGGTCTGGGTCTACAATCCGATTCGGAAGAAGGGCCGCAGTCCCAAGCTGGACAGCAAATGGACAGGACCCTGTAAGATACTCCAGAAGCTGGGAGAGGTTGTGTATCGTGTCCAGCTGCCCCCCCGGGGAAGGAAGGTGGCCCTCCACAGAGACAGACTCGCCCCCTACCGGGGGGGTCCCCCTTCCCTTGCCTCGGATACACAGGTGACCTCTCCCTTGCCCGCCCAGCCCTTTACCAATACCCCGCTTACGCCCCAGGGGGAACCAATTTCCCCACTCCCCTCCTCCCCCGCCCCCTCCAGCTCCCTCCCGAGGACTGGCACACCCGACCCAGCTGTCCCACTGCTGGGAAATGGAAGAGCGCGGTCGAGGCGGATGAAGAGGCCTCCGGACCACTTGCAAGACTTTGTGGTGTCCTTAGACTGAAGGGAACGGGGGTGGGGGGGTTTGTGAACCCGTTTTTGTGTGATGTGAAGATTATGTTGTTTACACTGTTTTGTTTGCACTAATGGGTTGCTCTGTTTTACATGCTGCTATGGTGTTGCCAAATGTTGCCTTACGGGTCAGTCCTCGAGGGCGAGGACTTTTTGTAAGGGGGGGGGGTGATGTAGCGGCTGGCTACGGGGTGTTAGCCAATGGCTTTGGCTGGGGGGCGGGACTTCTGGGGAAGTGAGGGAAGTGACGTTGTTGACAGGAAGTGTTGGTTCGAGTTTTGCCGGGAAAGGAGATAGACGCATGTTGGAGCTGTTGTGTGCCTTAAATGCATCTTGTACAATAAATGCAAGATAACTGAAGAAGTCTCTGAGCCTACATTCCTGAGATTATTACAGTATTTTTAGAATAACAGCTGCTGCGGGTTACAAATGCCCCACCCCTGTTCTTAATGTTCAGTGTGAGTACATGTGAATGGTTGTTTGTCTATAGGTGCATGTGATTAACTGCCATCTAAACGGTATAAAATTAGATTTTCTATTTGCAGTTATTTTTTTGTTATTAAATCAACACAAACAACACAAGATACACTTGCAATTAGTGCACCAACCCAAAAACCCTCCCTCCCCCCTCATTCTCACTCATTTACACTCATTCACTTGTATATGCTCGCTCCCCCATCTACACCCCCCCCCCCGTTTTACTTTTATCTTTTGAACAAAAGGCAGCTACCATGACCACCCCCGAACTGTGAACCATCACTGTAGACACTTTTCACCTTTGATCACTAAAGACACTTTTAACTGCTGCTATGACCCAACGTCACCTCCATATCTATACTGTTGACTGTCAATCAGAATGTACAATAATGTAATGTTACTCACTGTGCCTTGTATATAACATGTTTTATTTTTATTTTAGCTAAGTACTGTGTGACTTGTTGAAGGGTGGACTAGCAAAGTAAGATTTTCATTGTACAGCAAACTGTCTGTTTAACTGTGCATATGACAATAAACAATCCTGAATCTTGAATATTGAATTCACACAAAAAGGATTGTTTCCTTCTGTTATTAATATTCTTGTTCCTACAATATATATCAATGCAGCCTGCAAGGGATGAATTATGTCCGTGAAGCACACAGGGTTGTGTGTGCTGCTGGTCCACTTTTAGTACTAACCCAGTTCATTTTACTCATTTTCATCAATCACAAGTTTCTGTGTAACTGTTTTATTCTAATGTAGTTTCTTTTTTGTTCAATCATTTTTGTATATTTTTTTCTATTCACAGTTATTTGTAATTCGATTGTTTTTGGTGTCTTAACTGAACATACCACCGCACGCCTGGGCAATTACAGTATTTTGACTCGGGGGGCCAAATTTACAGAAAAAAATGTGTCTGGGGGCCAGTATTATTTTTAGGAACACTAATACGAAACCTCACAATAATGTCTGATTGAATGCTAAAAACGTTATGACAAACCGCCTTAAAAACGGAATGGAATTTCACATTTTTTTCCTGAATGAGACACAGAATGTACATGAAAATAAAGAATGTGGGATTTACAATATTAACTATGAAGGATAAAACACTGAATATTGACAACATTTGAACGTCACACCACCTCTCCATCCTTAAAATATTTTACAATCATTAAAAATGCAACAAACACAGTGAAATATGAACGCGGAGGGTAAAAAAACAAAACACCTACAATCTGATATATCTGATATATCACTAAGCTTTAGAACTTTGTTGTAAAAATCTCCTTCCGCGTCTGTCCCTGACACCCACATTTCAGGGTCGGGAAACACTCTGTGGAAACGCTCCCCACCCACACTGCTTGGTGCCTCGTCTGAGCTGCTGTCACTTAGATCAGTGGTCCCCAACCTTTTTGGAACCGCGGACCGGTCAACGATTGAAAATTTGTCCCACGGACCCGAGGGGTATTTTTTTTTTGTCATACAAAAATACAAATATGCGTGCTTACGGACTGTATCCCTGCAGACTGTATTGATCTATAGTGATATATAATGTAGGAACCAGAAATATTAATAACAGAAAAAAACAACCCATCCATCCATCCATCCATCTTCTTCCGCTTATCCGAGGTCGGGTCGCGGGGCAGCAGCCTAAGGGAAGCCCAGACTTCCCTCTCCCCAGCCACTTCGTCCAGCTCTTTCCGGGGGATCCCGGGGCGTTCCCAGGCCAGCCGGGAGACATAGTCTTCCCATCGTGTCCTGAGTCTTCCCCGTGGCCTCCTACCGGTCGGACGTGCCCTAAACACCTCCCTAGGGAAGCGTTCGGGTGGCATTCTGACCAGATGCCCGAACCACCTCATCTGGCTCCTCTCAATGTGGAGGAGCAGCGGCTTTACTTTGAGCTCCCCCCGGATGGCAGAGCTTCTCACCCTATCTCTAAAGGAGAGCCCCGCCACCCGGCGGAGGAAACTCATTTCGGCCGCTTGTACCCGTGATCTTGTCCTTTCGGTCATAACCCAAAGCCCATGACCACAGGTGAGGATGGGAACGTAGATCGACCGGTAAATTGAGAGCTTTGCCTTACGGCTCAGCTCCTTCTTCACCACAACGGATCGATACAGCGTCCGCATTACTGAAGACGCCGCACCGATCCGCCTGTCGATCTCACGATTCACTCTTCCCTCACTCGTGAACAAGACTCCAAGGTACTTGAACTCCTCCACTTGGGGCAAGATCTCCTCCCCAACCCGGAGATGGCACTCCACCATTTTCCGGGCGAGAACCATGGACTCGGACTTGGAGGTGCTGATTCTCATCCCAGTCGCTTCACACTCAGCTGCGAACCGATCCAGTGAGAAAGAAACAACCCTTTCGTGCGAATGAGTGTGAATTAGTGTAAATGGGGGAGGGAGGTTTTTTGGGTTGGTGCACTAATTGTGAGTGTGTCCTGTGTTTTTTTATGTTGATTTAATAAAAAATAAAAATAAAAAAAACCTTTTTATTTATTTATTTTTTATTTATTTCAATCGGTCCACGGACCGGTACCGGGCCGCGGCCCGGTGGTTGGGGACCACTGACTTAGATGACCATAGTAACTAATTAGATGACCATAGTAACTAGTATATAAAGCAAAAGCACAGATTCTAACCATTGAAAGACTTAGTATAGTTCGGGGGTCGGCAACCCGCGGCTCTAGAGCCGCATGCGGTTCTTTAGCGCCACCCTAGTGGCTCTCTGGAGATTTTTCAAAAATGTATGAAGAATGGAAAAAGATGAGGGGGAAAAAAATCTATTTTTTTGTTTTAGTATGGTTTCTGTAGGAGGACAAACATGACACAAACCTCCCTAATTGTTATAAATCACACTGTTTATATTAAATATGCTTCACTCATTCGAGTATTTCGCGAGCGCCGTTTTGTCCTACTTATTTTGGCGGTCCTTGAACTCACCGTATAGTTTGTTTACATGTATACATTTCTCCGACTTTCTAGGACGTGTTTTGTGCCACTTTTTCTGTCTCATTTTGTCCACCACACTTTTAACGTTGTGCATGAGTGCACAAAGGTGAATTTTGTTGATGTTATTGACTTGTGTGGAGTGCTAATCAGACATATTTGGTCACTGCATGCCTGCAAGCTAATCGATGCTAACATGCTATTTAGGCTAGCGATATGTACATATTGCATCATTATGCCTCATTTGTAGCTATATTTGAGCTCATTTAGTTTCCTTTAAGTCATCTTAATTAAATGTATATCTCATGACACATGTAATATGGCTTTTAATTTTTTGCGGCTCCAGACAGATTTTTTTTTGTATTTTTGGTCCAATATGGCTCTTTCAACATTTTGGGTTGCCGACCCCTGGTATAGTTGAAGACTTATGGTCATTAGAAAACATCCCTGCACATCATAATGGCAGCTACACTTTCAAGCTTAAAGATCTAAAATACATTATTTGGGAATGTCCGGCGGGCCAGATTAAAAAGCTTAACGGGCCGCATGTGACCCCCGGGCCTTAATTTGCCCAGGTCTGTACTACCGCCTACTTCAGTATTGTTCTCAAGTCAGTCCGCTCTTTTCGTTCTTCGTGTTGTAAACAGCGACACCCAGAGGCGGTGACAGGTAACGCACACATAATTATCCGTTCATTAATATCGCCCCCCTGCCAGTAGGAGGCGCCAGATAACAGCGCGAATCCTCGGTGGGCGGGGCTCTGCGGGTCTTGCTCAGTCAGTCGGCTAACTAAAGTGCATCAACAAGCTAGTTAGCACCGCCGAGTGAACGCCATGAACGCTCCGAGAGGAGCCCCGCTGGTTTTACGAGAACGTGGATACCAACTATTAACGACACCATTCATTTGGTTGTGAGTCGCTGCCTCGTTCATGCGGTCGCTGGTGTCCGGGGGAGTTTGAGCTCGGAAGTGGCGGGCACCGTTCAGTCGTCCCAGCTTGAGAGGACAACACGGAACACTCACCGGTACGTTTGTTTTCCTTCTCGCTAACATGGAGGCACAACCATTACATGTCGGCGAGGGACTCGATATTATTTGAATTGACAACAGTTACGCGTTTTCCTCCATAGCGTGGCCGTCTACCGGTTGTCGCTACCTGGAGCAAAAAGTGGTGTAAATGTGGTAATGAATACGAACAGTGGCTCGTTTGACTGGTTAGAATGAATTAATCGGATGTGAATGCGAGTCTGTGTCAGTGTTGCCAGATGGGAAATACACATTCATCGTAGTAGAATCTCAAAATTACGCACATTAACCCTTGTGTGGTGTTCGGGTCTGTGGGACCCGTTTTCATTTTTTATTTAAAGAAAAATTATACAATTAATTAGGGCTGGGCGATATGGCCTTTTTTTAATATCTCGATATTTTTAGGCCATATCGCGATACACGATATATATCTCGATATTTTGCCTTAGCCTTGAATGAACACTTGATACATATAATCACAGTGGTATGAGGATTCTATGTGTCTACATTAAAACATTCTTGTTCATACTGCATTAATATATGCTCATTTTAAACTTTCATGCAGAGAGGGAAAAATCACAACTACCGTATTTTCCGCACTATAAGGCGCACCGGATTATAAGGCGCACCTTCAATGAATGGCATATTTCAAAACTTTGTTCATATATAAGGCGCACCGGATTATAAGGCGCACCTATGTCAACAAAACAGTCAGATAGGTCAGTCAAACTTTATTAATAGATTACAAACCAGCGTTCTGACAACTGTTCACTCCCAAAATGAATAAACAGCTGATTTACTCGTGTTACGTAAATCAAACGTTAGTGCTATCACAATATAGTAACACTCCAAATAGTGCAGAGCAACAACAATATATCAATAACTCAACATTGCTCAAATGTTAATGTCACACAACACACAAAATTAACATGTAAAGCTCATTTTATGAAGTTATTCCTCATTCACGAATCCCTCAAATTTTTCTTCTTCAGTGTCCGAATTAAACAGTGGGCGGATACGGCATCCAAAATGGCCGGCTCCCTCTCGTTGAAGTCATTAAGGCTGCTGTTGTCCAGCAGTTCAGTGACAATTCCTGCCTTCCTGAAAGCTCGGACCACAGTTGAGACTGAATCAGCCCAGGCATTTACGATCCACTGGCAGATAGTGGCGTATGTCGTCCGGCGCTGTCTCCGTCTTGGTGAACGTGTGTTCGCCTTCTGTCATCCACTGTTCCCACGCAGTTAACAGTCTAGCTTCAAATGCCCTGTTGACACCAATATCTAGCGGCTGGAGTTCTTTTGTCAATCCACCCGGAATGACGGCGAGTATTGAATTAAGCGCGTAAACGTGTCTCTTAATGTGATGTTATGAGCTAGGCTAGGGAATATAACAACTACACTACCCAGCATGCAACAGGAGTGACGAGCATGCGCGGTAGCCCTGAGAAGCGTTGTTGTATGTCGCCAAGACTCGCCATGCCGGCAGTTAGAATGTGGTTATGAGCACGCTGTGAGTAAACGTTGAGAACTCAGCCAACACGCCTCATCTGCATTATTTATAATTAGACGGACAACACACTTAATAGGAGCCATTTTGGGGTCTTTACATAAACACACAAATGGAAATGAAACGTCATATATCCAGCATGCACCGCACGCTTCTTAGTCTACAGGGGCGGCTGCTTACCGTAGAAGAAGAACTTCTTCTTCTACGGGGGAAAAAAGATGGCGGCTGTTTACCGTAGTTGCGAAACCTAAACTTTATGAACATGAAGTTTGTTGTGGCTCAATATTTGTCCATATATAAGGCGCACCGGATTATAACGCGCACTGTCAGCTTTTGACAAAATTGGAGGTTTTTAAGTGCGCCTTATATTGCATAAAATACGGTAAGTCAATTTAGCAAAAGTGTATTTATTAAACAGTTATTAAGCAGTGGCACAAACATTCATGTCATTTCCAAAACAGAAAGTGCAAAATTGTCAGAGACATTTTAAAACAAGCTATAAGTGCACTTTTGTGAATGTCACTAAGATGACATATCAAAACAACACTAAATTAAAGTGCACTTTTTGTACAGAACGCCACTACAATAGTTTAAAACAAATAAAGTGCACTTTTGTGCATGATGACAACACTCAAGATATTTCAATAACTGTCAAATAAAAATGAGCTGCATATCAAATAGTATACTGTATGTCCTACGATGTTGATGTGGAAATTGTTGCTTTGGCATTTAGTTGGTGTGGCACCGAACGGAGATGTTGACATGTAAAGACATATTCCCGCTTGAAGCCAAACCACCGTCAGACGATGGACCCCTTGCTGTTTTTCTTGGGAATGAATTCTTCCTCCATATGTTACCAGATTCGCACCTTCTTTCTCTCGTATTACCACTCAAACCACACCGTTAGCTGTTAACATCACAGCTAACGTTACCATGTCGCTACCCGTCTGCTCCGCGGGAGCGTGTGACGTTGCTCACGTGACAGTATGTGACGTATGTAAGACGGTGCGCTTGTTTTAAAGTCTCTGTGAGAAGGAGAGACAGGAAAGAGTGAGAAACACATGCAGTTTAATGCCCCGCAGCTAAAAGCAACTGCGTGAGAACATATACCCGAATATCACAATATAGTCGTTTTCTATATCGCACAGAGACAAACTCGCGATATATCAAGTATATCGATATATCGCCCAGCCCTACAATTAATACACTTTTCACACTGAGACTCACTGACTTTGGCTCATTTTCTGTGAAGAACATATATCAGAATACATATTTAATGACCACACACCATACACCCCCCCTACACATTTCTATTACATATAAGATGTCCGGGTCCACTGGACCCGGGGCTAATAGAAGTGCGGAAATTGATGTTCTGTGTACATGTCAAACTACTTCCTTAACGTAAATGACCGCCATAACCACAACACCAGCGGGAGCTCCACTAACCATGTTAAACCCAGATTCCGATCTAACAAAGGTCTTAACTCATTCTCCTTCTATGCCACATCAATATGGAATGCACTTCCAACAGGTGTAAAAGAAAGGGCATCTGTATCCTCCTTCAAAACTGCACTAGAAGAACACCTCCAGGCAACTTCAACCGTAAACTAACAAACTTCCTTTCACATCCTACCTCCCCAGATTGTAAATGATCCAAAGTAGATACTTATTGTTATTCGTATGCTCTCTGATCTCTATCTCTATGTCCACTACTTACTGTACATATTCTACCAAGTCAATCCTACACTGTTCCAATGTCCATTTCTCTCATGATGCAATTGTTAATGACTGAAGTGTTGATATCAACCAAACTTAATCCCCCCACTCCACACCCCGGATTGTAAATAATTCAATGTATATACTCTGATGTTTATCTTGTGTGATGACTGTATTATGATGATGGTATATACTGTATCCGTATCATGAATCAATTTAAGTGGACCCCGACTTAAACAAGTTGAAAAACTTATTCGGATGTTACCATTTAGTGGTCAATTGTACGGAATATGTACTGCACTGTGCAATCTACTAATAAAAGTTTCAATCAATCAATCAAACACACACACACACACACACACAGCAGGCCTAGACAGGAGGAGGACAGAGTGTAGGTACACGGAACATCAGAGCATCAAATGTGCGAGAAAATGAGAGCAGACAGTGTTGACAAACAATGTTGCAACCTTGTGTGGGAACCGCAGGTGCAGAAACACAAAAGAAGAATCCCTGTAGATTCAGAGAAGTTTTCCATGCAGCATTCATATTGTTGTTACTCAGCCAGCGTTTGTGGGTCTGATGGATCAGTTGCATTTTGTGGCTTTCAATGCATCACAATCAAACACTTTTATGTTAAAATACTGAACAGATGTTTATTGGGATAAGGTAAACATTTGTTCAGTATTTTAACATAAAAGTGTTTGATTGTGAGGCATTAAAATCCACAAAACAGATGTTTATTGGGATAAGGTAAACATCTGTTCAGTATTTTAACATAAAAGTGTTTGATTGTTTGATCCACAACAAAAAACAAAAAAGTTTAGCAACTGTTATGTAAAAGAAAAGGGGTAGGATTAAATAAGCTCTGCTTCTTCCTACTCCTTTTCGAACATGTTGAAAAGAGAAACTGGAAATTGTGATGTATCATGTTGTATGCTTGCATGTTCGAAATAAACTCAAACAAAATGCAACGGGTCCATCAGACCCACAAACGCTGGCTGAGTAACAACAATATAACGTTGCATGGAAATTTTCTCTGCCAGTTTCTGCATCCCACAGGGATTCTTATTTTGTGTTTCTGCACCTGCGGTTCCCACACAAGGTTGCAACATTGTTTGTTTACACTGTCTGCTCTCATTTTCTCGCACATTTGAACCTCTGATGTTCCGTGTACCTACACTCTGTCCTCCTCCTGTCTAGGCCTGCTGTGTGTGTGTGTGTGTGTGTTTATTGTTTATTGGGATAAGGAAAACATCTGTTCAGTATTTTTAACATAAAAGTGTTTGATTGTGAGGCATTAAAAGCCACAAAATGCAACGGGTCCATCAGACCCACAAACGCTGGCTGAGTAACAACAATATGAACATTACACAAGGGTTAAACGTTGCACGTTGAGTTATTGTGTAGAAATATGGGGAAACAACTACAAATGTGCGCTTCATTCACTAACTGTGTTACAAAAACGATCAATGATAATAATATAGATATAGAGAACATACAAACACATTATTTATTAAATCACAATTATTGACATTCAACGATTTGGAGCATTTGCAAACAGCAAAAATTATGTACAAAGCAAACTATAACCTGCTACCCAAGAATGTACAACAATTCATCTCAACAAATGAGGAGAAATATGACCTCAGGGGAAAATCTAATTTAAAGCATGTGTATGCTCGTACAACACTTAAAACCTTTTAGTATATCAGTATGTGGAATTAAATTATGGAATGGATTACCCCAAAAAATCAAACAAAGCACCAATATGATTCAGCTTAAGAGACTGTTCAAATTACAAGTGTTCCCAAAGTACACAGAACAAAAAATATGATGAACATCTTGAACTCTTTTTTTCTTTTTTTTTATTGAGACAAAGATTATTTATGTATTTAATATTTTTTTGCTCACTATGGTATATAATTTTATTTATTATTTATTTGTTCACTGTTCTGTTACAGAGCACAAGGAAATTGGATAAAATTGCTAGGGTATGAAAAGGGGTAGGATTAAATAAGCTCTGCTTCTTCCTACTCGTTTTCGGACGTGCTGTAATGAAACAACTGGAATTGTGTGATGCATTACATTGTATCGTATGCATGTTCGAAATAAACTGGAACTGAAAAAAAATATCTTACTGTAAAACATAACCGTAGACTGTATTTTATCCCTTATTATGCAGTGTCATATTTAAACTAACAAACAGCGCTGTTAAAAGAAAGCTGCCACTTGCAGATTAGCGCCAACACCTGGTTGTAAAGAGGCAGGTGAGACATCGTCAGCCCCTGTTTGCGAATAACCGTGTATTCAACGGGTAAAATACTGTGAATATGTGATTATTTTTTACCAAGGAAGGAGTTAACATATACAGTACAGGCCAAAAGTTTGGACACACCTTCACATTCAATGCGTTTTCTTTATTTTCATGACTATTTACATTGTAGATTGTCACTGAAGGCATCAAAACTATGAATGAACAAATGTGGAGTTATGTACTTAACAAAAAAAGGTGAAATAACTGATAATAACATGTTTTTTTATATTCTAGTTTCGTCAAAATAACCACACTTTGCTCTGATTATTTTTTTGCACACGCTTGGCATTCTCTGGATGAGCTAAAAGCACACCTGTGAAGTGAAAACCATTTCAGGTTTTTTTCTCTTCATTCTATCCCCTCTAGCTCCGGGCGGGTGCGCCAAACATTAATATAAATCCTTTTGATAAAGTCGGATACGGCAAGTAAGGCAAAAAGAGAAGTATCCCACACTTCTCTTTTGTAAAGTAGATCTGTACAGCAAATATGGGCATCTACATCAACAATATGATTTGCTTGAGTAACTTCTTTGTAACATAACGTCATCTTTTTATGACATGCGTGTGTATCAGTATGACCAGGAAGAGCTTGTTCAAACGCGAGTGCTCTCTCGGCAGCCGTGACACAGCAGCTTTAACTTCCTTTTGCACTTGCGACAAGTAAAGAATACTAAGAGTGTCCACATGAACTTTACTGTATTGAGATGCAGATTCATATACATATATATACACTACAGGCCAAAAGCTTGGACACACCTTCTCATTCAATGCGTTTTTTTTAATATTCATGACTATTTACATTGTAGATTTTCACTGAAGGCATCAAAACTATGAATGAACACATGTGGAGTTATGTACTTAACAAAAAAAAGGTGAAATAACTGAAAACATGTTTTTTTATATTCTAGTTTCGTCAAAATAGCCACCCTTTGCTCTGATTACATTTTTGCACACTCTTGGCATTCTCTCGATGAACTTCAAGAGGTAGTCACCTGCAATGGTTTTCGCTTCACAGGTGTGCTTGAAGCTCATCGAGAGAATGCCAAGAGTGTGCAAAGCAGTATTCAGAGCAAAGGGTGGCTATTTTGAAGAAACTAGAATATAAAACATGTTTTTAGTTATTTCACCTTTTTTTGTTAAGTACATAACTCTACATGTGTTCATTCATAGTTTTGATGCCTTCAGTGACAATCGACAATGTAAATAGTTATGAAAATAATGAAAACACATTGAATGAGAAGGTGTGTCCAAACTTTTGGCCTGTACTGTACATATGATACTTATCATATATCTGATTACACTGCATTACAGGGCTGTTCAACTGGCGGTACAGGGGTCGAAACCAGCCCACAAGTTCAGTGTTTAAAAAAAAATTAAAAAAAAATTTGAAGAGTCTAACAACTTTACATATACTGTAGAGCAGGGCTATTCACCTACATAATGAAGAGGGTCGCAGTTTCAAGAGCCCAAGGGCTCAGGGGCTGGACATCGAAATTTGAATTTTTCATTATAAAGTGCCTCTGCAAGTTATATTACTTTGTGACTGCGTTTACTTAATTGCAAAGTCAAGACATCGGCTTTCACACTGCACTGTCAATAAATTTATTATTCTGCCCTCGCTAGTCATTTCCAGCTTGTGCAGCTAGACAGATAGTTAACAGCTTGAAGAAACAGAAACTTCAGAAGTTTTTTTGAGGATTGTTCTTTATTTTGAAATATTCTCCTTCCTTAGTTTTCTTTACACTTCTTCCTTCATCTAGTGAAGTGAAGTGAATTATATTTATATAGCGCTTTTTCTCCAGTGACTCAAAGCGCTTTACATAGTGAAACCCAGAGGTGGGACCAAGTCATTGCTTTGCAAGTCACAAGTAAGTCTCAAGTCTTTGCCCTCAAGTCTCGAGTCAAGTCCCGAGTCAAGACAGGCAAGTCCCGAGTCAAGTCCAAAGTCAAGACTGGAAAGTCTCAAGTCAAGTCCCAAGTCCTGCATTTTGAGTTTCGAGTCCTTTCAAGTCCTTTTAACCACAGACTAATATATTTACACAGATTGTGTATGCTTTTAAAACGCTGTATTTATTTATTAAAACAAGTGCATTTGAAATTGCAGGGAAAAAAATAGTGCTGACATTGCACTTCATAATAGCACTATTAACCAGTTATTTTAAACATTTTAACTCATTCCTTTACAGAATAAACCCATTTGAAAAAACAAGTGCAACTGTACTTATTTGTACAAAAGTGTTAACATTGTATTTCCATGGCATATTGCATTGTAACTAGTTCCACAGCAGTTTCTATCCTGTTCTTATCTTATCTCATTGATCTCATCTCATACGGTATGTGTGTTTATGTGTGCGTACACATTAAAAACATAACAAATACGTGAACAAAATAATGAACAGAGTTGTACTTTTTAGATGTCAGGGCCCTATGCAATATGTACATATATTTTTAATATAGTATACATTTTAACTGACCTTTATTTTACTATGTTTGTCTTTTTGTAGGTGGCTAAAATATGCGGTGCTGCTGACCGCCGTCTAACGTTACGTTACTGTGTGCGATACATTGACTAACGCAACGTTTAGTATAGGTACCTCATGCAACCCTGCTTAAAAAAATCACTTGAGAAAAAGTATGAATAAGGTAGCGAACTGCAGTGGATGCAACATATTGCCGTGTTGGCAATGACGTTATAACCATAGACATCTTATAACTAGACGCATCATTGGCAATTTGGCTACCATCTTGAAGTGGTGATGAGGAACCGGCGAACAGCCTAAACTGACAGTTGACAGGTAGAAAACAAAGATGCCGGGCTGGTGTTCAGCGTTTTCCTACTCAAATGAGCGGACTGTTGAAAATAGGAATCGGGGGATTACTTTTCACAAGTAAGAGTTGAGAAGGAGCAAATATCTTCAATATGTGTATGTGAAAATCACAAATAAATCTTCTGGGGGAGGATGACCCCCCTACAGGGGTTTGGTTTACAAACTTTCAGCCCCACCTAAAACAAAATTCACCAGCCGCCCCTGATTATGATGCATTCTCATTTTAGGCAAAATATAAGACAATACTTTCTTAACAGTATAATTGTAACCAGGAATAAGTCTTCAAGTAACAATATTCAAATACTAACATTGTTGGGTAAGACAGCATTTGGGTTTATTCTAAATCCAGTGAAACAGATTGGTGGTTTTAGCTGATATAAAGACTTTCAGGTGTTTATTTATGTTTAAGTATTTGGCAGACGCTTTTATCCAAAGCGACATACATAAAAAATACATATATAACAATCACTGTAAACATTATCATTTAAGGGAATAATTTAATAGAAAATATCAACACAAAGTGTCAAGACAGAATAAACTCTCTGCTGCTGCAGCAACAGAGATACAGTCTATAAGATATATAGATATCTAATGTATTCATACATTGTTTATGTAGGATATACGCATGTTTATATAACCTAATCATATTGTTTCTTCAATTTAAAAATAGCTGACCGTTTTTTCCCCCTTCTCTGGGATTATATTCCCAGTTTTGATCTCGGACGTCTGTATAAGAATATTATATTACTGTTAAGCAATCTATGAATAATAAAACACGCCAAAACATGTGTCCTTTATCATAGCTACACGTATGACAAAAAAGCGCATAAAAATCAGTGGTATTCAGTGAGGTAAGATGAATTAAATGCGCTGACAGTTCATTGCTCCTGCCAAATGAATTGCACTAGTGGAGCGGATCACCACTCCAAGATGGCGGCCCCGCGTCTCGTCTGCGCCTGTAGGCAGTAGCGCTCCATGCTGCGTCTACTTATAAGATGTCTATGGTTATACCGTTAGCAGTGAGTTTACAGCCTCACTGATTTAACTACACATCAAATAAAAGTCACGTTACTTAGCCAATAAACGTTAGCTTACATTCAAAACTTACCCTTCTTTGTGCAACTTCAAATGTCGAACGAAGTTGGAAGTTGTTACGTCTCCGTCTGTAATATTCGAACCGCGTGATTTGCATAGGGCTATTCGTTTTTTGTTGACCGAGTCGTAGTTTTAATACCCGAACGAAATTAACTTTGGCATAATTGTTTCTCACTGCCGCATTGTTTGACAATTCTTCTTCATTGGTTGTCCTGCAATTTGATTGGATGAGAGCTGTGGGATGAAAACAACGTATATCTAATTTGATTGGCTGTTGTAGTGAGAGCACACCAGCTGACAGGAACAACACGCTGATAGACACAGACGAAGAAAAGGAAAAATATGGAGCGGCGCGCTCCCAAATAACTTTTTAATCTTTGGGTTTTGGGGAAAGTAGCAAGTCATGTCAAGTCAAAAGGCTCAAGTCCAAGTGAAGTCACAAGTCATTGATGTTAAAGTCTAAGTCGAGTTGCAAGTCTCTTTACATTTTGTCAAGTCGAGTCCAAAGTCATCAAATTCATGACTCGAGTCTGACTCGAGTCCAAGTCATGTGACTCGAGTCCACACCTCTGGTGAAACCCAATATCTAAGTTACATTTAAACCAGTGTGGGTGGCACTGGGAGCAGGTGACTCTACCAACGGAGCTATACCGCCCCGGTATAGGTCTGTAAGACTGAAAATATATACATGCAATGTACATTCCATTCCATTGTGTATTTACATAATGTCTATTGTTTACTCTACATAAATAATGGCCATTGTGTATTTTACATAATGTGCATTGTGCATTTTCCATGATCAAAATAGAAGATAGAGTGTTATTACACTCGCACAATAAACTACAGATGTTTACGCATATAGAAATTAAATAACATCCACATCAAATGTTGCACACAACGAATGTGGCTCTACACAGTTAAACCTAAGGTGTAGCGTTATCGCCATCTACTCGTCAAATTTAGCGCTACATTTATTAAACAAGCTTTGATCGTCAGAGTTACTCACAGAAAAAAAAACATGACCACAAATACAAAATACATCACAACGTCAGCAACTTCAGTATAAAACAAACTAAATATCTTTATGCAAGATATCTAATTCCAAAGACCAAGTTTTGTGATGATACTTACACATGTAGATTTCTACTGTTGTTGCTGCTTGTCTGGAAGACTGTGTCCGTCACTTAAAAGGTCCAACAGGAAACAATGACTCTTGCTCGGGGACGAACATTCATACTTGGTAGTCCAGTCGTTGTTAAAAGTCAGATTTTCGCAATTTTTTCCAAGACTGAATGAGTAGTCTTCTTCTACTCACCCCATTGTTGCTTTATTGTGACACATATGCCTCACTGTTGCCCCATGCGGGGTAGCAGGAGTACTGCATACACAAGCAACTCTCGTTTGAATGGTTTTATCAAGCCTATTTGGGTGATGGATATTCAAAATAAAATAAAAGTTTTGGGGGTGTGTGTTGTAGGAGATTGTTGACTATCTTTTTGGCAGTACGACTTTTGAAAACAGCAAAGCGCTCCTGTTCTTTACAGTGCTCTGAATTTAGTATTTCTGACAAAACAAATAGACACAAATTAAGGATGTCCGATAATGGCTTTTTGCCGATATTCCGATATTGTCCAACTCTTAATTACAGATAACGATATCAACCGATACCGATATCAACCGATACAGCTATATATACAGTCGTGGAATTAACACATTATTATGCCTAATTTGGACAACCAGGTATAGTGAAGATAAGGTCCTTTTTTTTAAAAATATAAAATAAAAAAAGATAAATAAATTAAAAACATTTTCTTGAATAAAAAAGAAAATAAAACAATATAAAAACAGTTACATTCAAACTAGTAATGAATGAAAATTAGTAAAATTAACTGTTAAAGGTTAGTACTATTAGTGGACCAGCAGCATGCACAATCATGTGTGCTTACGGACTGTATCCCTTGCAGACTGTATTGTTATATATTGATATATAATGTAGGAACCAGAATATTAATAACAGAAAGAAACAACCCTTTTGTGTGAATGAGTGTGAATGGGGGAGGGAGGTTTTTTGGGTTGGTGTACTAATTGTAAGTGTATCTTGTGTTTTTTATGTTGATTAAATAAAAATAAAATAATTAAATAAATAAAAACGATACCGATAATAAAAATAACGATACCGATAATTTCCGATATTACATTTTAAAGCATTTATCGGCCGATAATATCGGACATCTCTAACACAAATGAAATGTCTACTACAGAGGATGCTGGTTCTGAGGAATATACAAAATAAGAATAATAGTGAAGGGAGAAGTCCAGCCCCCTGGTCTTCAGCTTTTTCAAAATGGGGGCCCCAAAACAATTCAGTTAAAAGGCCTACTGAAATGAGATTTTCTTATTCAAACGGGGATAGCAGATCCATTCTATGTGTCATACTTAATCATTTCGCGATATTGCCATATTTTTGCTGAAAGGATTTAGTAGAGAACATCGACGATAAAGTTCGCAACTTTTGGTCGCTGATAAAAAAAAGCCTTGCCTGTACCGGAAGTAGCGTGACGTCGCAGGTTGAAGAGCTCCTCACATCTGCACATTGTTTTCAATCATGGACGCCAGCAGTGTGAGCGATTCGTACCGAGAAAGCGACGATTACCCCATTAATTTGAGCGAGGATGAAAGATTTGTGGATGAGGAAAGTGAAAGTGAAGGATTAGAGGGAAGTGGAAGCGATTCAGATAGGGAAGATGCTGTGAGAGGCGGGTGGGACCTGATATTCAGCTGGGAATGACTAAAACAGTAAATAAACACAAGACATATATATATACTCTGTTAGCCACAACACAACCAGGCTTATATTTAATATGCCACAAATTAATCGCGCATAACAAACACCTCCCCCCTCCCGTCCATATAACCCGCCAATACAACTCAAACACCCGCACCACACACTCAATCCCACAGCCCAAAGTACCGTTCACTTCCACAAAGTTCATACAGTACATATATTTCCCCAAAGTTACGTACGTGATATGCACATAGCGGCACGCACAGACAGGCAAGCGATCAAATGTTTGGAAGAAAGCTGCGTACTCACGGTACCGCGTCTGCTATCCAACTCAAAGTCCTCCTGGTTGTGTTGCTGTAGCCAGCCGCTAATACAACGATCCCACCTACAGCTTTCTTCTTTGCTGTCTTTATTGTCCATTAAACAAATTGCAAAAGTTTCACCAACACAGATGTCCAGAATACTGTGGAATTTTGCGATGAAAACAGAGCTGTTTGTATTGGGACACAATGGTGTCCCAATACTTCCGCTCAATCCGTGACGTCACGCGCAAACGTCATCATACCGAGACGTTTTCAGCTGGATATTTCCCGGGAAATTTAAAATAGCACTTTATAAGTTAACCCAGCCGTATTGGCATGTGTTGCAATGTTAAGATTTCATCATTGATATATAAACTATCAGACTGCGTGGTCGGTAGTAGTGGGTTTCAGTAGGCCTTTAAATATCTCTGCTGTAGGAGCCAAGAGAAAACTAGCATACTGCCTTGAATATAATCGAGTCTTACCCCATTGTAACCATTCTAATATGAGTGTTAACTCCCAACAGAAGAGCATGGTGGTTCCGGACAACGCCAGCCTGGTCCCCCAGCCTGACAATGGTAGTCCCCCTGGCCTCATGGAGGGCTCCATGCTTGGATGCGAAGAGGAAGTAGAGGCAAGTCAAGAGCTAGCAGGGGTGGAGCTGGAGGAGGTCCGAAAGTTGCAGGAACTTGTTCATAGATTGGAGGTGCAGAATGAGACTCTGCGCAACCGGGGAAGCAAAAACATCAACAGAGGAGCCAGCAGCAAGAGTAACCTCACATTGGCTGTCAATATCAATGAGAGGCTAAATTGTGGAGGGGAGCGCAGAGACTTGGAGCTGTTAACTCCGCTAGAAAGCTGCAGCAGCAGTGAGGACATGTCCCCACTCCCTGGGACCAAAAGGCTAGAAGTAGAGGAGGAGGATGGAGAGGAAGATGAAGTGGAGGATGCCGGTCCATGCAGCGGCTTCCTTACGTTGACCTGCAGCGGAGGACTGAGACAAACCCAGGGCCAAAGTATGACGCCTGACAGCCCCTCGCAAGAGAGTTATGATTCAGAGACCCTAGCAGAAGGCGATTCAGGTGTGGACCAAACGGCATTAGATGAGGTGGACGTTCTCGAATTGGAAGATGAGTGGGCCGAAGTTGAAGATGAGGACAGTTGGTATGTTTCCTCCACTTTATGCCACATCAAAAATGTTATAACTTGCCAAAAATGCATTCTATATATATATAAGCAAATATGAATGCATTTTTGGCAAGTTATATATATATATATATATATATATATATATATATATATATATATATATATATATATATATATATATATATATATATATATATATATATATATATATATATATATATATACTGTATATATATATATATATATACTGTATATATATATATATATATATATACTGTATATATATATATATATATATATATACTGTATATACTTTATTACTTCGGGTAAGAGTCTCTGCAGTAAAATGAGTCACATGCTTTTTTTAGTTCGAACTTTGTTTATAGTGCTGTTTCCCCCGTAGGTTATGTGACTGTTAGGTCTAATTAGGCAACTCTGTTTTACATAATTCTAAACCATAAACACCCTCTTTTTAGACTATAAATGCTGAGCAACATATATTTGGAAAGCCCCACAAGGCAT
This sequence comes from Entelurus aequoreus, assembly GCF_033978785.1. NCBI lineage: Eukaryota > Metazoa > Chordata > Actinopteri > Syngnathiformes > Syngnathidae > Entelurus > Entelurus aequoreus. The sequence goes on along the minus strand of NC_084734.1, from coordinate 80,207,633 downwards.
TTTTAGCATTTGAAGTTCGTCAGTAAAGGAAATAAATGAAGGCAGCTGGTGGGAGTGATTTAAGAAGTAGTACATGTAATTACCGGAGGCTCTGACTCACTTAAAATAACTGATTCCTTCTAAGTTAGATGAACAGGTAAAATATATTCCCTTGACTTGCTGGTTTTATGTGTAGGCTTTTATTGGCAGTGACCCAAAATGGACATCACACACTCCTTATCAAAGCTCCTCACCAGTTGATTTGATTGATTAGTTAATATTCTAGGCAATCAAGGCAGAATGTATTGTTGACTTGACTGCAACCAACAGAGACCGTTGATTTCAGTATTAACTAGTTTGCTGTCTAAAGGACAACATGATAGCGACGGTCGAAAGTTGGGCTACATCCATTAAGAAGTCTGATAAGAAAACCCCTTTTGGCAGTATCCATCCATCCATTTTCTACCGCTTATCCCTTTCGGGGTCGCGGGGGGTGCTGGAGCCTATCTTCGCTACAATCGGGCGGAAGGCGGGGTACACCCTGGACAAGTCGCCACCTCATCGCAGGGCCAACACAGATAGACAGACAACATTCACACACTAGGGCCAACTTAGTGTTGCCAATCAACCTATCCCCAGGTGCATGTCTTTGGAAGTGGGAGGAAGCCCGATTACCCGGAGGGAACCCATGCAGTCACGGGGAGAACATGCAAACTCCACACAGAAAGATCCCGAGCGCAGGATCTAACCCAGGACCTTTGTATTGTGAGGCAGATGCACTAACCCCTCTTCTTTTCTTTCTTTCTTTCTTTTAGTTTATTTCGAACATGAACACATTTACATCATAATACATCACACAATTTCATTTCTTCCACCGTGCTGTCGCTAAATACAACAGTGACATGAGCTGGAGCTCAGAACATGCACAGGGATTTTCAATCCCGTTGGATACATTCAAACATATATACTGTACATATATTTGATGTGTCAACATTTGTAACTCCTGTCTTAAAAAATCGTATTCATCCACAAAACAGCAACAAAACTCTCAGCATTAATACACATATTTGGATTGTAACTGCACAAAAAAAGATAAAGCAGAGCTATAATAAGTTCCTGATAGCTAATTTAAATGCTTTAGAGTCAGAGTATTAATGGCTTACATTCAGTTTTACATTATTAGCCATACCGTATGTGCTTTAGAGAATCATCATAGCCAAAATACCCAGTAATCCCAGTCGGAACATAATCTGATGTTGGCCTGGCCTGGCTGTCGCATGGATAAACTGCTTTCGGTGGGATTGCACAGCATGTGACACGGGGCCCCAACTGTGTGCAGACTGCAACTGGGACGTAAACCGTGGCGCTGAGGGAGGCTGACAACTCTGGGGAATGCGGCAGCCAATCTTAACATTGGACAAATTGGTTAGACATGGGAAAAAAAAATGTTTTAAAAGAGTAATAGACATGAATAAATTGATAACTTTTACCACTGTTATTAACATCCCACAACAGGAAAGGCAGATTTTAAAAAAATAAAAAATACATTCAGATCTAGTACCCTCAAATCTATGATGATTACATGGTTACAACGATAATTGGTAAAAATGTTTAGAAAATGAAATGTAAGAATGCTTTGATGTCATTATGTTGTTATGTAATCTGAACAAAACTAGCTAGTATCACACTAACACAAACAAAATAGTCAGGAAATAAGATTTCGTGATTGACAGATGTTGGCATGATGCAGTGTGTGACTCACTGAACTCAAATAGGAGCATAACTGCCCTTTAGCACACACTGCTCGCATTTTATAGTCGAGCAGTAACATTTATGAGGCCACGGGGGTTGAGACAGTGGTGACATGTGCATACAGCGAATGTGTAAGACACATAATGTACGTTGTTGAGCAAACGCACTGTTGTATATCCATAAAAAGCCCTCTCACAAAATGAAGCTCTGCAATGTAACTATTCCTCTGTGTTGTTGCTCATTTCGCTGGAGAATATGCACTTTTGTATTTGCTCAGTGGAAAGATGTGTGGTTGACTCCAGTTCTGAGCCAATTAGTTTGGGTCCTTTGTTGATGAACCATTTGCTGTCCCTGTGACAAAACTGCAAACTGCATGAAAAAAATAAAACAAAACAAAAACAAGCACACTAAGGCTGCAGCTATTGATTATTTTTGTAATCGAGTAATTTAACCATTAGTTTGTTCTATTAATCAGATAAAACACGCTCTAAAGCCTCAACACATATTTTAGGGAATATTGTTTAAATAACATGTTTTATTTATTTAATAAACATTTTTATTAACACTCATTACACAAATAATCAAAGAACTGGATTATAAATCGAAGCTTTTGTCCAATCAAAATGATTGATTAAATTATTTCATCACTAAACCACATTGATGCTTTTTCTTTTTATAGGGCAATTTCTTGCATCATTAAGCAAGCTTTGAGTAGACAGCAATGCAACATTTTGCTCCTTGATACTTTCCTCTTGCTTTAAAAATCTAATATCTTCAATCAGTTATAGTTAAATCCAACTATGTGAAATATTTTGGGGGCATGGCAATACTTTTTTTGCAACAACGCTTGTGCTGAAAAGTCAGCCATATCCTCTTATTCAAAGCTGTACTTTGTGTTGCTATCTCATATCCCTGTTTTGTTCAAGTTACGCCATTGTAACAATACCATTTCTTTGTCGGCAGGTTGTATGTCTCACCTAAAAAACAAGTATCAAACGCAGACCCTGAGTCTTCTTTGAAGTGGTGTCGGCAGGTTCTGGACCACCGTAGCCCAGAGACGGAGAAGGCATGTCGGACCCTGATAAATCGTTTGGACCAGTGTATGTGTTTTATATGCTTTTTTTTTTTTTAACATGCTACGTAACATGTTAAACTGAAACTAATAATTGAAACAAAACTATCAGAAAACATGTTTTAGTATAACGCCTAGATGGACATTATAGTCATGGATTTTGTGTGTAATTCAAGCTATTGAGACAAAAGGGTGTGCACTAGTTTGGTTCAACCAACAGAGGCGCTGTAGATGGAGTCTCAAACAGTTTGCAGTCTAAAAAAAGCTTAACACAAGTAAAGCTGCATCTACACTATGGCACAACTCAATTTTCTGTTGAGGCATTGAAACAGGAGTTCAGAAGATTCACTGAAATATTATCGTATTTAATTGAAATTAATATAAAAATAAAGGGCATCTCGTCCCATGCTTATTTATGTCTCTACCCAAGAGATTACTATTATTGCACATATTTGAGAAAATAGCCATAACAAGTAAACATTCTGCATTCTTGGCTACAGTATGATGGGCGTGGACACCTTAGGCAGAATCATATTAGTGTCTCATGATCCAACACATCCCTTTTCGTTATTTTATCTGTGTGCAGCACGTATTTCCTGCTCTTTGCTGAAGCCAAACAACTGAGCTATTCCCAGTAGAGCGGAATGACAACAAATGTCATGCGTCCCTCCCTAGTTCAGGCTTCCTTTTAAAATGGCAGCAACAGGAGTCAAAATCATTGTTTGACTCACTTTTACACAACCTTATTATTTAATATTTTTAAAAACAAACCTTAAAGGGGAACTGCACCTTTTTAGGAATTTTGCCTATCGTTCACAATTATTATGAAAGACATGACGCCAGATGGACTTTCTTTATCGTGCATTCTAAATATTAAATAAACGTAAATAAAAGTCAGCTTACAGCAGAGCCAATGAGAGCTCCACTATTCCACCCATAAAATCCGATAAGTAACAAACAATTCAAAAAGCGCCAACAATACTCCATTTAAATTTCGTGACTTGAATATTGACCAAGTATTAGTGAGACAAACTATTTATAGCGACACCGTGATCACTTCCTGTGTGCCGATGTTTAAATCATCAACTGCTTCCTCGTTTCCCTGCTCCGTGTAAGTTTATTGTAGATCATAAATCCTGCCTCTCACCTGCACAGAAGGTGGCTGTTGATATTATCCGACAAGTTGGTACACGTTGACAGCCATATAGGACCTGGAACTGGCGAGGATGACATGATAAGCACTTTTCCACCCCCCCACACACACCCCAACTCTGTTTCTTTGTGAGGATTATGAAACATTTTTCATCTAAAAGGGAATATATGAAAATTCTAGCAGTCTGCATCCTAATGACAGCGGACCTTATACAGTAAGTGATGTTTTATTATGTTTTTTGACTCTCATAAAGTCTGCAGTGAGCAGAAATCAGTGATGTAGAAAAAAAAGCTACCATTGTGACGCGTATGTTTTAATTAATGTACCGCGTATGCTTTGAATAATCAAAATACATACATATTAAATTTTATTATAAATGTGCTCCTTACTACATTACATATACTTACATCATGTATATAAAATCCTTATGGAGGTGTTTGGATGTTTCTTTAGCGGCTCCAAAGGCAGAATTGAACGGCTCCATTGTAAGCTGACTTTTGATCACATTTATTTTATTTTTAGAATGCATTTTAAAAATCCATCCATCGTCATGTCTTTCATAATAATTGTGAACAATAGGCAAAATTCCAAAGAAAGTGCAGTTCCCCTTTAACCCTTATAGAGTTTTGGTCATCTTTGGTAGAGGAAGTACAATACATGCATACCTTTGTAATAAAAATATGTAAATATTTGAAATCAACATACATAATGACCGTGTTGCAAACTGAAAATGTGTACAATATAACATAAGCTGTCACAACCTTGCAGAGATTGTTGCCCTGCAGTTAAAATGCACCACTACAGTGTTTTCATTCCGCATCTTTTGTTGACATCCCGTAACCTCGTCTTTTCTATTACACCTGTCTCAAATATACTTTGCTATTGTTGAACGTAATTGTATCTATTCCTTCTTTTTCTCGGCAGCATCCCGATGGAGGAACATGTACAGCAGCCCATCAACAGAGACCGGGTCGGCAGGATCAGGCTTGATCTCTCCTGGGTACCACAAATCAACTAACAAATCTCTACTAACCTGTGGCAGCTCAGGTATGGCATGACATTAACACGCTGTGCACAACACTGCAGCGGGACTGACGTCAGTTTTTTTTGTTGGGTTGTAGGTAGGGCTGGGCGATTATAGGATGATGATTAGGTGATCAGCTGTGAGCATATATTAACTCGATCAAACGTTTCGGAACAGCCAATCCTAGTTGACCTTTTACCGCCCCACTTCCAGGTACTGGGTACGTAGAAGTAACCAGAATCATAGATATAAACAGACTGACTGAACTTGGAGCTAAATGTGCAGCTGAGGGCAGCAAAATAAATGTCAGCCATAAGTTGGAGTTATCCAGGGCCCTATGATTGAAGCATCATTGGAATCGTGGATGAAATTAAGGTTGCTAAAAAAATCTATACACGGAAGGTCACGGAAATTGACTTAATGTGAGGAAAAGGGGACATAATGTTTTCGGGGATCATGAACTTGACACTTACTCACTTCCATGGAGCCTGGCCAGCCAGCGGCCAGCACCATAGCCGGTAGCCCTGCACCTTTCTCGAGGCATCTCTGTGCCTGCCTCCGGGGCAAGCAGACCCCTCAAACTACGAATCTAACTCCGAAATACAGAGCCAAACATTTCTCAAATTACTTCTACGTGTCAGTTCATATGTTTCTCTTGCAAATTTGATGACTGCTTGTCGTTCAAAAGCTCTGTGAAAAACACAGTGCTACTACTGCCAATACAAGCCAGTTGTGGACACGACCACAGATATTCACTGGAAGTTCATGATAACTTGGCAGCTTCTAATAGTATAGTTTGGTCACCAGTGTTGAAATAAAAAACGATGCATTATTGTGTGTACTTTATTTTACTTAAAAGCATGTAAACGCAAATTTAATGATACATTGTTATTATTGTGCTTTTTCTTATTTAATTTCCTTTATTTACTTAGAATGTTAATATGTTAATGTTGAACCAGTCACTAGTTCATTTGGGTTTTAGTGCAGATGTCTTAAAACTGGCAGGTTAAACAATGTACAACATTGATCTAAATTGGATGGTATTAAAACAGTAATTGTGATCCCTTTTTTGCCTTATCGTCCAGCCCTAGATTTAGGTCACTTGTCGTGTGTGCACACTAATGTGTTGTTTGGGAATCTGAGTAGTCCACCTGAAGCCTTTTTGCATGTTCTACTGGGTTTGCTTTACACCACATATACTTTAAATTGCTGCTTATTTTCAATGTCATGTTGTTCTAGCAACTGGTGGTATGCTACACTTTGTGTAGTATAAAAAGTGTTAAAAAAAAGGCTATTCCACTGGCGGTTTAGAGGCCAAACCCGGTCTGGGAATGACACAATACCGTCCCCCGAGTTCAGTTCCAAACTTTAGACAAACATTTTTGCAGCAAATTGCTAAAAACCTGCTCCTGTTGTGTAAAGCTACTTGGACCACTGTAAACCCATTTGACGATCTTTGCATTGACATTTTATTCAAACTTGTGATTTACATAACTGAGGTGTCCCCTTAGGCACCCCAATAAGTCAACTCTTTTTTGTCAGTTACTTTTTGTATTGTGATTAACTAACTAAGGTGTTGCTGGAGCTTGTTGTCTTCAGATGCAGTCAGTAGTCAACTTCTTTATACTGGTAGTGTTACTTGATGTTCCATTTTAGGTTCTCTCTTTTTATAATTTAAGCTATTCAACTGGTGGCCTGCGAGTTCTGTTCAAAAAACCTGGGGGAGACTTACATTTTTGCACCAGATTCTTAAAAACACTAGATTGCTGTCATAGTCTTGTCTTTGACAAGCATTTTATTGCAGAAAGTCTTTAAAAACAGCACAGCGCTCTTATAACAAAATAGACCTAAATCAAATGTTTACTGTGGAAGATGCTGGGTCTCCGTAATATACAAAATAAAAACTAATAGTGAAGAGGGAGAAGTGTGCCCCCTGCCCTGGCCCTATGCTTTCTGGAAATATGGCCACACAAACAATTTAGTTGAATATCCCTGCTTGAATGGATTATCTGTCTATTGAAAATAATCTTAGTTATACTTTAGAAGATGGCTAGTAATTTTCTAAATATATGTGATGTGTTCACACTGGTATTTTAAATACATTAAAACAATGCTAACCTGTGAAATGTAGATAACAGTCTGATCAAGATTTGCTGTTAAGTTTGCTCTCCTGATAGTCCTGACATTGTCAACGACCAGCTTTGTTTCTGTTGTTGTCAAACTCAATACGAAACAGTTTTTGCATGACTTTGGAAATGCTCAGCTCGGGGTGTGGTGACCTAATCCAATCCCAGCCGTTGTATACAGTTCATTGTGCTGGTTTGACCTTTCTTACCCCTTTTTTTTTAACACATCCGGCTTTTAGAATACATGATCCAAAATACAATGCCTGTCAAAAGTTTGGGCACCTCTTCTCATTCTATTGAATGAAAAGTTGCGTCTGAACATAATACGTGTGAATGCCTGTCATTACTAATAGGTCTGCTTGGTGAAAAACAGACTATGTCTCCTGGTTTGATTTAAAGCTAACTTGCTTCCAGCTCTTTATTGTTTTCTTAGAAGTCAATAACTTTGAATAGTACAACCTCGTCAATCAACACTTGCCATGAGCAGAGCAATCTGACAAATCCTGAATCCACCTAATCTTGATGTGATCACTGCATTACCAACATAACATTTACTATTGTCCTGTTCCTCCTGCATGAAAAGGCCCCATCTTCCAGGATCTGAATGGCTCATTTCCTGCCCATGCCACTTTTTCTTGGTTTCATATATTTTATAATATGTGGCTTGATAATTTCAATTTGAATTATTGTCTTGGTTAAAATTACAGTAGAATCTCTAAGTATTAATTCACTGACACATTGTCTTATTATAGTGCATTTTAAGATGAAAATGTGTCAAATGTGAAATGGAGATTGTTATACAGTCTGCTACTCTGCAGGTGTTTGTATCAGTGTATTGATTATCTTCCCCACCCACAACACACACATGGTGTACGACCAAGTGTGCACCGCAAATGTAACCGTAGAAGAGTGATCACATTACACATGCAAACGGGTGTGAACTGTAAAGCTTGTGGAAACACTGAAGTGACTTCAAAAATATGGGTAGCACTAAGATGCTTTTTTTTTAAACCATCATCCCACTCGACAGGTGTTTCAGGTGGGCCTTCAGCTTTGAGCTCCCAGTCCTCTGTAGACAGTGAACTCAGTACTTCGGACGACTCTATCTCCATGGGTTATAAACTGCAGGATCTCACTGATGTCCAGATCATGGCTCGCCTACAAGAAGAGAGTAAGTTGGGAGATGTTCACAATAGGCATTTGTGTATGAGCATTTTAAATCAGATATTGCCTATTCATAATGTCAGGCCTGAGGCAGGATTACGCTTCCAGCTCAGCGTCTGTATCACGCCGTAGCTCCACGACGTCCTTGCAATCCCTTCGCCGAGGCGGCACCTACAGCGACCAAGAATTCGACAACTACAGCCTGGAAGATGAAGAAGATGAATTCAGCCCTGTTCCCCAGCAACGTCGCCGCTTCACTCCCTCGCCCTTGGGGTCACCTCGGTGCCTGTCGCCCTCCACCTCCAACCATGGTCAGGAGCATAGCAGCAGACTCGGGGCCCCTCGCACAAGAACACCCAGACGCTCTCTACAGGGGCCTAGTGCAGAACTCCTCAAATTTGCCAAAAGCGAGGGTAGGCAAGAATATTTTATGTAATTGTACACTTGTTCTTATCATGCTAAATTCACATCTGGTTTGCTAAATGTGTTGTCTACATGTGGTTCCAGAAGAGTTGAGGCACAGCATGCCTAATCTGGCTCCCCGCACCAGCCTACGATCCCTGGAAGCAGTCAGAAACAGCCGCAGCATGGAGGCTAACCTCCAGAGCTCTGGCAACCGCATGTCCCACTTGACCCCCTCCCCCACCTCAGGTAACCCCACCCTCTCCTCTCATAGAATGACATCTGCCTGGTATACCTGAGCAATGTTGCTTCCATGACACCACCCCACTACCTCTTATAATTATGTTTCAATTGTCTGAGTTAGTGCTACACATTTGCATGTGTCTGTACTTTTAAGACCCTTCTTAAAACCCATTTTTTATTTACTGGCTTTTAACCCAGCATGAGACTTTGAACTGTTTTTAACTTTTTAACTGCCTTTTATCTAACAAATTGCTCTTAAGATAAGTTGTATATGCTCTTTTTACTTATGTTTCCATATATATATTTTATATATGTATATATTTATATATATATATATACATATATATGTAAATGTGTATGTATATATGTGTATTAGAGATGCGCGGTTTGCGGACACAACCGCGGAGTCCGCGGGTCGGGCGGATGCATGCCGAAAAAAATAGATTTTAAATAGATTCGGGCGGGTGGCGGTTGAACCAATTCGGAAATATATATACATAGTTAAATGTTGTTACCCACATACAAAAAACGAGCAGCACTCTTTGAAACAGGCAATTATTCATCAGGCACTGCTACAGCTGTCACGCAGAATTTCTTCCCCCTACAAAAACCTTCGCCCCCCCATGTACTTCCGTGGTCATGTTTCCTCTTACGTCATTGACAGCGATCGATAGCACTTCGGCTTTGACTGCCCGTCGCTGGAAGGATACTTCGTCTTTGACAGCTGCTGGAATCTGAAGAAATCGATTGGTTTTTTTTTGTACAGGCGCGAAACAGGACAGTCGCGTGCAGGTTAAGGACCCCCGGCAACTTTGTGATTTTATTGGACGCAGCCCCGGAAGTAAATGGGGGGGGGGTTGTAGGGGGAAGAAATTTGGCATGACACAGCACAACACAACAGAAGAAGAAGAAAAAAATAAAAAGATGGCAACGCCGGCAGCCAACGTGGTACGCGACAAACTAAAAAAGGGAATACTAAAGACCAGGGAAAAAAAATAACAATAATAGTCAACACTTTCTTAATGGAAATGACAATAATATTATAATAATGATAAATAATATTATCACGCATTAATATCTCTTAGCCTCTAATGCGTGGCCAAGAGATAATAATGCGTGGCACGCATTGAATGTCGTTGTTATGTATATTAGATATATAACAACGGGTGGGTGGCGGGCGGTTGTGGTTTTGATAAAATATTAGTTCGGGTGGATGACGACTTTTGTGATGCGGTTGCGGATGAAATAATTGCCTATCCGCGCATCTCTAATGTGTATGTATGTATATATGTGTACGTATGTATGTATGTATGTATGTATATATATATATATATATATATATATATATATATATATATATATATATATATATATATATATATATATATATATATATATATATATATTGTGTGTATGTGTGTGTTTTAAATGATATATATTTTAGTATGTCCTTTGCCTGTACTTTTCTGCTTTTTCTGTGTTTACTTGTTTGTGGTGTCCAGCCCTTTGTTTTACAACTGTGGTTGTTTTTAAAGGGCTTTATTTATACAGATGGTATGGTATTTTATAAAAGCCTTCTATAATTATATTTATTAATGGCACCTATTTTTGGTATGCAAGAAGGATCTTGTGGTCACAGAGCTGAAAAAGCTGTTTGGAGGACTCAAGTGTGTGCACATCTGTCAGCCTAAATGCCATACTTCCCTTTCTGATCTGTTAGTATCATGTTATTAATTCACCTGAAGAATAGGAAGTCCCCAGACACTATTAGGTCCACATTACACACCAAAAAAATATTCAATTGTAGAGCTACTGTACATAAAAATGTTGTCCTTCCAAAATGTCAGGAAGTTACAAATGCAACAGTAATCGTAAATGTAGTGTGAAGCTGCACCTAATATTCTGCATTTCTCATGCCATGAAGTTATTTACCAACAATGGTAATGTGTGTTCATCAAAACTCTAAATTATATATTTTTTTTATAAAGTTGTATTTCTTTGAATTTTTGAAAGTTGTTGGGTTGTGCAGATTTACCTAATGATGTCGCCATTGTCTGTTGCACAACACTTCTGACATTTTGCTGTTCTTCCTTCCTTTTCCCCGTTTGCTCTTTTGAGTTTCATGAAGTGTCATAAAAATAGCTCTGACTAGCGCCATCTTTCTTGTTTACCAAAGGTATGGCTAATAGTCGCCTGCGTGGCAACGGCCAGTCTCCTCTCTCTATTCGAGCTCCAGTGAAAGCTGTTACTCCCGTGGGCTCAATGGCATCTCGTCAGCCTTCCAGAGGCCTGCCCGTTATTCAAACGCCTACTGCAACTGGGGCCCGCAGGGTCCAGCCTACTGGTGCTGTTAATGGCAGAGCCTACATGCCAGGGAGAACCTCCACTGGGACAGGGCGAGCCGCGATGGGCCGAGGACAGTCTACGCCAACAGCATCCACCAGAAGTAAACTATCACAGCCTGCCAGAAGGTGAGTGCTATAATAATATGGATATTTACTTAGATTCCTAGCGACTATTAACTGTCATTCTGTATTTCTTACTCAGAGAAACTCCCTGTATTGGTCAGTGCAATAGGGCTGTGAATCTTTGGGCACCACATGATTCGATTCGATTGTTGGGGGGGAAACGATTCAATTCATAATCGATGATTGGTTCAAAAGCAATACTTTTTAATAACATTGGGTGCCAGTTCTATGGTTAACTACATTTCGTCATGAAATAAACAGCTCTGATACATTTCTATTTTATTTGAAAGAATACTGGTTTTGTTTAATAAAGTTCTACTCAAACATTTATAAAGTCAAATAAATATAAGGCAACAAGAAAAGTACCCCACACTTCCCTTTTTCTAAAGTAAATCTGTACAGCAGATATATGGGAATCCATCCATTCATTTTCTACCGCTTGTCCCTTTTGGGGTCGTGGGGGGTGTTAGAGCCTATCTCAGCTGCATTCGGGCGGAAGGCGGGGTACACCCTGGACAAGTCGCAACCTCATCACAGGGCCAACACAGATAGATAGACAACATTCACACTCACATTCACACACTAGGGCCAATTTAGTGTTGCCAATCAACCTATCCCCAGATGCATGTTTTTGGAGGTGGGAGGAAGCCGGAGTACCCAGAGGGAACCCACGCAGTCACATGGAGAACATGCAAACTCCACTCAGAAAGATCCCGAGCCCGGGATTGAACTCAGGACCTTCGTATTGTGAAGCACATGCACTAACCCCTGTTCCACTGTGCTGCCTTATATGGGAATCCAAAACAACAATATGATTTTGGGTGGCTGGACAGGATGGGTTCGAAAAAAAAAAATCATTTTTTAAATCAAATTTTTTTTTTTTTTTACAAATAATCGCTATTAATTCCCAAACTTTTTTTTTTGACACCCCTACAGTTCAATGTTACCCTTCTGCTTATGAGTTCATCACAGTAACACCATTGCACCATTGAGTTATCATAAAGAATAGTTTGCTAGTCTTGTGAACAAAGACAATAAAGAGCTTCTGTTTTATTAACAGGTCTTTGGGTATGGCTAGAATCTCAGATGAATCCTGGAAAGATGGCTGCTACTGAGTCTGATGGCCGATTAAGGAATTTCACTCCTGCAATCCTTGCTTAACCTCTTCTTAGTGACATCTTACAGTTTAAAGTACAAAGAAAAGTGAGAACTGGATTTAGTAGAGACTCATCTCTTTAGCTTGCATGAAGCATTGTGAGCAACATCCAGTATAGATGTTTTGATGAACAAGAAGGCACACTTTAAAAAAAAAAAGAAAAAAAAAAGGATATTGTGGACAATCTCAAGAGTTTCCAGAAGATTTGTTTGGCTAAATTTTACTTATTTTTCTATAGTAATTGTGAGACACTGCTGGAATATTAGTTGTAATTACTTTGTGAAGTTATTCATATGAAGGCAATTTAAAAGAACATGTTTGTTTTGTTCCTTTCCGTGTAAAATTCTACTAAATGTAGGTGCTGCATGCATGTCTTTTTTTTTATGTTCCCTTTTCATTGTAATGTAACCATATTGACAGTTCTGTCATGCGTCGCACAATATTGTGTGATCGTTTTGGAATGAGTAATATTATCCGAATTTTGTTTACACGGCAATTAAACCGCAGCATTGCGCCACACTGCCCTTGTTATATTTAAAATATATATGTATATGGATTGTGCCAAGGTGCATCTGAGACGCAACACTCTTTCCCGAATTATCCTAGTCCAATGATGCATTTTTTTTATTGCACATGCATTGGCGTTGTCTTTGTGTTTTGGTATCTACTGAAATAAAGTATGTTTATGCAATACGTGGCTCCTGCCTCAGACACTGTTCACTCTCATGTAGAGTACATCTGAAAAGAAATATAATGAAAAAAATAAAGTTCAATCTAAAACTGACGGTCTGTGCATGTTTGTCTTTTTGCATCTCACGTTAATACGGTGGTTCTTAACCTGGGTTCGGTGAGTCGGCCTCAGGGGTTCGGCGGAGGTCAAAACACACCCGACTCATCGTGTAAATACAAACTTCTCCTTATCGGCGTGTTACGGATACGGCAACAGCTGACTGATTTGCAGGTGTGTAATTTGTTGTGAGTTTATGCACTGTGTTGGTTTTGTTGTTTGAACAAGGTGATGTTCATGCACGGTTCATTTTATGCACCAGTAAAAAAACATGGTAACACTTTAGTATGGGGAACATATTCACCATTAATTAGTTGCTTATTAACTAGTCATTGAGTACTTATTAATGCCTTATTCGGCATGGCCTTATTATAACCCTAACCAAATAACTCTAACTTAAGTCTTTATTACTTAGAATATGTTCCCCTAGTGTCCAAATAACTCTAAATTAAGTCTTTGTTACTTAGAGCAGTGGTTCTTAACCTGGGTTCGATCGAACCCTAGGGGTTCGGTGAGTTGGCCTCAGGTGTTCGGCGGAGCCTCCGCCGCGAAGGTCAAGACACACCCGACTCATCGTGTAAATAAAAACTTCTCCCTATCGGCGTATTATGGATGCCCCCAAACAATGTTCCCTCTAATTTTCCATATGCGTGGACCTACTTAGTGGCCTAGTGGTTAGAGTGTCCGCCCTGAGATGGGGAGGTTGTGAGTTCAAACCCCGGCCGAGTCATACCAAAGACTATAAAAATGGGACCCATTACCTCCCTGCTTGGCACTCAGCATCAAGGGTTGGAATTGGGGGGTTAAATCACCAAAAATGATACCCGGGCGTGGCACCGCTGCTGCGACTGCTCCCCTCACCTCCCAGGGGGTAAACAAGAGTGATGGGTCAAATGCATAGGACAAATTTCACCACGCCTAGTGTGTGACAATCATTGGTACTTTAACTTAGATGTGCACACCTGTCCCAAACCTGACTAAATACCAAGTTAATGACCCCAAAAGGGACAAGCGGTAGAAAATGGATGTTTTATTAGTAAAATCAAATGACAGCAGTCATTTCCATGGGATTATTTTCTAAAATAAGTGTTTTGGCCCACTTACAATGACAATAACAAAAAATATAGTTTTTCATACTAGTATTGTATGTCTGGGTGGGAGTCCTGCTTTGGAAATGTGTACCCCTTTCCGATATCACATTTACTTCCCACTAAAACATTCACATGTTGCACAATGAGATGTAAACATGGGATCATGTGTACATTCCTGTAACGTGATTGTAAAATATATCTTTATTAGTATTTTTTTAATATAATATTAATCATTTCATGATTAATATTTATAAATTAAGAAAAAAACATTTTATTTTTCACTAAAGAAGGGTTCGGTGAATGCGCATATGAAACTGGTGGGGTTCAGTACCTCCAACAAGGTTAAGAACCACTGCCCTAGTGTCCAAATAACTCTAAATTAAGTCTTTGTGACTTAGAATATGTTCCCCATACTAAAGTGTTACCAAAAACATATAACTTTGTCTTGAATTTGAGAAATGTATTTATTTTTTTTCACTAAAGAAGGGTTCGGTGAATGCGCATATGAAACTGGTGGCGTTCGGTACCTCCAACAAGGTTAAGAACCACTGCGCTAATAAGTTCCACTCTGCAGCAGCCACAGCAGCAGGATGTTGTTTCCTGGGTGGATGACCAAAAACTGCTACCCAACCCCTCCCTGACAAAATGGCCTACAGGCCTCATCTGTGCAAACAAAAGTCGGGTTGGATTTTTCCCGAAATGTTTTCATGGGTTTGGTATGTTTAAAAAACATTGTTGTTTCCATGCACACAGCGAATGATATGTTGTCATTAACAGAAAAAGCAGTTGGTGTAACTGCTCTCTTATGCATGACGCAAATAGTAAGGGATCAGCGGTAAACGAGGCCACGCATTGTCTGCCCCCCGCCCTCCCTCTGCCTGTCAGGAAGCAAGCTGATTGGCTGAGGCCTAGCAAAGAGTGCGCGGGGATCCAAAACTGCAGGCCGCACTTAGCTTACCGTCGAAAATAAACCTAAACAATAATAGACAAAACGGAGGAGGGTGAGAAACACCGAAAGAGTCGGAAGACGACATTATCAGGTAAACTCGCTTTTATCCAACTCGAATGGAACGCGGTTTAATCCGCAGGGGCCCAGTCGGCCGTAGCGGGCCTCTTTCAGCCTCCTCGAACAACAACATGGAGATAATGCGGCACAAGGCGGCTCCACCTAGCTTAGCAGGCTAGCTAGCTGGTACGACGGTCTTGCTTTGGTTGCTTCGAGCAGACATCGAATTGATACACAGCGAGACATGAATTCGGCGCCGTGTATGACACTGCTACTATCCTTGGATGATTAAATACTAAATACTTTATAATTTATCAGTTTAAGGCGACCGACGGATGCGCTGGGTTAGCCGTCATGCTAAAACAAAATGGCGCTGGGCGGATCAGTCGTAGCTTGTTTGCTAGTTAGCTTGAGCCTCACTCAAACATTGCATAACGTCTGCAGGATTTTAAGGCGAGATAATTTCCTGATTATATATATATATATTTTTACATATTCTAATAATTGTTCACACGAACTACTGCAACATGGGCAACTTTTAACGCACTGCAGATATTGAATACTTATATTGAGCTGTGACGTGACGACAGTGCATTTCCTCCTGCTGATACCACGCAGGAATCCCGCAGAGGCGATACTTGCGGGCTTGTCCTGCCCACCGTGCAGGGTTGATCCCTTTCCCCAACCCCAGTTTTTTCAGTCATCAAGCTCAACCGGCTCCAGGTGTATGGTTATATAGCCCCAGGTTAAAGGCACATTGGTTGGCATTGGACGGTGCCAGTTGTCAACAATAGGGTCCCTTTTACCCTGTTCCCCAGTGCAGAAATTACCATATTTAAGTTTTTTTCCTCCATATATACTTTTTAGACCAGGGGTGTCAAACTCAAATACAGAGTGGGCCAAAATTTAAAACTGAACAAAGCCACGGGCCAAGGTTGAACAAATTAACCTTTTTGATAGGGACCCAAACAAGTTTTGCATTAAATATTGAACAAGCAAGGCTTATATAACTTTATAGTGACATGCAAAATCGAGTTTCAAATAATAATAATAATAATTAAAAACATATCAATGGCATGTCAAATACAATTTGAATAAAAATTGAATGCCTCTTTTCTATTTGAAGCCTTCTGAGGTAAATATCAACATTAACTTTTTCCACAGGCTAAAAAATTTGAAAATAAAATAATGAATAAACCAACCATTCTGGACTTGAAACTGCTCAGTTTGCAACACCCTGATATAATCTGATGTGCCCAAGCGAGATACCTGGCATCTTTTTTGGATGCTAGTTCATTAATGTCGGGGCTCAGGCTTTGAGCTGAGGCAACCTTCATTATCGAACGGAGGTGTTCATCAGTCATTATATCTCGTATTCCACAGTCTTGGGGGTGCGCCTTACGGGCACTGCTTTTAACGTCCTCTACGAGCTGTCATCACATCCGCTTTTCATCCATTCTAATGACGTGCCGGCCTAGTCACAAGATATGAGCGGTTTCTGTACGCACACATACGCGAATGCAACGCATACTTGATCAACAGCGATGCTGGTTACTGGGGTTCAATCCCCACCTTCTACCATCCTAGTCACGTCCGTTGTGTCCTTGGGCAAGACACTTCACCCTTGCTCCTGATGGGTGCTGGTTAGCGCCTTGCATGGCAGCTCCCGCCATCAGTGTGTGAATGTGTGGGTGAATGTGGAAATACTGTCAAAGCGCTTTGAGTACCTTGAAGGTAGAAAAGCGCTATAGAAGTATAACCCATTTATCATTATTTATTTATTACAGTTTACACTGAGAGTGAACGTACAAGCAACTTTAACATTGTTAGAAATATACGCCAAACTGTGAATCCACACCAAACAAGAATGACAAACACATTTTGGGAGAACATCCGCACCGTAACACAACATAAACACAACAACAAATACCCAGAACTTGCAGCACTAACTCTTCCGGGACGCTACAAAATACACCCCCCCCCCCCCCCCCCCCCACACACACACACACCTTGTAGCATCCCGGAAGAGTTAGTGCTGCAAAGGGTTCTGGGTATTTGTTCTGTTGTATTACGGTGCGGATGTTCTCCCGAAATGTGTATGTCATTCTTGTTTGGTGTGGATTCACAGTGTGGCATATATTTCTAACAATGTTAGTTTTTTATACGTGCACCCTCAGTGTAACCTGTATCACTGAAGATCAAGTATGCGTTGCATTCACTTCTGTGTGCGTGCCAAAGCCGCACATATTATATGACTGGGCCAGCACTCATTGGACTGGAAGAAAAGGGGACGCGACGATTTTCAGGAGGGGCACTGAAATTTGGGAGTCTCCCGGGAGGTTTGGCAAGTATGAGAATTAGCGGTTAATGCGGTGCACCGCCGCTGTATATAATCGGCGGGCCAGCTCTAGTGTTAATTTGATATCGCCCCAAGGGCCAAGTGAAATTACACTGCGAGCCAAATTTGGCCCGCGGGCCAGAGTTTGACACCCATGTTTTAGACTGTATGCAGACCCTACTATGTACAGCTCTGGTAATGGGTACATTCGCACCCACCTGCACAAATGTACTTCAAAATGTAACAATCAAAATAAATATGATTTTTGTTTTTGTTTACTAGGGCATGCATATATAATATGCATTGGTTTGATCTACGTTCCCATCCTCACCTATGGTCATGAGCTTTGGGTTATGACCGAAAGGACAATATCACGGGTACAAGCGGCCGAAATGAGTTTCCTCCGCCGGGTGGCGGGGCTCTCCCTTATAGATAGGGTGAGAAGCTCTGCCATCCGGGGGGAGCTCAAAGTAAAGCAGCTTCTCCTCCACATCGAGAGGGGCCAGATGAGGTGGTTCAGGCATCTGGTCAGGATGCCACCCGAACGCCTCCCTAGGGAGGTGTTTAGGGCACGTCCGACCGTTAGGAGGCCACGGGGAAGACCCGGGACATGTTGGGAAGACTATTTCTCCCGGCTGGCCTGGGAACGCCTCGGGATCCCCCGGGAAGAGCTGGACGAAGTGGCTGGGGAGAGGGAAGTCTGGGCTTCCCTGCTTAGGCTGCTGCCCCCGCGACCCGACCTCGGATAAGCGGAAGAAGATGGATGGATAGTTTGACCATTTAAAATCAACGATAATAAAAAGGAGATGCTTGGAAATAGTATAAAAATGCCCCAAAACTTGGAAAAACGCGATTCATAGCGTTACTTTTTGGTGTAACCATCATGAGCGTTTTGTTCAGGTATATTTTTTTTATATTTTGATAAATCATCATATTTATGTATTACTAAATTTAAATAGGTATTGATTAATCTTTAAGCTGTGTGTATTTGATTTCAGTTTGCTTTTGACATCTTATTTAGAATTGTAGTTGAAACTTTTACAACCTTGTGTTGCGCTCATGATGGCGTAACCAAACTACATTTCATTTAATGATCTTATTTTGAATATTTATTCCCTTTTCTACATTTAGTATATTTAAATATACTGTGTTTTATGCTTTTTTATTTTTGGAACATGAACTATACATATAATACAATAAAGTCCCATATAAAATTATGTTTCTAGCAATACTTTAATTTTGCCTTTGAAAGTAACACTCCAATGTCCATTAGTGGAGCTGTACACCTAAAGTAACACTCCAATGTCCATTAGTGGAGCTGTACGCTACTGCATTTATCTCAAATCTTTGCAATGCGATTTGTGCATTATTGTGCACTAATGTTCATGCTTTTCTGTCCCAGGCGGATCAATTGCATTGATGGGAGGACACATCTAATATCCTGTTTTTATTTTAACGTTCTGGGGAGCAAATGTGAAGGTATTTTTTTTCCTCATGTTGCCATGATGTCATGAATTGTATGTACTACTATTTTATAGCAAGCAACACACCATTAAGGGAAATAAACAGGCTACTGATATATATCTCATAGTTTTCAGGCTGTTTTATTTTCCCTGAATTAAACATGGACCAAGGAGGTGGTGTGTTGGAGTTACATACACAGGAGCTGAAGATGCCCCATGCTATGATCATGCAAGACTTTGGTAGGTGGTGATGTTGTCAACATATTCTAATTATTCTTTAAGTATTAACCATGTAAACTGGAATCTAAGTCATAACAAAAATAAGAATCAGGTTGCTTGAGGTACCTGAGCTACATACCATTTCCTGTAGCTGAAACAATGTTGTTTCTCTTTAGACCACAAACTACTCAAGACCTCTTTTGGTTTTATGTCTATGATATCAAGATAAAATTAGTCACTAACCAGTTTCACATAATCAACCACATTTTTAAAGGGGACCTATGGTCCTCCTTCATCCATCCTTTTTATACCGCTTATCCCTTTCTATGGTGATTTTCTAATGTATTAATGTTGTTACAATGTTGATGGGGATGGACAATTTTGGCCTAAAATCTGTCTATATTGTGATAAATATTTCAGCCTCTGGCGATAACAATGTATTATTTGGCATATAAATGATAGTATAACTATTTCAAATGAGTTACAAATGCTCCTAATTTATGCCGCTGACACATGCAGTAACATATTGTGTCATTTCCAGTTTTATTGTTTTTTCAAAACTATTATTTATCTACTTGCTAATTTACTGTTCATAGCTGGTTACTTTGTGCTGTAACGAGGATCCATCTACACTTTTGTTAAAGTGTAATAAGCACTTACTTCTTTGTTTGGATATTGTACATTAGTTTTGTGGTCAATGTGGTTATTGAGTCAATACAAAGTAGTTACAGGACCACACTTGATTCATACTTAAAATTTTCAGGATCATTAAATTATTACATTTTGTTATCTGACAAAAACAGAATGGCGGTGTGACAGTATCAATTGATATTTACATTTTTTCTGTATTCCCTTTTATTACATAGACAAGCGGTAGAAAATGGATGGAATTTCAGTCAGCAGTGCAAAATACATTAAATAAAAAAACTACAATTTCCTGTTATTTACTGAGTGTCTTAACAAAAAGAAAACATATTTTGTTATGATAGGAAATGTTTATCTAATCACTGCAATATCAGCTGATAGTATACTTAGTATTGTTACTGTTGATATTTGTATCCATCCGCCCTCTCAAGAGCTATTGCTATGCTGTTTTTGTATCTTCCTATGATGTGTAGTGTAGCATGTTCAACTATTCCTTGTCCTTTAGTCCTCAGCGATAGTAATACTTGTAAGAACTGCAGTGTATTTGCTGCCTTGTTGATGAAGATTAGGGATTTAGAAGCTGCACAGTGGAGGGACGTTGGCCACGTTAACTCGTTGAGGACGCTTGCTCGATGTCAAAATAAATACTTCCGTGTTTATTTGTCCACAGCCTTTTTAGGAACAGTTTCCCTAAAAAAGGGAAACCGTTAGTGTTACATCAACTTGAGCCAGTACAAAGCTTGATTAGCAGCTAAAATCTGTCAAAAAAGACGACGCCATTTTGAAATTGTATTTAAAAAAAACATAAGATAAATAAAGATAAGTAGGATAAAGTATTATTTTCATGTAATCACGGCATGCGCACAATAACACCGCCGTTCAACATTCAGTGAGATAAAGTCTTGTACAAATAATGTGATTCCTTTTCAGATGCTGCATTTTGCGCGACACAAGGTCTACCTAAAGTTGTGACTGGTCAATCTGTTTATGACGTTTATTTTTGAATGTGTCTGGAAAAAAATAGCAGTGGTATTCATCTTTAAGATACTTATTTACAGTACATTTTTATGAGATAAATTCTGATACTTTTGGAGAGAGTGGGACATTGAAAGTTTCATTAGCAATCTGAAGAGAACGCACCACACATGAACAGTTTTTAGGCGTACTCAGAAAGCGGGTTATAAATGTGACTGCAGCGCAATTTACACTAAGGCATATCCAATACATACGTAGATTACAATGAAGTGTGTTAATCGTAGATTACAATCATAATAGGTGATTTTGTAAAATAAAGTATCTGTACAGTCAACTTTGACTTACCTTTCATTAATACTTTTTATTTTGTTTTAACAGTTGCAGGGATGGGTGGTTTGGCACACATTGACGGGGACCACATTGTGGTGTCTGTGCCAGAGGGCATGCTTCTTTCTGACGTGATGACGGATGAGGGCATTCTCCTGGAGCATGGGCTTGAGGTGGAGGGCCTAACTCAGGTAGTCGAAGACCTTGAAACTGAAGTAGTTGAAAGTCTACACGCGGATGTCGAGGGTTTGGAGGCTGAGGTGGTAGATGGGCTCCAGACGCAAGTAGTGGAGCTGGAGGCTCAGGTTGTGGAAGGCCTCGACGGTGAAGTGGAGGTGGAGGGTCTCGAAGCGCATGTGGTCGAGGGTCTGGAAACTGAGGTCGATGTGGAGGACTTGGAAGCTCATGTTGTTGAAGGCCTTGAGGAAGAAGTGGAAGTGGAAGGCCTTGAAGCAGAGGTGGTCCAGGGTCTTGAGGTGGACGTAGAAAGTCTGCAGTCCCAGGATGTAGACGGCCATGAAATATGCAACGAAGACATGGTGCACTCAGAACACAGTGTGATCATGCCGGAAAACATCTTGGGGACAGAGGTCGCAATCGAAGCTACTCTTGAACACCACCACGTGCTTACCTCGGATCTTATCCAAGATGCCAACCACCATGACGACATGTCAGACCAGGTGTTTGTAGCAGAGCTTCTGTCTGATCACCCGGACAACACTCTAGACCACCAACTTGTAGCAGAGGGACTGATGGTGACAAAAGCGGGTGCTGAGACTATAATCCACCAACAACTTCCATCTGAGGCAGTTCCTCTGCAGATGGATGAGGATGATGATGGACGAAGCAGCTCTGAAGATTACCTCATGATCTCTTGTAAGAAAGTGTTCCGTATATGGCAGTGTTTGTTAATATGAATGTCATGTTTATGACAACTGATAACTTTTTTTCCATATATTTTTGTCGTTTAGTGGATGAGGTGGGAGAGAAACTGGACATAGGAGACACCCCCCTGGAAATTAGCACTGAGGTAATGGAAGACAAGGAGTGCAAGGATGAGGATGGTGCCGAAGTCATCAAAGTCTACATTTTTAAAGCAGAAGCAGATGATGATTTAGGCAAGTTGCTGAGTACATGTGCTGTGTTTTTCTTGGTAAACTACCTTTGTGACTTTGATTTAACTACCTCTTCTTCACCAGGTGGGACAGAGGTGATAACTGAGGATGATTACCAAAATGGCCACCCAGACCTTGAAGCTGCTTCATCAGGAAGACTTGGAGTTGGCCGTGACAAGATGGTCTACATGGCAGTGAAGAAGCATGTCAAAGTAGAAGAGGACGATGAGGATGAAAGTGAAGAGGACGATGATGATGACATTAGTAGGTTTTTGAGTCATCATATATAAAACTTCTTGGGCTTTTTTTAAAACTTAGTTTTAGGGCCATAACACTTCTGTGAGCTGGTGACTCATATTTAGTGACTCGTATGACAACAGGGTTTCACCTCAATGTAATTGAATGTGGCGCACCGCCATGGCATTGTTAGTCCCGCCACACCTTGAAAATAAGGGCTTTTTTCTACTTGAAAACAAATTAAAGTACTATAATATATTGTAGCCCCCAGGAGAAATCACACAAAGTTTGATGCTATTTTTAACTTTTATTGCCAATCTCATCATAACAAACAACGGCACAATTCCAACAGGTTTTACCTCCCATAAAAACACTTTTGTGTCCTTGAGTCTTCGCATCCCCGCAGGACACACAATAATGTTTCCTCATTCTTCACCAATCACCTTACAGGCACAGGCGGTGTGTTTGCAAACATGGGAAAAACTGACATTAAATCCAAACCACACAAACATAAAACATTAAAATTAGTTGGTCGTTACAGTATGAATAAATATATATATAGCCTATGATCTGCGCACTTTTGACAAGTGATGTACCGAAAACTTGACCACCGAAAATAAACTTTGATCACCAAAAACCGAGCTACTGAAACCATATGTAAACAAAACGCATGCCGTTGTCTGCGATGTTGATGTGATTTTTATTTATATATAGTAGACATACCCACGCGGACAGCCATCTTAAAAATGTGCAAATATTAAGAGGACGGTGGCGGCTTTTAAAAAGAGAAAGTCCAACTGAAGCAACAGCGCCATGCAAGTGTGACGTCATGCTCGCTTGAGCCTCTTTTAGTCAGGGACGTCGAGAACAGAAGTAGTTGCTAAACACAAGTACATTCTGTAATAACACCAGAAGAAGATGCTACATTTATTGCGAGTTGTTTTTTAATTTAAGGTCATTAAAAGTCTGTAAACACATGAACAAATTTCAACAAAGTACCTTGTACAAAAAGCAACAATTGAAAATGTGGCAAACTATTAAAATATTTGTTAATACTAATTAATGAAAGCAGATTTGTTTTAAATTTATGTATAATTTTTTTTTAGCCTTTTTAAAGAAAATCATGTCCATCCATCCATCTTCTTCCGCTTATCCGAGGTCGGGTCGCGGGAAGACTATGTCTCCCGGCTGGCCTGGGAACGCCTCGGGATCCCCCGGGAGGAGCTGGACAAAGTGGCTGGGGAGAGGGAAGTCTGGGCTTCCCTGCTTAGGCTGCTGCCCCCGCAACCCGACCTCTGATAAGCGGAAGAAGATGGAAAATCATGTCATTATAGCAAATTACTCAATGATGTCATAGTGACCACGCACCCACCAACACGGGTATCTTGGCAGTTTAGGGGAAACCCTGGACAATGATAATTTTTGCTTTTTTGTGCAGGTGGTACAATAGATCAGGTGAAGACTGAAGCAGCAACACAATTTCTACAAATTCGAGAAGGTTTGGCTGCCAACCGTGTTCTCAAACC
The DNA here is from genome assembly GCF_033978785.1 of Entelurus aequoreus. Classification (NCBI taxonomy): domain Eukaryota; kingdom Metazoa; phylum Chordata; class Actinopteri; order Syngnathiformes; family Syngnathidae; genus Entelurus; species Entelurus aequoreus. The sequence goes on along the minus strand of NC_084734.1, from coordinate 80,183,365 downwards.
CAAAGCAAAGAAAAAGAAGAAAGGGGAGACTCGCCAGTGTCAGACCGGTATGAGAAGTATGCCCATCTTTTTATTGACTTTTTAGTGTAGATGCAGAAACAGCATAGCAAAAATTTGGATCTTTCTTAACTTAGCACTCTATTTTTCAACGTTCTCTTTCAGCTGTCATCATTGGGCCTGATGGCATGCCTTTGACCGTCTATCCATGCCACATATGTGGAAAGAAGTTTCGCTCAAGAGGCTTTCTCAAATGCCACATGAAAAACCACCCGGACCACCTCCTCAAGAAGAAGTACCAGTGTACAGACTGTGACTTCACCACCAACAAAAAGATCAGTTTCCACAACCATTTGGAGAGTCACAAGCTGCTGAGCCACAACAGTGAGCGCTCTCCAGAATACACAGAGTATGCTCGGCGTTACCATGAGTCCAGCCCCCTGGGCTCTGACAAGCTCATTGTCAAGGACCGAGAACCCAAATTACACCACTGCAAGTACTGCGACTATGAGACTGCTGAGCAAGGCCTGCTCAATCGTCACCTGCTAGCGGTGCACAGTAAGAACTTTGCACATGTGTGTGTCGAGTGTGCCAAAGGCTTCCGCCACCCATCCGAGCTGAAGAAACACATGCGGACCCACACAGGCGAGAAGCCCTATCACTGTCCGCACTGCGAATTCCGCTGTGCAGATCAGTCCAACTTAAAGACTCACATTAAGAGCAAGCATGGAGCAGATCTGCCCTTCAAGTGCAGCCACTGTCCCCAAGCCTACGCCGACGCACGGGAACTCCAACGTCACATAGAGATGGTGCAAGGCCACAAGACACATCAGTGCCCACACTGTGAGCACAAGAGCACTAACTCAAGTGACCTTAAACGACACATCATCTCTGTTCACACCAAGGACTTTCCTCACCAGTGTGACGTGTGTGAGAAAGGCTTTCACAGACCCTCGGAGCTGAAGAAACATGCCGAGACGCACAAGGGTAGTAAGGTGCACCAGTGCCGGCACTGCAACTTCAATGCTCCTGACACGTTCACCCTGAGTCGCCATATTCTATCCTTGCATACCAAGGAACTTCCATTTAAGTGCAAGAGGTGCCGACGAGGATTCCGACAACCCGCAGAGCTAAAGAAACACATGAAGACGCACAGTGGTAGAAAGGTTTATCAGTGCCAGTATTGTGAGTACAACAGTACAGACGCTTCTGGCTTCAAGCGCCATGTTATCTCCATTCACACCAAGGACTACCCACACCGCTGCGACTACTGCACCAAGGGCTTTAGGAGGCCTTCCGAGAAAAGCCAGCACATAGCCCGACATCACAAAGACATGTTGATGTAACGTCATCCCTCTTAATTAAGCTCACTCCTTTTCCCCCCAGTAAATCTGTGTCACACACTCGGAGGTAATATTAGTGTAATAAACGTTAAATGGTGTAGGCTGTTGAAGGCAACGACATTATGTTTGCCGTTCTGTGTTGTATTGGGTGTAAGAAACTCCTCCTGATACCAGTACACATTTTAGTTGTACGTTAAATCTTAAAAAAAAAAAAAGAGTGTGTGCACTGAGTGGGACATGTGTAAATTGTTTTTTGTTGTTGCAGAAAATCACATAACATATATTCAGGGTTTCAAATGTCTATATTTTTATACCCATTCAGCTGAAATGCTGCAAGAGGCTAACTGTGTCCTAAAAAATTAATGGAAAGGGTGGTTCATGAACATCATTGTTATTCAGAAGATGAGAAAGTTATCCTCCATTGTACCGACCAGTATCTTTATAACCAGCTTTTTACCCCAACGTTTGTTTGACTGCCATCTGTATTTGCTTGTACCATTATGGAGCTCCTGAAAGGCTTTTGAGTGATGTTGACATACATTACGCACCTTATGAGCATATCTAGCTGTTTTATTTCCACAAATCTGCTTTTGAATGCTTAAACGTTTCTCAAATTGATCATGTATAAAAGAACCATAATCTGTTATATTTGTATTAAAGTTAATTCAGGGTTACTGGACTGATTAGATGAGTCGAAATGATCATAACATATTTTGTTGTCTTGTCAAATTCTAAATATTGAGATGGTGCTACAAAATGAAACAGGTTTTTAAAAAAAATATTATGAATGGTTGGCTTCATTAACAACTTTGGTGGTTATATCGAACTGTTGTAAACTGCATTGTGTATGATGTTACCTTTGACACTGATGTGCTCAGTTAACTATTTGATTGCTACCATGCCTTACGTCTGTTGGTCTTTCTCCCTTAAGCACTGATGAACACAGCCAATCTGAAAATAAGTGATGTTTTTTTTTTTTTTTTAACTCAAACATACTGTATCAATCCCATTCTCCCAGAGATTGTGTTTGGGTCAGTAGAAGGCACTTTAATAACATGTATTTTGTTGTATTTTAATGACATGTATGGGTTATATATGTATATGTTTAAGATATATACATATAATATAAACCCTAGCTAATGATCACAAAGCCTTGTGAATGGGTAAATGTTATCTATAGCAAATGGGCACAATACAATTGTTGTCAAAAGTGGTGGGTAAAACCATTTATCGTTCTGTTCCATGGCAAAGTGTATGGGTTTTGTGTTTTGGTTTGTGCTCACTAACAAAGTCTCCCAAATCCTAGTCCTACAGTTTTATACGTAAACCCAGCCCAATCCCAAATCTGGGATTATTCTCTAGTGGGTGATCATCATCATAGCATTAGTCTATTAAGTATTCACATATGCTGTTTCCATGAAATTGTGATATATATTAAAATCCCTGCTTTTCATGTACTTTAGTCTATATTTTTCTTTCAGTCTGATTGTGGATAAACTACTGGTGGGCAAAAAACCAAAATAAACTCATCTTTTTATGTTTCTTGTTTTTCTGTTGTGGCAGTTTAAATTTAATCAGACTCGAGTGTTATATTTGTAGAGAAAGTAATCTTGTTGCGTAATCCGCCATTAGATTTTGCAATATTGTGTATGTTAACATCAGTGTGCCATTTTACTGCCATGGTTGTAATGTACGTTACTTGAATGTGTACAAAAGATGTACCAGTTTGTTTTTTCTAGAACATCCCTGGCATTACAGCCTGGTTGTCAACAGCAACTGATGCAGCAATCAACATGCCAGTCATAAATCTTCCCTTTTATTTCACAGACTCATCAGCATTCTCGCAAAAGAGGCCGCCTGTAGGAGCCATCACTTTGCCATCACAACTCAATCATGTGCTTGGTTGGAGTCTGCAGAGCATCTAACACACCAGCCTAAAAGCCTCAAGAGGGCCATCGCTGATGAGAATTGACGGCTGCATTAGGAGATAATCCAGGTCTATGGAAAAGGTCACTGTCATTAAATGATGTGTTCATTTTATGCATATCAATGCTTGCATTGATTATAATGATGCACCTGCTTGGGGAAAATCCTGGAACAAGTGCAAGGATTGTGTAAAAGTGTGACACTAATGATTTTGTCCACAACCGCCATCATGTGGATTTAGTTTGCATGCGAGTCAGGCTGTTTGGATGTTACAGCGAAGGGACTCGCAAAGAGCTGGGACTAGCCATCAAGTCCTGTTCTTGGCATACAACCGTGACACATTCCACCCGCCCTGTGCAGGCCCATTTAGCCAGAGTGGACAGATCCAGGTTTTCTCAGACGAGGCTGTATTGCTTCCAAGTAGATGGGGATTGTAGAGTCCTCTGGGAAATCACAATGTTTGGGAGTCAGGGACATAAACAAGGAATGAGCTGCACAAGTCACAGAAGACAACTATTGACCGGGAGAGAATCAGAAGGCCTGTTCGACAGGTATTTTTTGGCTTTAATGGTGTTTTCACTCCATATTTGCATCCTAAAATGCAGTTGGTGGATGTTGGGACAAACCTTTTAAGAATGTACATTTGAGGATTGTGCTGGTATCCTAATTCCTTCATAAGAAAAATCCTCAAAATAGAAGGTGACTTCTCTGTTTAAATGTCAGTCAATCCATCAATTTGTATCCCGAAACTTTCATCTAAAAAATGATTTAAGGCATTGCTATGTATTTAATGTCATGGTGGAAATTGATTTACACATTAAGTTTACCAAATTAAGAGGATTCTGATTAGCTGTCATCCTTTTTGGTGTATTCAAAACAATGGCATTATTAGACGTGAAGTATTTTAAAAACATTTATAATAATAAAATATGTATTTCCTTATAGTAACTACTCAAAGGAGATGCATTTTAAAATAAATACAATTATTAAAATGTACACTTATTACACGGTATACTCAAACACATGTGCATTGTAATACATATAATAAGTGCAATACATTATCAAATAGTTTTTTTTTCCCCTCAAAACTATTACATCGAGGCATACAAATCTGAAAAGTATATAACAAAAAATATTTGCAGGCTTTCAAACATGAAGTGACACGAAGAGCAATTCTGCAGAGTGTCCGCTAGATGTCACTGTTTGACAGGTAGGCGAAATATACAAAACAAGTCCAATGTTGACAGTTGCCTTCATTCTATTGTTATTCAATTTAGTTCAGTCATTTTAATCATGCAATTTCTGCTTATCTAACTAACGTTTACATTGCCACTACCAAAAAATAACTACCGATTATTTATTATTTTATTAGGTCTTTACTTTTAAATGTGGCAGACAACAGTACTTGTAAAAAAAAAAAAAAAAACATTTCCCTAATGTTAAACACAAATTTAACTATTTAATACGAGTTGTAATAATACGTTTCCAGACACACTGACTTGGGGAAAAGGCGAATAGTACAATACGTGATTCAAACAGGTTACCAGGGGGCTTGTTGGTCAGGGCAGCATCGCGTCACCGCCTGTGGGCGTGTCTTACCGGGCTGAATAATGCACCGCTAAGCCGCAGCAGAGCTCCAGTGAAACGTGCAGAGAGCAGCTGATCGCCTCATTGAGTAAGTGTGAGTGTGTGTCTGAGTTTGTGTTTGCTGTTGTCGGTGATGGAAACCACGGAGATCTTTTTGTACACCTTCCTCGCGTCTCACTACTTGTGGAGTGTCGTGTTCATCTCCTGGCTCTTTGTGTGTGGCTCGCCCACGGAGCTCACCAACTATGGATTGCCTCATTGAAGTTGGCGGGGACCAGCTGCAGAGCCGTTATGGACTGTTGTGAAATTCCTCTTTTGAGAGTTGGTGACCCAAACAGGATTTCCGCAGGATATCGCATCTGTTTCACATAACGGTTCGAGCCACTGTTTTGGTCATCATGGAGAAGGCTGGTGTTAGAATAGTGTAACTGTGTCAACTTGTTTTGTTTGGCTCTGAAGTCAATCAGCGGAGAAGTGAACTTTGCACACCAGAGACCTGCATAGGTGGAAGAAGTCAGCCATGGCTTTACCAGATAGCAGCATATCTACAGAAGAGGCACCCTTCCCGGAGATCATAGAGCTGAATGTTGGCGGTCAGGTGTACATAACCCGCTGCTCAACCCTCACAAGTGTGCCCGACTCCCTGCTATGGGAGATGTTCAGTCGCAAGTCCGCCAAAGGACTGGCCAGGGACACCAAAGGGCGTTTCTTTGTGGACCGGGACGGTTTCCTTTTCCGTTACATCCTGGACTACATGCGGGACCAGCAGCTGGTCCTTCCAGACCACTTCCCTGAACGTGGGCGACTGCAGCGGGAGGCTGAGTTCTTCAACCTGCCCGAGCTCGTCAAGCAACTGGCGCCCAAAATCAGCAAGCAGAACTCAATGGGCGACGACGGGTGTCAGAGCGACCCGGAGGACTCCTCGCCCGGGATCGACACAACCAGGAATCTTGGATCATTGGGCACTGCTGCGTCAGCCTGCGCCAGCCTGGTCCCCAGCCCCATGGAGGGGAAGAGGTCCGGGTTCATCACAATCGGCTACAGAGGCTCGTACACCCTGGGCCGCGACACTCACACCGATGCCAAATTCCGTCGGGTGGCCCGCATCATGGTCTGTGGGAAAACCTCCCTGGCCAAGGAGGTCTTTGGCGACACCCTGAACGAGAGCCGCGACCCGGACCGTCCTCCTGAGCGCTACACGTCCCGCTACTATCTCAAGTTCACCTTTCTGGAACAGGCCTTCGACAAGCTGGCCGACACCGGCTTCCACATGGTGGCCTGTAACTCCACAGGAACCTGCGCCTTTGCCCATGAGCAGACGGACGACAAGATCTGGACCAGCTACACAGAATATGTGTTCTACCGTGAGTGACGCTATCGACCATTGACCCCACCTCCCCAAACCCTTCACCCTGTCTCCAAGTGTCCCCTTCCAGCCTCAAGCCAGGCTCTTGCACCAGTAGATGTACTGTACATGTTTCTGCCCCAGGCTCCACAATTCCTCAACAGTGACTTTCTACACCTTCTCCCTTGACCTCAGACCCATCCAGTTTTCATCTAGTTGCAACTTTCCTCGCAGACGGACCTTCTGTGTGCCACCCTCTTCATATCTCATCTCCCTTGGTGAAGCACAACTGGTAGTAACTTTGTTCAAATATAAAGCAAAAGGGCTTCTTATGCCAGCTTCTGAAGTGAATCACCGCAGTAATCGGACATCTTGTAAGCCTCGAGGGGACGAGAGCCGTGAAAGAACTCGCATTTCCGGCGATTTTATGTCCCGTGTATCATGTCATAGTCGACCTGTCAGTAGTTACGAATAAATAAGGGTTTTATCTACTCGCAGTTACAACATGAACAGAAAAAATAGCATTGTTGGGGTGTCCTTTTCAATGTCGCTTGATAAAAAGCCCTATAAAGAGACCATGTGGACAGAAAACAAAGGTCACGGATGAAGTGTGTGCATTGATTGTGCAATGGAGCTTTCAGTGTTTCACTCAACCATGCCAGGAGGGAAGAGAACATAAGGAGTGTTGCAATACTTGCAGCCCACTGCTCTGTGTTTGTTGTGTTTTGTTGACCATGCGGTCTTTTTTTGACCCTTCTGAAAGAAACGCCGGTTATGTTGTGGATTAACGTCAGTGCTGTCGAAAGCTTTGACGCTGACGTCGATGACTAAGTGAAAGCTAAACGAGAGGGGTAGAGATTATGATGTAGTCGGTGCTGTTATTACTTTGCTGCCGGTCCCCGTGTTGTCTGTACATCAGAAACACACCTCAAGACAATACAGACAAACGGAACCTGGGATCGGGAAGGTCGTTCAGATATACGTGCTATAGAGAAACTATCAAATGTTTTCTTATGAGGAATGACAAACTTGCGAACACATTTATTTCCGAGGTGTTTGTAACGAAACATCACATTCTGAAGACTCGTCGGCAATTAAAATGAAGTGTTAAACTATAAAGCCCACTGCTCTGTTTGTTGTGTGTTGTTGACCCTTCTGGAAGAAACGCAGGTTATGTTGTGGATTCATGTCAGTAGTGTCGAAAGCTGTTGCGTATTTGACGCTGACGTCGATGACTAAGTGGAAGCTAAACGAGAGGGGTAGAGATTAGGGGGTGTGGGGAAAAAATTGATTCGAATTTGAATCGCGATTCTCACGTTGTGCGATTCAGAATCGATTCTCATTTTTAAAAAATCGATTTTAATTTTTAATTATTTTTTTTTTAACATTTTTATTTATTTATTATTTTTTAAATTAATCAATCCAACAAAACAATACACAGCAATACCATAACAACGCAATCCAATTCCAAAACCAAACCCGACCCAGCAACACTCAGAACTGCAATAAACAGAGCAATTGAGAGGAGACACAAACACGACACAGAACAAACCAAAAGTAGTGAAACAAAAATGAATATTATCAACAGTATCAATATTTCTTAAAAATCCCTCATTGACATTATCATTAGACATTTATAAAAAAAAATAATAATAATAACAATAGTGTCACAGTGGCTTACACTTGCATCGCATCTCATAAGCTTGACAACACACTGTGTCCAATATTTTCACAAAGATAAAATAAGTCATATTTTTGGTTCATTTAATAGTTCAAAGTAATTTACATTATTGCAATCAGTTGATAAAACATTGTCTTTTACAATTATAAAAGCTTTTTACAAAAATCTACTACTCTGCTTGCATGTCAGCAGACGGGGGTAGATCCTGCTGAAATCTATGTATTGAATGAATAGAGAATCCTTTTGAATCGGGAAAAAAGATCGTTTTTGAATCGAGAATCGTGTTGAATTGAAAAAAAAAAAAAATCGATTTTCAATCGAATCACGACCCCAGGAATCGATATTGAATCACAGCCCTAGTAGAGATTATGATGGAGTCGGTGCTGTTTTTACTTTGCTGCCGGTCCCCGTGTTGTCTGAACATCAGAAACACACCTCAGACAATACAGACAAACGGAACCTGGGATTGGGAAGGTAATTCAAATATACGTGCTGTGGAAAAACTATCAAATGTTTATTATAAGGAATGGCAAACACATTTATTTCCGAGGTGTTTGTAACGAAACATCACATTCCCAAGACTCGTCGGCAATTAAAATGAAGTGTTAAACTATAAAGGTCTGTGAAATAAATGATGTTGTTTCTATTAGATTTGGTATTGTTTATCCTAAATGTTTTCTCGCTGAGGACAATACATTTTATTTGGATTTTTTGTTTTGCTGTCATGCAACTCAGTCAAACATTCAAATGGCCGTCAAATCCTATTCAGTTTATTTTCTGTACACAATTGTCACAAGTGTTTTACAGCAGTGGTCCCCAACCACCGGGCCGCGGACCGGTACCGGTCCGTGGACCGATTGGTCGCACAAGAAATAAAAAAAACTAAATTTTTTTTTATTGTATTTTATTTTTTTAAACAATTAAATCAACATAAAAAACACAATATATACATTGTATATCAACATAAATCAATACAGTCTGCAGGGATACAGTCCGTAAGCACACATGATTGTATTTCTTTATGACAAAAAAATAAAATAAAAAAATGTTTTTTTTTACAACCCCCCCCCTCCGGTCCGTGGGACAAATTTTCAAGCATTGACCGGTCCGCAAGTACAAAAAGGTTGGGGACCACTGTTTTACAGGATGTATGCGTAGATGCATGCATTAAGAATCTTAAAAACACAGCAATAGGTGCGTTACACCACAGGTGTCAAACTCAAGGCCCGGGCAGCCAGATTTGACCCACCACGTCATTTTATGTGGCCCGGGAAAGCCCGGAATATAATTTGTGTCTTTTCTTACCGAATGTATTCAACTTTCCATTTTGACAGAAAGAAATACATGTGCCCTAAGCCAGTGATTCTCAAACTGTGGTACGTACGCGGGCTCCATCTTGTGGTACGCCAAAGAATCACTTGATTAAAGTATAGTGTTTTATTTTCCAATATTCAAACACAGTGTTACTGTTCGAACTGTGTGTCATGTTGCAGTGGCCAAAAATATTAAATATTTCTGTCAAATAAAACCTCTGCCTGGTTTTTAGTCAAGTTTTTTCTGAGGTGGTAAAAAGTTTGAGAACCCCTGTTCGCTGCAATTTCATATTTTTTAAAACTTGATGTAATATTACGTTTCAAATTTTTTTTTTTGTTAAAGTCAATTTAAGTACTTAAGTATTGACTTGACTCATGATTTTAAATCATTAAATTGTGCACTTTAAAAATATTTTACTGGGAGCTCAGTCGCCAACAGTTTAGCATGATTAAAACCGAAACTGCAATATCGTTTTTCCATTTACAGCAGGGGTGCCCAAACTACGGTCCGTGGGCCGAATCCGGCCCGCCAGTGTCCACAATCTGGCCCGCAGGACATCCCGAGGATTTTATTTATTTTTTAAGTCTGTCTTGTCCAGCCGCTCAGGCAAATCATATTGTTGATGTACATGGCCATATCTGCTGTACAGATTTACTTTATAAAAGAGAAGCGTGGGATACTTCTCTTGATGTCTTATTTGTACTTGACTTTATTAAATGTTTCGGCATATTAAGTGTTTGACGCATATATATATATATATATATATATATATATATATATATATATATATATATATATATATATATATATATATATATATATATATATATATATATATATATATATATATATATATATACATTAGGGCTGCAACAACTAATCGATTAAATCGATTAAAATCGATTATTAAAATAGTTGCCGATTAATTTAGTCATCGATTCGTTGGATCTATGCTATGCGCATGTTTTGAGTTTTTTTTTTTTTTTTTTTTTTTTTAATAAACCTTTATTTATGAACTGCAACATGTACAAACAGCTGAGAAACAATAATCAAAATAAGTATGGTGCCAGTATGCTGTTTTTTTTCAATAAAATACTGGATAGGATAGAAATGTAGTTTGTCTCTTTTATCCGATTATTAATTGATTAATCGAAGTAATAATCGACAGATTGATCGATTATCAAATTAATCGTTAGTTGCAGCCCTAATATACATACATACATACATATATATATACAACACAGGCCAAAAGTTAGGACACACCTTCTAATTCAATGTCTTTTCTTTATTTTCATGACTATTTACATTGTAGATTGTCACTGGAGGCATCAAAACTATGAATGAACACATGTGGAGTTATGTACTTAACAAACAAAGGTGAAATAATTGAAAACATGTTTTATATTCTAATTTCTTCAAAACAGCCACCCTTTGCTCGGAGTACTGCTTTGCACACACTTGACATTCTCTCGATGAGCTTCAAGCACACCTATGAAGTGAAAACCATTTCAGGGGACTACCTCTTGAAGCTCATCGAGAGAATGCCAAGAGTGTGCAAAACAGTAATCCGAGCAAAGGGTGGCTATTTTGAAGAAACTAGAATATAAAACATGTTTTCAGTTATTTCACCTTTTTTTGTTAAGTACATAACTCCACATGTGTTCATTCATAGTTTTGATGCCTTCAATGACAATCTACAATGTAAATAGTCATGAAAATAAAGAAAATGCATTGAATGAGAAGGTGTGTCCAAACTTTTGGCCTGCACTGTGCATATATATATATATATATATACACATATATATACACATATACGTAAATATTTATATAAATATACGTATATGTATATACATATAATTAAGTGCCCCCAGCCTAAGTATTTTAATCCAATGTGGCCCCTGAGTCAAATAGTTTGGGGACCCCTGATTTACAGTAAAACAACGTTGCACAAAACAACCCATGGATTTTACAGTAAAACTGTGGTATTGTTTTTCTATTTTTTCTGTAAAAAAAAAAAGAAGCATTTTGGCAACTGAGTTATCATAATTGTTACTGTAAAATCTACACTTTTTTTATAGTGTATGTAAAAAATATACATCATTAATAAATATTTTGTAGTAATATTATAGTGTATGCAAAAAATATACATCATTAATAAATATTTTGTAGTAATATTATAGTGTATGCAAAAAATATACATAATTAATAAATATTTTGTAGTAATATGAGGCTATATATATATATATATATATATATATATATATATATATATATATATATTATATATATATATTTATATATATATATTATTTATATTATATATATATATATATATATATATATATATATATATATATATATATATATATATATATATATATATATATATATATATATATATATATATATATATATATATATATATATATATATGTATATTATGTATATATGCGGTCCTCTCCAAGGTTCTCATAGTCATTCACATCGACGTCCCTTGTGTGGTCTCTGTGCCAAGTATGTCGTTGTGGCTTGTGCAGCCCTTTGAGACTTTTGTGATTTAGGGCTATATAAATAAACATTGATTGATTGATTGATTGATATATGTATGTATATATGTGGATATATATGTATGTACACTACCGTTCAAAAGTTTGGGGGTCACATTATAATGTCCTTATTTTTGAAGGAAAAGCACTGTACTTTTCAATGAAGATAACTTTAAACTAGTCTTAACTTTAAGAAATACACTCTATACATTGCTAATGTGGTAAATGACTAATCTAGCTGCAAAATGTCTGCTTTTTGGTGCAATATCTACATAGGTGTATAGAGGCCCATTTCCAGCAACTATCACTCCAGTGTTCTAATGGTACAATGTTGGCTCAGAAGGCTAATTGATGATTAGAAAACCCTTGTGCAATCACGTTCACACATCTGAAAACAGTTTAGCTCGTTACAGAAGCTACAAAACTGACCTTCCTTTGAGCAGATTGAGTTTCTGGAGCATCACATTTGTGGGGTCAATTAAACGCTCAAAATGGCCAGAAAAAGAGAACTTTCATCTGAAACTCGACAGTCTATTCTTGTTCTTAGAAATGAAGGCTATTCCACAAAATTGTTTGGGTGACCCCAAACTTTTGAACGGTAGTGTATATATGTATGTATATATATATATATATGTATGTATATAAATGTGTATATATATATATATATATGTATATGTATATGTGTATATACAGTATGTGTATATATATATGTATGTATATATATATATATATATATATATATATATATATATATATATATATATATATATATATATATATATATATATATTATTCACTGTTAGTCATAACTGCCATGTGGCACTCCATGAAAAGGAGTTTGCGTCCCCTACAGTTTAAACAGTATAGACAGCACACAGCAAAAAATACAAAGCAATCATAATAAAGTGCAGAGAGAACAGATTACTCAGTTCCATCAATAGTTGGCCTGATTGCTTATTTATTATTCCCAGTGTTCATGCTGATGTTGCCTGCTGTCAATATAAACAACTGCAGGCAAAAACAACAACATAAATGTTTCCCCCTGGAACAAGTGCCGCGGTTACGGTACATACGTAGGTGAGATAAACCCTTTCGTAAACCTCTGACTCATGTAGCTCAAGATTATCACACACGAGCAGTTTTCCACATGCACTGAACCTGATCTCCGTCTGTCCGTGATGAAACCATTCATCAACCGTAAAATGCATGCGGCTGCTCCCTTCCTGGAAAACAAAGAGTCCTCGGGGGAATGGGACTGTATTATGCCTGCAGCGTCTCCAGAGCTCCGAGCAAACAGTTGTAGGCAGCATCCGCCGCCACCCGTTGCCGTTTTGGTTTAGCAGCCTGCTCGGACTTCGGTTTGGTCGGATTTCATACAAATAGCAATGCATTGTAATTATTAATTGTTAAATTAATGTACTTGGGGAAAAAACCCACATTCAGTTGTATAAAAATGACACTAAAATACAAAGTGCAACCTGTGTGGAAGAAGACTGGTTGGTGTTCAATCTTGGATTTGTTCAGATTCCCGTAGGATGCTCTCAATTTAAAAGTACATGTAATCTGTATCAGTGTTATTCATGAAACATTTTATTAACTGTACTGGCATTTTTTATTTCCTATACCAGTGGTTCTTAACCTTGTTGGAGGTACCGAACCCCACCAGTTTCATATGCGCATTCCCCGAACCCTCCTTTTTTTTCAAATTCAAGACAAAGTTATATGTTTTTGGTAACACTTTAGTATGGGGAACATATTCTAAGTAACAAAGACTTAATTTAAAGTTATTTGGTTAGGGTTAGGGTTAGGGTTAGAGGGTTAGGGCCAGGGTTAGAGGGTTAGGGTTAGAGCCAGGGTTAGGGTTATAATAAGGCCATGCCGAATAAGGCATTAATAAGTACTTAATAATGACTAGTTAAGAGCCAATATGTTACTAATTTGCATGTTAATAAGCAACTAATTAATGGTGAATATGTTCCCCATACTAAAGTGTTACCATGTTTTTTTACTGGTGGACAAAATGAACCGTGCATGAACATCACCTTGTTCAAACAACAAAACCAACACAGTGCATAAACTCACAAGAAATTACACACCTGCAAATCAGTGTCCGTATCCGTAATATGCCGATAGGGAGAAGTTTTTAATTACACGATGAGTCGGGTGTGTCTTGACCTCCGCCGAACCCCTGAGGCCGACTCACCGAACCCCTGGGGTTCAATCGAACCCAGGTTAAGAACCACTGTCCTATACGATACTGATATCGGGGCCCTGAGTATCGTCTGCTACCAATATTAATCTGATACGATGTCACCACAAATCATAGTACATACTTTTATTATTTTGTAGTGTGGAATGTTCGAAATGGTTTGATCAGGTGAAATTACTCAGAGGACAAAGGAAGGTATGAAAAGCACTAACTTTATGACATATTTATGCTTTTGAAGTGGAGTGATAATTGGTTTGACGACTCCTACTGGTCACAGTAATTCATTAAATCAAGATTTTTGAAATTTGTATTCCAAATCCAAACCCGGCCCAGCAACATTCAGAATAGCAATCGACAGAGCAACTGAGAGGGCACACAAACATGACACAAAACAATCCAAAAGTGTCACGAAGAGGGGGTTTTCGCAACTTGCTGCGAGGATTGTTCTCCCAGGATGCAAACTGACTTTTCTGGACAAAGGTAGCAGGTAGGAACATATTTATTCTTGACTCTCAAATAAGTGAAAACAAAATAGGCGCACAAGGCGAAGGCACAACTTAGCGCAGGAAACAAAAACTAACACTTAGCGTAAACTATGGACAGGGTAAAACAAAAACTCGCTAACTGTGGCATGAGTAAACAAAACTTACTTGGCATGGCATGAAGCAAACAATCGCATGAATACGAGCATGAAACAATCGCATGAATACAAGCATGAACTATGGCATGAAAAGAACAATGTCGCCAGACCGACTAACTGGCAACGACAGGCTTAAATAATAGTCTCTCTTGATTAGAGACAGGTGTGACCCGAATGCAAGAGACAGGTGAAAATCATAAGTCGTCATGGAAACTAAAACAAACAAGGGAGCGCAAACAGGAACTAAAAGAGTCCAAAAACTAACAAACAATAACAAAAACATAATCCAGACCACAGATCATGACAAAAAGTAGTCAAACAAAAATGAATACTATCAACAACAGTATCAATATTGATGAGAATTCCAACATAGCAGTGATTAGAAATTCCTCATTTACATTATCATCACAGCCATTTATAAAAAAATAAAAACATAAAAAAAATGAACAATAGTTTCAGAGTGGCTTACACTTGCATCGCATCTCATAAGCTTGACAAGACACTGTGTCCAATATTTTCCACAAAGATAAAAGAAGTCATATTTTAGGTTAATTTAATAGTTAAAATTAAATGATAAATGGTTAAAACAAATTTAAATCAAGATTATGACACAGTAAATTGAATGATGCGGACACGTTTGTTCCTAGATACTTGCTAATACGCTTCTGCCTTGGATATTTTGTATTTGTGAGTTATGCGACTATTATTCTTTTAATTTTTACTATTATTAACTGTTTATATTGACAAATGTGTTCTAGACTGCAACATTGTTCAACCAAGGAAACGTATTACCTATGTCTAGCTTGTGTGCTATTGTGTGCCGAGCTGTCGTGTAGCTGCTATCATGTTTCATTTGTTGTAATACAAGAAAAGACCAACCTTGTGTGCTTGTTGGAGGACTTTTAGATGCTAACTGGCTGTCCAGCTTCGCACAAATAAACACGCTTGTATCTGAGATTTTAGACGTGAGCTGATATCATCCAATACTTGTTTTTGGAGTCAATATAGGATTGAGACACCCCTAATTTTAATGCTAATGCAAGTGTCAAAATAAGTCCACCATGATAACATTTGAGGTGACGAAGGCAAGTTGTGTCCCAAGAGCACTTTTCTAAGCTTGTCATTTTTGAACACTGTCAACTGTAATACAAGTGTAAAAAGAAGGCAAGTTTAGTCTACCCTGACAATAATAACAATTATGACGTTTAGTGTTCTTAGGTATACATACATCAGTGACGTGCAGTCAGGGGAGGCAGGTGAGGCGGGGCCTCACGTGCCATCATGGAAATAAAAAAAAATGTAAAAAGAAAAAAAAAAATTAAATTGTTATATGTATCCAGTTATTTTCCATTTAACTTCACCAGTTTTAGATTATTTTTATTCAAAATCGCTGAATTTTCACATTTGCCGTTCAAATACTGAGAAGAGACTTGCTGTGATCAGCAGCCAGTTGAGGCACGTCACTGAGTTGAGCCTCAACATGGATTGCGCAATGACTCGGCTAACTGCTGGCCTGCTGTGCAGTGAGATCGTATTGCTATATGAATTATATTATACATTTCCATAGTTTAGTTAGCTGAGGTATATAATGTACAGTGTATTTTGTCAACAACTGCATGTGTGTAACGTATTTCTTGTGCTGAGCGATCATAAAACTGCTGCGAAGACGCACTGGCTGAGGCTCGCAGTAATCCCGCCTCCTGGTGGTAGAGGGTGGTAGTGATCCCAGAGATCATTCTTGCGACTACTTGGCTGCAGAAGAAGTGACAACAAGCAGCAACAGTTAGCAGCGATCGTTTATTTTTTCCTCTTGCCTTGACTATTAACATGGAGGATTACTTATGTAAAATAAAACAGTTTTCTAAACTGGACTTTCAATCGAAGCAGGAGGTAATAATTAAAGGAAGATCTCCATCAAGACAGAGAGACTTTTAAAACTGAAGAAAGATAAGGAAGACTTCTATAAGCAAGTTATCGATGCTTTTGTTCAAGATACTCTTTAGCGTTCATATGTTTGTAAATCTGACTGTGATGAAGTCAGTGCCTCACCAGCCATGAACCTCACCGCACGTCACTGACATACATTGTTATACATTGTTTTTTTGTTTTTTTTTATCATAAAAAAATACAATCATCTCTGCTTACGGACTGTATCCATGCAGACTGTATTGATCTATATTGATATACAATGTAGGAACCAGAATATTAATAACAGAAAGAAACAACCCTTTTGTGTGAATGAGTGTAAATAGGGGAGGGAGGTTTTTTGGGTTGGTGCACTAATTGTAAGTGTATCTTGTGTTTTTTTATGTTGATTTAATAAAAATAAAAACACATATTTTTATTTTTTATTTATTTTTTATTTGTTTAATTTCTTGTGCGGCCCGGTACCAATCGATCCACGGACCGGTACCGGGCTGCGGCCCGGTGGTTGGGGACCACTGTGCTATGGGATACAAAAGTGAAACTTAAACATGCCTTCATCTGATGCATTTTTACCTTTCTTCTATCACCTTATCGCCAGGGTTAATGAGCATTTTTGCAAGGGGTGAAGGTAATGTTACATTTTTCTAAATGGACTCAAACAACCTTATTATTGAACTTTAACAGCAAAATGTATTTTGTCTGAACTTTTGTGATGTCCTATTTTATAATAATAATATAAGTGTAAACATTCTATATCCAATTCACTCATGCTTTCATATGAACTTTGCATTGGGTTTTTTTGCATTATTCTCCATGAAATGTATTTTGTGCTTTGGGGTGTTTGAATTGATTAATTCGATTTACATTGTGTTTTATGGGAAAAAATTACTTGAGTTTTTGGCGGACCGCTTAGAACAGATTATGAACGCAATCCGAGGTACGCCCCGTGCTAATACCTACCGTATTTTTCGGACTATAAGGTGCACTTAAGGTTCATTTTCTCAAAACTCGACAGTGCGCCTTATAACCCGGTGTGCCTATTGTATGGAATACTTTTGGTTGTGCTTACCGACCTCGAAGCTATTTTATTTGGTACATGGTGAAATGATAAGTGTGACCAGTAGATGGGAGTCACACATAAGAGATACAAATAGACCGCAATATGACTCAAGTAAACAACACCAACATTTTATATGTTCCATTGAAAATATGTACTGTGCTTCAACATGCAAATATTATTATGGTGTGTGTATAAGGTAAGACATATTATCTGGCGTTTTGTTTCACAATATTATGCAAAACCAACGTTTCTTACCTTCTGGTACCTGCTGATCTGTATTTGGGATCTGCATAAGTCCTGAAAAAATGCGCGCGTCCGCCTTTGTAGTATGTGCCGACACGGTAGTCCATAAGCTTCTTCTTTTTCTCTATCTTCTTGTTATGGGACATTCATCCTCCGCTGTTGCCATTTCTAATATAAAGTAGTGTAAAGTTCTTACTTATATCTGTCGGTAAACTTGCCATAAAAGCGCTAAAACATACTGGTGTAATGAGTTTACATTATTCACCCAAGGAACTTTAGTTATTAGAGAGTTCTGGTCGGACGTTTTTTCACCGCCCACAGAAAGCGGCCCGAAGATGATCTGTAAAACATAATCTATGCAACATTTTGACCAAAGAACCACCATTACATGTTATGTAGACCACAGGGAAGTGTTTTACATTTAGAAAAAAAATAAATATATAGGACCCCTTTAATGCGCCCTATAATCGGGTGCACCCTATGGTCCGGAAAATACGGTACTGGTGTTGTCAGCTGCTTAGAGAACAATGGACGTGTGAAAAGTCGATCTATTCTGCTAGGCATGCTGTACACAGACTACTCTAAAGTAGGTTTAATATCAAAGGCGTACTATTTTTTGGGGGGAGAAAGGGCATTTATAGTATTGATGTCCTTGTGAGTCTACTTTGAGTTAAGTCCTTAGCACAAGGACGCAAAGTCCTGGCCAAGGTGTGACATTTAGGAACAGGTGCGTGAACATACTTGCCAACCTTGAGACCTCCGAATTCAGGAGATGGGGGAGGGGGTGTTGAGGTGGGGGGGTTGCGGGAGTGTATATATTTTCAATTATTTCTTATATATATATATATATATATATATATATATATATATATATATATATATATATATATATATATATATATATATATATATATATATATATATATATACAGTCAAGAAAATAAGTATTTGAACACCCTGCTATTTTGCAAGTTCTCCCACTTAGAAATCATGGAGGGGTCTGAAATGTTCATGGTAGGTGCATGTCCACTGTATGAGATAACCTAAAAAGAAAAATCCAGAAATCACAATCTATGATTTTTTTAACAATTTATTTGTGTGATACAGCTGAAAATAAGTATTTGAACACCAACATTAATATTTGGTAGAGTAGCCTTTGTTTGCAATTACAGAGGTCAAATGTTTCCTGTAGTTCTTTACCAGGTTTGCACAGACTGCAGGAGGGATTTTCGCCCACTCCTCCACACAGATCTTCTCTCGATCAGTCAGGTTTCTGGGCTGTCGCTGAGTAACACAGACTTTCAGCTCCCTCCAAAGATTTTCAATTGGATTTAGGTCTGGAGACTGGCTAGGCCACTTCAGAACCTTGATATGGTTCTTACGAAGCCACTTCTTGGTTTTCCTGGCTGTGTGTTTTGGGTCATTGTCATGTTGGAAGATCCAGCCACGACTCATCTTCAATGATCTGACTGAGGTAAGGAAGTTTTTGGCCAAAATCTCACAATACATGGCTGCAGTCATCCTCTCCTTAATACAGTACAGTCGTCCTGTCCCATGAGCAGAAAAACACCCCAAAGCATGATGCTACCACCCCCATGCTTCACAGTAGGGATGGTGTTCTTGGGATGGTATGCATCATTCTTCTTCCTCCAAACACGCATTGTGGAATTATGACCAAAAAGGTAAATTTTGGTCTCATCTGTCCACAAAAATTTCTCCCATGACTCCTCTGGATCATCCAAATGGTTATTGGCAAACTTAAGACGGGTCTTAACATGTGCTGGTTGAAGCAGGGGAACCTTCCGTGCCATGCATGTTTTCTAACCATGACGTCTTAGTGTATTACCAACAGTGACCAATTGAAACAGTGGTCCCAGCTCTTTTCAGGTCATTGACCAAGTCCTGCCATGTAGTCCTGGGCTGATTCCTCACCTTTCTTAGCATCATTGAGACCCCACGAGGTGATGTCTTGCATGGGGCTTCACTCCCATTGAGATTGACCGTCATGTTTAGCTTCTTCCATTTTCTAATGATTGCTCCAACAGTGGACCTTTTTTCACCAAGCTGCTTGGCAATTTCTCCGTAGCCCTTTCCATCCTTGTGGAGTTGTATCATTTTGTCTCTGGTGTCTTTGGACAGCTCTTTGCTCTTAGCCATGCTGAATGTTTGGGTCTTACTGATTGTATGGGGTGGACAGGTGTCTTTATGCAGCTAACGACCTCACACAGGTGCATCTGATTCAGGATAATACAGTGGAGTGGAGGAGGACTTTTAAAGGCGGACTAACAGGTCTTTGAGGGTCAGAATTCTAGCTGATAGACAGGTGTTCAAATACTTATTTTCAGCTGTATCACACAAATAAATTGTTAAAAAATCATAGATTGTGATTTCTGGATTTTTCTTTTAGGTTATCTCTCATACAGTGGACATGCATCTACCGTGAACATTTCAGACCCCTCCATGATTATTAAGTGGGAGAACTTGCAAAATAGCAGGGTGTTCAAATACTTATTTTCTTGACTATATATATATATATATATATATATATATATATATATATATATATATATATATATATATATATATATATATATATATATATATATATATAAATAATCCGTTCATGAATGAGTATATCCGTTCGTCGGGTTTGGTGGTAGCGGGGATGTATATTGTAGCCCGGAAGAGTTAGGGCTGCAAAGGATTCTGGGTATTTGTTCTGTTGTGTTTATGTTGTGTTACGGTGCGGATGTTCTCCCGAAATATGTTTGTCATTCTTGTTTGGTGTGGGTTCACAGTGTGGCGCATATTTGTAACAGTGTTAAAGTTGTTTATACGTCCGCCCTCAGTGTGACCTGTGTGGCTGTTGATCAAGTATGCCTTGCAGTCACTTACGTGTGTCTGTAGAAGCCGCATACAACATGTGACTGGGCCGGCACGCTGTTTGTATGGGGAAAAAGCGGACGCGACGACAGGTTGTAGAGGACGCTAAAGGCAGTGCCATCAATATTGTTGACCGGGTGAAAATGGGGAGAAATTCGGGAGAATGGTTGCCCCGGGAGATTTTCGGGAGGGGCATTGAAATTCGGGAGTCTCCCGGAAAAATCGGGAGGGTTGGCAAGTATGCTATGGAACGCTCTCGCTGACCACCTGAGGGCACCACAGACTGTGGATGCTTTTAAAAAAGGCTTTAAAACCCTTCATTTTAAAAATGCCTTTTTTTTTTTTAGATATATGCATATTAGTTCTAGCTATTTGGCTGTTTTATTTTTATTTGTATTTATTTTTTATTATCTTTTCATTTTTTTAATTTTTTAATACATTGTAGCACTTTGAGGTTGTTTACTCAATGTAAAGTGCTTTTTTGCAAATAAAATCTATTATTATTATTATTATTATTAAATTCGGGAGTCTCCCGGGAAAATCGGGAGGGTTGGCTAGTATGCTATTGAACGCTCTCCCTGACCACCTGAGGGCACCACAGACTGTGGATGCTTTTTAAAAAGGCTTTAAAACCCTTCATTTTAAAAATGCCTTTTTTTTTTTTTTTTAGATGTATGCATATTAGTTCTAGCTATTTGGCTGTTTTATTTTTATTTTTATTTATTTTTTATTATCTTTTCATTTTTTTTATTTTTTAATACATTGTAGCACTTTGAGGTTGTTTACTCAATGTAAAGTGCTTTTTTTACAAATAAAATCTATTATTATTATTATTATTATTAAACTCGGGAGTCTCCCAGGAAAATCGGGAGGGTTGGCAAGTATGGTGCGTGAAGCCGCCACAGGGACTCGACATTCAGCAGTAGACCTGCGAGAAGCGTCCATACCCAGACAACAGGTTCATTCCTGAATGCACTTTTGGAATTGTTCCACCGTGCGGTAAAAAAAAACAAACGCCGATGCGGGGAGGGACTGCAGTTGACAAAACTAAAGGAGAAAGTGGAGCGCCCTCAGAGCACCAGGCTGTTCTCGCCGCCTCGCGGTGGTAATTTTGCCCGTCGCCATGTTCCCGTGCTGTCATTGTCATCACGGGGCGCTCCACGTGGCAGCGCGCCTTCCGTATGATCGCCTTGTCTCTCAGCCAGCTGGGTCAGCGCTTTCCCTATTTGGGTAGCGATAGGAGAGGAGAAAGCAGGAAGGGATGTACATCAAAAGGGGTCTGGAAAGTGGGCCAAGAGAGATAAAGGGAAGCGAGGTTGGGATGGTGGGCGGCTGGGGGCTGGGGGGCGTTTTTTGTAAAGGCGAAGACTTTGGTGCCTCTGTCTCATCTCTCTCGGAGTTGTTCCTGCATGAAGCATTCTGCTCCACTGACAGGAAGTAGACTTGAAAACCGCCCCGCTGACAGGCCGGTTATTGGTTTACACCAAACAGATCCATGAGATGAACCCTCTATGTCAGGTTTTTTTTTAATTGATTCAAACCTTTATTAGTAGATTGCACAGTACAGTACATATTCCGTACATCCATCCATTTCCTACCGCTTTTCCCTTTCGGCGTCGCGGGGGTCCGCTGGACATACAGTTGTGCTCATAAGTTTACATACCCTTGGAGAATTTATGATTTCTTGGCCATTCTTCAGAGAATATGAATGATAACACAAAAACCTTTCTTCCACTCATGCTTAATGGTTGTGTGAAGCTATTTATTGGCAAACAACTGTGTTTACTCTCATTTAAATCAAAAGGACAAAAGAAAGTACCCAAATGACCCTGATCAAAAGTTGACATACCCCAGTGACTTTGATAAAAGTTGACACAAACAGGTTTGAATGGCTAATCAAGGTTCCAGTCCTCACCTGTGACCTGTTTGTTTGTAGTGAATGTGTGTGTATAAAAGGTCAGTGAGTTTCTGGGCTTCTGACAGACCATTGCATCTTTCATCCAGTGCTGCACAGATGTTTCTGGATTCTGAGTCATGGGGAAGGCAAAATAATTGTCAAAGGATCTGCGAGAAAAGGTAATTGAACTGCATAAAACAGGAAAGGGGTATAAAAAGATATCCAAGGAATTGGGAATGCCAATCAGCAGTGTCCAAATGCTGATTAAGAGGTGGAAAATGAGGGATTCGGGTAGACCAGCAAAGATTTTAGCCACAACTGCCAGGAAAATTGTTCGAGATGCAAAGAAAAATCCACAAATAACTTCAGCTGAAATACAGGACTATCTGAAAAATTGTGGTGTGGCTGTTTCAAGATGCACAATAAGGAGGCACTTGAAGAAAAAAGAAAGCCATCACTCCAAATTACTATGTTCCAGAAGTTTTGAGGCTTGTCTCTGTGTTGTTTGGCGTAATGTAAGCGGGATACTTTGTGACATTTGCACAGAAATGGCTTTCTTCTGGCGACTCGACCATGCAGCCCATTTTTCTTCAAGAATTCACTAAAATGCAAGTATTTCTTATATATATATATATATATATATATATATATATATATATATATATATATATATATATATATATATATATATATATATATATATATATATATATATATATATATATATACATATATATATATAAAACAAATACTTGACTTTCAGTGAATTCTACACTGCAAAAAGTCAGTGTTCAAAAACAAGAAAGAAAAAATACAAAAATTAGGGGTATTTTACTTGAACTAAGCAAAATTATCTGCCAATAGAACAAGAACATTTGGCTTGTCAAGACTTTCCAAAACAAGTAAAATTAGCTAACCTCAATGAACCCAAAAATACCTTAAAATAAGTATGTTCTCACTAATAACAACTGTACTACTATATGAGTACGTATTTTCTATTGTTTCATTGAAAATAAAACAGCAAAGTCCATTTGGCTGTCATTTTTTTTTATTATGAGACACAATTGTGTCGAAGTCATGTTTTGTTTTTTCATGCTTGAAATAATAAATTATTACTTTAAAAAAAGTAGTTTTATACTCGTGAGTGTTGATGACACAGCTTTGCAACAGTTGATATTTTAGTTCCAAGCATGTTTTACACAATATAGGTCATAAAATCTCAGCAACAAGCTGTAATATCTTACTGAGATCATTTAGGACCAAAACCCTTAAAACAAGTAAAACACTCTAACATAAAATCTGCTTAATGAGAAGAATGATCTTATCAGACAGAAAATAAGCAAATATCACCCTTATTTGAGATATTTAATCTTACTTAGATTTTAGTTTTTGCAGTGTAGCTATATATATATATATATATATATATATATATATATATATATATATATATATATATATATATATATATATATATATATATATATATATATATATATATATATATATATATAAATAAAAGAAATACTTGAATTTCAGTGTTAATTTATTTACACATATACACACACATAACACTCATCTACTCATTGTTGTATTTGAAAGTGCAATGCTTTGCAGCCAGTAGCACAGCCTTTGAAGGAGCATAGGTATGGGCGCAGGAGAGGGGGCAAAGCAGAAAAGAGATGGCAGATCAACTGGTCTAAAAGGGGGGTCTATTTAAAGGCTAGAGTCTTCAAATTAGTTTTAAGATTGGACTTAAATGCTTCTACTGAGGTAGCGTCTAACAAGCGTCTTTTCGTGTCGTTCCCTCCGTTTTCGGGTCTAAATTGGCTGTCAAAGTGTACACGTCCGCATCCTTCTACTATCCAGGTGAGAGGTATGATTTATGATCTACAATAAACTTCCACAAGCAAAGAAACAAGGAAGAAGCGTACCACTCGATGATGTAAACATTGGCAAATTAGTTTGTCTGCGTTATAAAAACAACATCAGTAATACTTGGTCAATATTCAAGTCACAAAATCTAAATGGAGTACTGTTGGCGATTTTTGGATGGTTATTCATTGGGTTTTATGGGCAGAATAGAGGACCACCCACTGGCTCCGATGTCAGCGGACTTTTATTTACGTTTATTGAAAAGTAAGAATGCATTAAAAAATACGGTGGAAAAAATGATTGGGCCCCATTCAGCAACTGTTCTTAAGAACACATTTTGTTCTTAGGCCCACTTACGAAGTTTTTAAGGAGATTTTTGTGTTCACCAATGTTTTCTTAGCTGGGATTTGTTCGTAGGTAAGAACAAAATTTACGAGTGCTCCAGAGCACTCTTAGGGTGGCCTATTTGTTCTTAAGTGTGACAAGTTCCCTTACTTCTATTGTCTAATGTTAAATTCATATCATAGATAGATAGATATATAGATACATGGATAGATATAGATAGATATAGATAAATAGATAGAGATAGATAGATATAGATAAGAGACAGACAGACATATAGCAAAATGAGCAATATATAGACATTTCACAATACCGTGCACACACACACACACACACACACACACAAACACACACACACACACACACTCACAAAATGGCAATGCTTTTTCTGCCAGTGCAAGGTGCTGCAGATCGTGCCCTGGGGAGGGAGCGCATATTTCCCGACCATGCAGACCTATTTGCCCGAAGTGACGAATATTTATTGGAACGCTTTAGGCTACCGAGAGCAGTCCCCCCTTTCTTAAACTTACGTTTTGACATTATGTATTTCCCCCGCGTGATAATAAGAATTTCTCTTCTGTAATCTCTTTGTGTTTTCTCTGTGTGTTTCATGTTCGGCTTTTCCGCCGGAATTGTGCCCTTATATAGAATAGAATAGAATAGAATAGAATAGAATAGAATGGACTTTATTGTCATTATATTAGCATATAACAAGATTAAGGACTCCAATTTAAGGTGCGGTAGTGGGAACAAATATGGGGTAAAAATAAATAAATAATAAAATAAAATAAATTACACAACAGGCAGTAAAGAAAAAAAAACTAACAATTGAAATAAACAGATTATTATCCAATAAAAATAATAAGCAATCCTGTACAATATACAAAACACTATAGAAATACAAAATACTGTACAATATACAGAACAAGACAAGAGTACCGTAGTAATGAATAACAATCGGTGTCGGATGTATTGCACTCGAAGGGTAATATTGCACAGTAGGGTATTAGGGTAGGATATTGTATAGGGGTGAATTATCATTATAAGTTAGAGTTCAAGATGGTGACAGCTCCGGGAAAGAAGCTGTCTCAGAGCCTGTTTGTTCTGGCTCTGATGCACCTGCAGCGCCTGCCCGATGGTAGCAGGTGGAACAGGTGGAAGCCAGGGTGTGTGCGGTCCTTGGTGATGCTTTTTGCTCTGTTGAGGCAACGGGAGTTGTGTAAATCCTTCAGGGAGAGGAGGGGGCAGCCGATGATTTTTTTGTGCATGGGGAATATATGGGAAATTAAGGGTGTTTACTTATGCAAATTACGGAATTAACGGTGTTTACATATGCATATTGGGGAAATAAGGGCGTGTTTGTATGCAAATTATAATAGACACACACGCGCTAACCATTTGGCATTCGGCAACTTAAAGGCCTACTGAAATTAGATTTTCTTATTTAAACGGGGATAGCAGGTCCATTCTATGTGTCATACTTGATAATTTCGCGATATTGCCATATTTTTGCTGAAAGGATTAAGTAGAGAACATCGACGATAAAGTTCGCAACTTTTGGTCGCTGATAAAAAAGCCTTGCCTGTACCGGAAGTAGCAGATGATATGCACGTGACGTCACAGGTTGTGGAGCTCCTCACATCTGCACATTGTTTACAATCATGGCCACCAGCAGCGAGAGCGATTCGGACCGAGAAAGCGACGATTTCCCCATTAATTTGAGCAAGGATGAAAGATTTGTGGATGAGGAAAGTGAGAGTGAAGGACTAGAGGGCAGTGGAAGTGATTCAGATAGGGAAGATGCTGTGAGAGGCGGGTGGGACCTGATATTCAGCTGGGAATGACTAAAACAGTAAATAAACACAAGACATATATATACTCTGTTAGCCACAACACAACCAGGCTTATATTTAATATGCCACAAATTAATCCCGCATAACAAACACCTTCCCCCTCTCGTCCATATAACCCGCCAATACAACTCAAACCCCCGCACAACACACTCAATCCCACATCCCAAAGTACCGTTCACCTCCCCAAAGTTCATACAGCACATATATTTCCCCAAAGTCCCCAAAGTTACGTACGTGACATGCACATAGCGGCACGCACGTACGGGCAAGCGATCAATGTTTAGAAGCCGCAGCTGCGTACTCACGGTACCGCGTCTGTGTATCCAACTCAAAGTCCTCCTGGTAAGAGTCGCTGTTGTCCCCGTTCTCCACAAGCCAATGGTAAAGCTTGACTGTCATCTTTCGGGAAAAACAAGGAAACACCGGCTACGTGTTTGTGTTGCTGCAGCCGGCCGCTAATACACCGCTTCCCACCTACATCTTTCTTCTTTGCTGTCTCCATTGTTCATTGAACAAATTGCAAAAGATTCACCAACACAGATGTCCAGAATACTGTGGAATTTTGCGATGAAAACAGACGACTTAATAGCTGGCCACAATGCTGTCCCAAAATGTCCTCTACAATCCGTGACGTCGCACGCAGGCGTCATCATACCGAGACGTTTTCAGCAGGATATTTCGCGCGAAATTTAAAATTGCACTTTAGTAATCTAACCCGGCCGTATTGGCATGTGTTGCAATGTTAAGATTTCATCATTGAAATATAAACTATCAGACTGCGTGGTCGGTAGTAGTGGATTTCAGTAGGCCTTTATTGGCCTACTGAAATGATTTTTATTTATTTAAACGGGAATAGCAGATCCATTCTATGTGTCATACTTGATCATTTCGCGATATTGCCATATTTTTGCTGAAAGGATTTAATAGAGAAAATCGACGATAAAGTTCGCAACTTTTGCTCGCTGATAAAAAAAAGCCTTGCCTGTACCGGAAGTAGCGTGACATCACAGGAGCTAGTATTCCTCACAATTCCCCATTGTTTACAATGGAGCGAGAGAGATTCGGACCGAGAAAGTGATGATTACCCCATTAATTTGAGCGAGGATGAAAGATTCGTAGATGAGGAACGTTACAGTGAAGGACTCGAGAGACAGTGATGGACGTATCTTTTTTCGCTCTGACCGTAACTTAGGTACAAGCTGGCTCATTGGATTCCACACTCTCCTTTTTTTATTGTGGATCACGGATTTGTATTTTAAACCACCTCGGATACTATATCCTCTTGAAAATGAGAGTCGAGAACGCGAAATGGACATTCAGTGCCTTTTATCTCCACGACAATACATCGGCGAAATGCTTTAGCTATGAGCTAACGTGATAGCATCGTGCTTTAACTGCATATAGAAACAAAAGAAATAAACCCCTGACTGGAAGGATAGATAGAAAATCAACAATACTATTAAACCGTGGACATGTAAATACACGGTTAATGCTTTCCAGGCTGGCGAAGGTTAACAATGCTGTGCTAACGACGCCATTGAAGCTAACTTAGCAACTTAGCAACGGGACCTCACAGAGCTATGCTAAAAACATTAGCTCTCCACCTACGCCAGCCAGCCCTCATCTACTCATCAACACCCGTGCTCACCTGCGTTCCAGCGATCGGCAGAAGGATGAAGGACTTCACCCGATGCGTTTGGCGGCCCGGAGACGTAGGAAGTCAAGGTGAGGTCGGCGGCTAGCGCAGCTAGCGCGGCTAGCGCTCCAACAAAGCCCTCCTGGTTGTGTTGCTGTAGTCCGCTGCTAATACACCGATCCCACCTACAACTGTCTTCTTTGCAGCCTTCATTGTTCATTAAACAAATTGCAAAAGATGTCCAAAATACTGTGGAATTATGAAATGAAAACAGAGCTTTTTGTATAGGATTCTACGGGTACCATAACTTCCGTTACTCTGACTTCGTCACGCGCATACGTCATCATACCGCGACGTTTCAGCCGGATATTTCCCGGGAAGTTTTAAAAGTCACTTTATAAGTTAACCCGGCCGTATTGGCATGTGTTGCAATGTTAAGATTTCATCATTGATATATAAACTATCAGACTGCGTGGTCGGTAGTAGTAGGTTTCAGTAGGCCTTTAAGAACAGCAGGTGGGAACAATTTGGCCGTTTAAGAACACGTCATGGATTTAAATGGACTCCTCTTAGGAAATCACTTAGGAAGAAAGATAAGAGGAAAAGTTAGGAACTTATTGCTGAATGCGGCCCTTTGTGAACAATTGTCAAAATTCCACTTCAAGACATTTCAGTCACAGTTTTTTTTTCTTACTACTGTTTTGGTAAAAGTGTGCTTTTCAGTTGCATTTCATGAATAGACACAGAGCACGTCTCACCACCCACAGAGCTGCTTGGAGACCCTCTCAAACTGGCGGCAGCATCAGATGTTGCCAGGGTGCTGCTCATCCCAACCATCTGTGGCTCTTTGCTTATTCATGGCCTCAGCTGCAACTTTGGGATCAGTAATCCACGCCGCCACGTTCTGGTAATTTTCACGCTGCCATGTTCAGAGGCTGAATTTTTTTTTTTTTTTTTTTTCTTCTCCCCCAGAGGGGAGGAAGTCTGTTTGCGCAGCGCTAGGGGTGCTACCAGGGGGGCCACGTGAGGGCAATGCGCTCCCCAGCTTGCTATTATGCTGAGCAGGCAGCTGGCACCAGTAAAGCCAACACAACACAGAGGGAGGGAAGATGTGCAGTAAGCCTCCTGCATGAGGGGAACGATTAGGAGGAGCTGTGATTGTCTTGCTTTCTTTCCTTTCCTCATTGTAATCTTTCATAATGCATTTACAAGCCAGCGCATTTGCCTCCCTCTTTTCCTCTTGACAGTAATAATCAGGAGATGGGTAATAAGAAGAGCCTCTTTGCTACTTATTAACTGGGAGGAGAGATAACAAATAACGTGGGAGATGGGAGAGAAAGACCCTCAGGCGTAACGCGGCCAGTGCTTTTTGTGTTTGCACACGTATACCCTTGTGAGGTCATTCAGCGCATGCTAACCATGACGACAACACCCACGCTGGCATGCGAGCTCACATGTAGCCGCGTGCAGCGACACTGGCTCCGAGCATCTTTATCTCATCGTGCGTCCGACTATTTTTAGTGAGCGAGGCATTGAGCCAGATGTGTACCTTCACTGTGCTGCCATGTCCTCCAGCATGGCTGCTTATACGCCCTGTTACTTTTTGTGGAAAATGCAGGAATTACGATATCAAAGTCCACTAAGAACGATTTACTTGGCTCTTTTATTGCCGCAAGTTTGGGGGCACACGTTGCAAAAAGTCAGTGTTCAAAAACAAGAAAAAAAAAAATTACAAAAATTAGGGGTATTTTATTTGAACTAAGCAAAATTATCTGCCAATAGAACAAGAAAATTTCCAAAACAAGTAAAATTAGCTAACCTCAATGAACTCAAAAATACCTTAAAAAAAGTATATTCTCACTAATAACAAGTGCACTTTTCTTGGTAGGAAAAAAAAGAGACCTTTTTGCTCAATATGTTGAAAAATATTCTTAAATGAAGTAAATGCTAGTGCCATTATCTTGACATAATGATATGCGCTCGGCATGACATTTCTTGAAACCAGCAAACTTATACTAAAAACTAGTTTATTGTTCTTAATGGAAAGGCAACAAGGCAACCGCTTGTTACTCTCGGGGTCTCCTAGCCGCTCAGGGAAATCCTATGGTCTAAAAATGCATTTTTCCATCGATAACATGACATCATCGCGCCAAGTGCGTGCTCTTTCAGTCAATTAGTGCGCACATATACAGCCCGGCCCCCCGGCCTACATTTTTTTAATTGTAATTATGAAGAATTTATCTGAATGTGCATGAACTATTTCTGTTCAAAATTGTTAGAAATGTCACATGTTAAATGTTTAAATATTAACTGTCAGTTTACTGTACTGTGCCAACTGTACTACTATATGAGTACGTATTTTCTATTGTTTCATTGAAAATAAAACAGCAGAGCCCATTTGGCCGTCATCTGTTTTAATTATGAGACACAATTGTGTCAAAGTCATGTTTTGTTTTTTTTCATGCTTGAAATAAGAAATTATTACTTTAAAAAAGTAGTTTTATACTCGTGAGTGTTGATGACACAGCTTTGCAACACTTGCTATTCTAGTTTCAAGCATGTTTTACTCAATATAGGTCATCAAATCTCAGCAACAAGCTGTAACATCTTACTGAGATCATTTAGGACCGAAACACTTAAAACAAGTAAAACACTCTAACATAAAATCTGCTTAGTGAAAAGAATTATCTTACCAGACAGAAAATAAGCAAATATCACCCTTATTTGAGATATTTAATCTTAGTTAGATTTCAGTTTTTGCACTGCACCTACAGGGACACTATTGAACCTCTATTTAAGCTCCAGAAAAAGGCAATTAGAATGATACATTATGCCCCATATAGAGCTCATACCAATAATCTGTTCATAATGAGTAATTTTCTTAAACTACATAATATAATCCAATACAGTAGCCTTCAAGTTATGTTTAAGGCCTCACAAAGGGCTCTACCTGCAAATATACAGAGTCTGTTCTCACTCAGAGATGGTCCACATGAACTCAGGGGTGTCCTGAAATTCAAACATAACATGATAAATTCCACATTCAAGGCTCAAACGTTATATATAGCGGGGGTGACAATGTGGGACAATGTGAGCGGAGAAATTAAACTGTCCTCTAGCCTAAGAGTGTTCATGAAACCTTGCGGTAAAAAAATGTGTTGTTGGGAAACTATCAAAAACATGACTACCATATTTTTCGGAGTATAAGTCACTCCGGAGTATAAGTCGCACCGGCCGAAAATGCATAATAAAGAAGGAAAAAAACATATATAAGTCGCACTGGAGTATAAGTCGCATTTTTTGGGGAAATGTATTTGATAAAAGCCAACACCAAGAATAGACATTTGAAAGGCAATTTAAAATAAATAAAGAATAGTGAACAACAGGCTGAATAAGTGTACGTTATATGAGGCATAAATAACCAACTGAGAACGTGCCTTGTATGTTAACGTAACATATTATGGTAAGAGTCATTCAAATAACTATAACATATAGAACATGCTATACGTTTACCAAACAATCTGTCACTCCTACTCGCTAAATCCCATGAAATCTTATACGTCTAGTCTCTTACGTGAATGAGCGAAATAATTTATTTTTTGATATTTTACGGTAATGTGTTAATAATTTCACACATAAGTCGCTCCTGAGTATAAGTCGCACCCCCGGCCAAACTATGAAAAAAACTGCGACTTATAGTCGGAAAAATACGGTAGTTGTTTGGACTATCTCAACTGTGGGACACAGGTGCAAAATAACTCGCTGTGGATTAAGGGACATAGCACACCAGACAAGGCTTAAGAAGACGAAAGATACCCAGGCAAGATGGAGCTAATCTCATGGTCGCTCAATGCTATTGACAAAGTGTTTACAAAATAACACAAGAAGAAACATGAATTGGACATCATGTGGACTAAGAAACCAACCAAAAAAAACCCCCCAAAAAAAAACCTTGTCATTATCAACTATTATCATATGTTATACTTGTTCTGAAATTGTCATGTATCCATCAAATCTGCTGTTGAAACTTGGACTCTATAACCAACATATATACCGTATATCAGTGATCCGATTGGTACCGGGCCGCACAAGAAATAAAAAAAAATAAAACATTTTTTAATTGTTTTAATTTTTTTAAAAATTAAATCAACATAAAAACACAATATATACATTATATATCAATATAGATCAATACATATTTATTTATGAAAAATAAATAAATAAAAAATAAAAAATAATAGCCCCCGTTTTGTAAATTAGCCGCCACTTCCTAATAACCGCCTATGTCCAAATAGCCGCCCATGGGCTGTTATTTGCATAATTTAGATTATAATGCTACTGGGGTTGCGTTTGCTGTAGTATTATTGTTTTGATGGTTTTATAGAGTACTTGGTACCATAATTGTATTTTTCCTGTATGCTGCTTTATTTAAATCTTGGAGTACTGTAGCCTTTATTTTATTTAAGTGACAGTATTATTGTTCTGTTTTGATGGTGGGTTTTATACTTGAGTACTTGGTACCATAATTTTATTTTTCCCGGTAGGCTGCTTTATTTAAAAAGTTTATTTATTTTTAGTATTGGTATTCTATTTGACAATTGTTGCACTACTGCCATGTTGACGCCTTGTTGATCTCTTGTCTTTTGATAGCCTACCTCATGTTGATCTCTTGTTTTTTTTGTCTGTATGTTTACAATAGCTTTTACATTTAACGTTTTTTTGTACGAAAAAAAAATACTGGACAGTAACCATTGTAACCAAATAATGGCCTGGTGCAGGCTGGTGCAAAAATAAATAAAAGCCTTGTGCAAATAACCGCCTGCTTCTTTTAAACGCCTGTCTCCAAAATCGATTTTGTGAAATAAACACCCGGGCTACTATTTGGTAATTTACGGTAACCAGCATATAAATTGATTGTAAATTAGGGGCGGGACATGGATATGCATTCTTGCTTTTTTCCCCGTGTCCCTTTTCGGTGGGTGCCGTTGCATGTCTGTCAAATTACAAAGAGTGATGAAGTGTTGCTATGTACTGTATGTCTGTCTGCCGGAATAAATACAAAAATAAAATACTTCTCCTGCGAAGGCACCGATTAGCCTGCACGGCTTCATATCGCTCCGAGTCCCAGAAATGTGTGATTTAAGTGGAATTTGTGATTGTAACGAGAAGGGAATTGGGAAAAGTGGGGTGATTGTCAGTGGCATGTTTGTGATAAAAAGGCAATTACGGGAGTAAGAAGCCATAAATATTGTCATGCATTATGTGAAGAGAGGCAAATGCAGTGTGGGAAAAAAAGAAAGAAAGATAAAAACAGAGACATTATTCATGTACAGTGAAAGACCCCTCCAATGCTGACAACACTTAATATAGAGTTCTGCACCTAAAAAGTAGGAATAGAAATAGAATATGTGGAAAAACAGACTATGGTGTCTATGGTAGAGAAGATGGAAGAGCAGGGAAGTCCAAAAATGGTGATTTGTTTATATTTATTTTTTTGCTCATACTGTTAACTATATCAGTTTTGAATAAATCATGGACCAGAGTGATAAAAACATGCAATTAAGTGATGAAAATTGTAATGATCCGTTGAACGGATCATGTTTGTTTAATTTTCGATTCCCTCAGTTACTGTTTCAGCACCCCTGGGTTTGTGTTTCTTGGTTGTCATGGGTGCTGATTATTTTCACCTGCCTCTGATTAGTGTTGGGGACGCTCACCTGCCCCCGGGCACTAATCAGAGAGCTATTTATTTCCTGCCTTTTGCCACACTCGGTCTGGCTGTTTTATTTGCTTCCATGCAACAGGTTACGCCGTCACCTGTTCGATTGCTATACCGTATTTTTCGGAGTATAAGTCGCTCCGGAGTATAAGTCGCACCGGCCGAAAATGCATAATAAAGAAGGAAAAAAACGTATATAAGTCGTTATGTGGGTTTATAAGTCGCATTTTTTGGGGACAGTTTTTTGATAAAAGCCAACACCAAGAATAGACATTTGAAAGGCAATTTAAAATAAATAAAGAATAGTGAACAACAGGCTGAATAAGTGTACGTTATATGAGGCATAAATAACCAACTGAGAACGTGCCTGGTATGTTAACGTAACATATTATGGTAAGAGTCATTCAAATAACTATAACATATAGAACATGCTATACCTTTACCAAACAATCTGTCACTCCTAATCGCTAAATCCCATGAAATCTTATACGTCTAGTCTCTTACGTGAATGAGCTAAATAATATTATTTGATATTTTACGGTAATGTGTTAATAATTTCACACATAAGTCGCTCCTGAGTATAAGTCGCACCCCCGGCCAAACTATGAAAAAAACTGCGACTTATTGTCGGAAAAATACGGTAGTATCGACTAGATACGCTCTTGTACTTGGTATCATTACAGTGGATGTCAGGTGTAGATCCACCAATGGCGTTTGTTTACATTGTGACACCGGTGAGCTACGGTGTGTAGTGACGCATGTTTAGCTATTCCTCGTCCTGCGGGGATGATACTTGTTAGAAACTTACTTTATTTGTCGCCATGGAGGCGAGGATTAGTGATGACTATCAGTGGTACTTTAACTTTAACTTTAACTTTAAAAGTAGCTAAAACACTGCCGACAGCGGCTGGACTTTAGCCGCTAGCTCGCTAGCCATGTCTTAAAGCACCTCTTCCTGAGTGCGTTTCAGTGTTATAACTTCACCTTTATCGTT
This sequence comes from Entelurus aequoreus, assembly GCF_033978785.1. Classification (NCBI taxonomy): domain Eukaryota; kingdom Metazoa; phylum Chordata; class Actinopteri; order Syngnathiformes; family Syngnathidae; genus Entelurus; species Entelurus aequoreus. The sequence continues at coordinate 80,148,352 of NC_084734.1, read as the reverse complement.
AGTTTTTAAGCCAAAATGCATCCGTTCTCCCTTTTCTGTCTACACACTGTGTCTGCTTGTAAGTACTCTGTGGTTGTGCGCTGCTGAACATGCTCCCCTGCTCGTAAACCAGCAATGACATGATGTGACGACGACGGGGGGGGTGGTGGACCGGTACTTTTCAGAGGCGGTATAGTACAGTTCCTGATTTATAGTGCCACTGACTGCTGATTGGTCAGTTGCTACGCGCTGTAAATGAGTGTCACGATGACAAGAAGGAAAGCCAATCTACAGGCGGTCTAAAGGGATAATCAATAGGCGGTCTAAAGGGACGAGCTTCTGCAGAAACTGTCCTTTTACGCCCGGCATAACATTATCTTTGGAGGTACAAAGTGCAGGAGACAATGTACCCCCTGAATCCCCTCACCACCCAATTTCGTCCATGGTGTCGGTCATCCTAGCATGAGTACGTACACACATTGGACCATTTAAACCGTGTCGGACTAGGCTTCGAATTTGTTTGTGGACCCAACTATGTGACTTTGTGTTTTTCACAGTCCTTGAAATCTCACATTTGAGTTCGAGACTGTAGTTTTAAGCATGCCAAACTGCGGAAAAAAAACTGCGACTTATAGTCTGAAAAATACGGTACTTGTTTTCCTTTTGCTAAGCTTTAGCTTTGCTCCCCGAGCATTTGGCACGTGTTCCTGTCTGATTTGGTGGACAATAAATCATTGTCTCACCTGCACTTTGCCTCCGGAGAACATTGCTGCATCCTTGGGAGAACAATCCACGCATCACGATGCGACCACGGCATGACAGGAAATATACGTTTTTAATGTTTTTATCAACACTGTCTATGCGGGCACTGTTATATTCCCGTTTACTCAGTAGTGATGGGTTGATGAGGCGTCATGAAGCGTTTCGACACATTGCAAAACTGTATTGATACTGTGTCGATACTGTGTCGCTAAATACTGACATCTGCTGGACATTAAAAATCCCTACAGGCAACCTATGGACCGACTCAACTGACACTGATTTTATGACCTAGTATATACAATAATATAAACCAAGTCATTGTATCTCATTTAGGATTAATTCATATCTTCCTTTAAATAAAAAATATATTTGTATCTTTTTTAGATACAGTCAATAAATAATGTGAACATGTATCATAACATGGAAATCTAAGAGAACATGTTGTGGACTGGGAATTATTATTTTATTTTTTTTACACATGTTTATTAAAAATAAACAGTTTTTCCAACGTATTAAATTTTAGACGATTTCTCTTCTTAGTTATTATTTCTCCGGCTGTAGAACAGACCCGCTCACAGGGCACAGAGGAGGCGTCAGTGCGACACAGTTCGCGTATCGGTCACGTGACCGAAACAGCTCATGATCGACCACGTGACTTTCCAAAAGCGGTACGCGCACCGACACAGGGTTTTGTTCTATGAGCTCGACGCATGCGCCGACGCATCGGTGTTGCCGGACCCATCACAACCGTTTAGATGAAGAGTGACGAAGAAAAGTGGAATGGAACAAGCGTCTTTTCGTGCCATTCTCTCCGTTTTCGGGTCTAAATTGGCTGTCAAAGTGTACCAACATGTCGGAACACGTCCTCATCCTTCTACTATCCAGGTGAGAGGCATGGTTTATGATCTACAATGTACTTCCACAAGCAAAGAAACGAGGAAGCACCTTATTTCTGCAGGTAAACAATTTTAGGCTTGTTTTCTAACCATTTTCAGCACATTTGGAACGCCCACGTTTAACTCCAAAATGTGGGCGGGCCCGCATCAGCCTGCTGATGTCACCTACAGAGGACTAGAGGCAATTTTGTATTGTTTAATATGTGTTTTGGTAGCATCTTCATCCCAAATCATGTTATTTTTGCACATAATTTGAATAAATCATCAATGCCAGGTGGATTGTTGCAGGTTGTAATTCAGCCTGCGTAAAATTAGGAAAGTATGGACCTCTCCAGTCAAATTGACTGGCGCTGATTTGTATTTCGCCCTGCGATGAGGTGGCGACTTGTCCAGGGTGTACCCCGCCTTCCGCCCGATTGTAGCTGAGATAGGCTCCAGCACCCCCCGCTACCCCAAAAGGGATAAGCGGTAGAAAATGGATGGATGGATGGATTTGTATTCCTGGTCTTGTCACCTTCTCCCGGGCAGCAACCAAAAGTTGCTTTATTACAAGCGAGTGTCATTATACAGGACTGCAGTACCTGGAGGATATCAAGTCAAAAAATTAGGCACTCCTAACCTGGAGAGGCCGAACCACAGTCTTATATTCCTCCTTCCTCCATCTGGGTGTGTTAATTCAGAAGAACACAACCTGACCATGTAAGGAGATGTTCATGTGAATGTGTTTTTAAAACAGCTGATTTTAGTCACAAGTTAAATGTTGGGTTTGAGCTAGACAGGTAGTCTTTTCTCAAGGATAGGGTTATCACTTTTGAATTCCGAAGTCCCAATTAGAATGGTAAATGGTAAAGGTACTCAAAGCACTTTGACTGTATTTCCACATTCACCCATTCATACACACATTCACACACTGATGGCGAGAGCTGCCATGCAAGGCCCTAACCACGACCCATCAGGAGCAAAGGTGAAGTGTCTTGCTCAAGGACACAACGGACGTGACGAGGTTGGTAGAAGGTGGGGATCGAACCAGGAACCCTCAGGTTGCTGGCACGGCCACTCTCCCAACAGCGCCACGCCGTAGAGCCTCTTTTCCTACGAGAAGTGATCCAATCCACCTGCAAATATCAATTAAGGGGCCTTATCTTATTATGTGCTCAAACTGAAATACCACTATTTAATTCAACTTCTCCAAAAAGAGACATCAGTGTGAAAAGGATATCACCACATAGGCTCAGGAACACTTCAGAAAGCCACTGTGAGTAACGACATTTCGTTGCTACATCTGTAAGTGCAAGTTAAAAGCCATTTATCAACAACACCCAGAAAAGCCACCGGCTTCGCTGGGCCCGAGCTCATCTACGATGGATTGATGCCAAGTGGAAAAGTGGTCTGTGGTCTGACGAGTCCACATTTCAAATTGTTTTTGGAAACTGTGGACGTCGTGTCCTCCGGACCAAAGTGGAAAAGAACCATCCGGATTGTTATAGGCGCAAAGTTGAAAAGCCAGCATCTGTGATGGTATGGGGGTGTATTAGTGCCCAAGACATGGGTAACTTACACATCTGTGAAGGCACCATTAATGCTGAAAGGTACATACAGGTTTTGGAGCGACATATGTTGCCATCCAAGCAACGTTATCATGGACGCCCCTGCTTATTTCAGCAAGACAATGCCAAGCCACGTGTTACAACAGCGTGGCTTTATAGTAAAAGAGTGTGGGTACTAGACTGGCCTGCCTGTAGTCCAGACCTGTCTCCCATTGAAAATGTGTGGCGCATTATGAAGCCTAAAATACCACAACGGAGACCCCCGGACTGTTGAACAACTTAAGCTGTACATCAAGCAAGAATGGGAAAGAATTCCACCTGAGAAGCTTAAAAAATGTGTCTCCTCAGTTCCCAAATGTTTACTGAGTGTTGTTAAAAGGAAAGGCCATGTAACACACTGGTAAAAATGTGTCAACTTTTTTGCAAAGTGTTGCTGCCATTCAATTTTAAGTTAATGATTATTTGCAAAATCTATTTTGATTCCTCAGTTCAAACATGTAATATATTGTCTTTGCATTTTATTCAATTGATTATAAGTTGAAAATAATTTGCAAATCATTGTGTTCTGTTTTTATTTATGAATTACAAAACATGCCAACTTCACTGGTTTTGGGTTTTGTACTTAGAATAAGTACAAAGTAGGTGTAATTAACCAAATAACCTGCCAACAAGAGCTGAAGTAAAGATTATTAAGAAGTGGATTGTACATTTTAATACATAATACTATTGATGAGCAAATTAGTCAAAAAAAAGAAAATGCCTGATTAGAAAAAAAAAAAGTCCCAAGTTCTCCATTGATCATGGCTTTTTATTGTGGTGGTCAACATACTCAGGCGTCATTCATTGAACTGACTCAGATCAGCTGTTCTGGAAAGTCAGAGGCCTGAGTGTATTTACCCTGGATGGGTAACCTGCATTGTCCTTTCCATCATTGTAACTGAGCTACTGTGTTGAACAATTTCCCTTGTGGATCATTAAAGTTTGTCTAAGTCTAAGTCTAACATCCAGGGTAAATACACTCAGGCCTCCGGTTTAAACTCAGAGTTTGTTTGTTAATAATGCAAAGGTTGTGACCATCAATCACAGAATCAAACTTCTTTATTTACAAACCCCGTTTCCAAATGAGTTGGGAAATTGTGTTAGATGTAAATATAAACGGAATACAATGATTTGCAAATCCTTTTCAACCCATATTCAGTTGAATGCACTACAAAGACAAGATATTTGATGTTCAAACTCTTTTTTGCAAATAATAATTAACTTAGAATTTCATGGCTGCAACACGTGCCAAAGTAGTTGGGAAAGGGCATGTTCACCACTGTGTTACATGGCCTTTCCTTTTAACAACACTCAGTAAACGTCTGGGAACTGAGGAGACACATTTTTGAAGCTTCTCAGGTGGAATTCTTTCCCATTCTTGCTTGATGTACAGCTTAAGTTGTTCAACAGTCCGGGGGTCTCCGTTGTGGTATTTTAGGCTTCATAATGCGCCACACATTTTCAATGGGAGACAGGTCTGGACTACAGGCAGGCCAGTCTAGTACCCGCACTCTTTTACTATGAAGCCACGTTAATGTAACACGTGGCTTGGCATTGTCTTGCTGAAATAAGCAGGGGCGTCCATGGTAACGTTGTTTGGATGGCAACATATGTTGCTCCAAAAGCTGTATGTACCTTTCAGCATTAATGGCGCCTTCACAGATGTGTAAGTTACCCATGTCTTGGGCACTAATACACCCACATTCCATCACACATGCTGGTTTTTCAACTTTGCGCCTATAACAATCCGGATGGTTCTTTTCCTCTTTGGTCCGGAGGACACGACGTCCACAGTTTCCAAAAACAATTTGAAATGTGGAATCGTCAGACCACAGAACACTTTTCCACTTTGTATCAGTCCATCTTAGATGAGCTCAGGCCCAGCGAAGCCGACGGCGTTTCTGGGTGTTGTTGATAAACGGTTTTCGCCTTGCATAGGAGAGTTTTAACTTGCACTTGCAGATGTAGCGACCAACTGTAGTTACTGACAGTGGTTTTCTGAAGTGTTCCTGAGCCCATGTGGTGATATCCTTTACACGCTGATGTTGCTTGTTGATGCAGTACAGCCTGAGGGATGGAAGGTCACGGGCTTAGCTGCTTACGTGCAGTGATTTCTCCAGATTCTCGGAACCCTTTGATGATATTGCGGACCGTAGATGGTGAAATCCCTAAATTCCTTGCAATAGCTGGTTGAGAAAGGTTTTTCTTAAACTGTTCAACAATTTGCTCACGCATTTGTTGACAAAGTGGTGACCCTCGCCCCATCCTTGTTTGTGAATGACTGAGCATTTCATGGAATCTACTTTTATACCCAATCATGGCACCCACCTGTTCCCAATTTGCCTGTTCACCTGTGGGATGTTCCAAATAAGTGTTTGATGAGCATTCCTCAACTTTATCAGTATTTATTGCCACCTTTCGCATTTTCTTTGTCACGTGTTGCTGGCATCAAATTCTAAAGTTAATGATTATTTGCAAAAAAAAAAATGTTTATCAGTTTGAACATCAAATATGTTGTCTTTGTAGCATATTCAACTGAATATGGGTTGAAAATGATTTGCAAATCATTGTATTTCGTTTATATTTACATCTGACACAATTTCCCAACTCATATGGAAACAGGGTTTGTACATGAAGCCGTCTAAAAGGCGCTTAAAGTTATGTCGTTGGTCTGGACACCAGGATGCAGAGACTGGAAATGGTGCACAAGTAAAAGCCCTTTCATTAGGAAAGACAACAGTATAGTGCAGCAGTTAAGTGCACCAAAAGGGAAAACCAGCACACAGACTGCTATAGAGGACGTCAAGGTATAAAGCACACATGATCCAGGGCGGATCATGTGTGAGGACGGGGACAGGCATGAGAAGCATCCTTATTAGCAACCAGAGACAGTCTTAATTGCCAATCAGGTGCATGTAAGGGAGCCAGCGCTCAGACTAAAGTGGAGGCAAAATGGGGGTAAATCAGGTAGTGGAAACAAAAATAAGAGCGCTGGACAGGAAATGAAACATAAAAAGAGCCTAATAACTGTCATGAGAGCTCATGACACATACAAGCCAACAAAAAGGGGAACAAAGGTCTTAACCGCCCCTGAAACTCCTTGCTCCAGCAATCAAACACTCGACAAAAGTAAAAGGAACACCGCTACACTGTTATGCAGACTGCTTCAAATGTCCACATTATTACTTTATGTAACATCTACAGTATATAAATAATTTCTCACAGTTTTCACAAAAAGACACAAAGATCCAAAACATTCACTGCATATTTTCTCCCAAATTGGATCCCAAGTGTAACAACCTTTAAGGTGTTCTTGTTAATGTTCTAATTTAAAATATTTTGCTTTACCCCTTTTCTTAAAGGTGCGCCCTCATCCTAGAACCATATCGACAACTACAAGATGACCACTTTTTTAAAGACTCATCTCATCAAAAAAGCTAAATCAAAGACAAAAACTACAAAATGAGAGTTATGTTTTAATCATCAGTGAAACACTAACTGGCAGAGGTGGGTAGACCAGCCAGAAATTGTACTCAAGTAAGAGTACTGTTACTTTAGAGATTTATTACTCAAGTAAAAGTAAGGAGTAGTCACCCACATATTTACTTGAGTAAAAGTAAAAAGTATGTTGTGAAAAAACTACTCAACTACTGAGTAACTGATGAGTAACCTGTTCGTTTAATGATGACGGCAACAAATAATGCACAAAAACATAAAAATAGCAATGAGCAAATTCAGAGCCAGGAATATCTCTTAAGCAACTAAAACAATAATATATATTAAATAATAATACATTAACATAAAAAAAATTAAGGCAAATTGAGCCACAATAACTTAACAGCACCATAGGCTCAGTAGGCAGAGTTTACAAAGGAAAATAACAAGTTAGCCTTTACGCAAACCATAAACTGATAGGTGTGGGCTGCACCTGAGAACATACTGTGCACTTCTGATTGGTGTTTCTATGCATGCGTGTGTGTGTGTGTGTGTGTGTGTGTGTGTGTGTGTGTGTGTGTGTGTGTGTGTGTGTGTGTGTGTGTGTGTGTGTGTGTGTGTGTGTGTGTGTGTGTGTGTGTGTGTGTGTGTGTGTGTGTGTGTGTCTGTCTATGAGGCTGCAGTGCATTAATAAATGTCCCCACACGATGTACATTTGACAGTGATTCATAGCAGGGAAGCTAACATCAGCCTACGGTGACAGCCAAAATATCTACTAACGTTACTTACCGCGATGTGCTTCCTCAAATTTGACGTTGAGTTCATGTAAGCTTAACCTTGTTGCCGCTGAAATTTTATGTGCAGTTCATCACGTGACCGCCTGGCTCTGTTTGATTGGTGAAACGGAGTCAAACGTCACCAGTGACTGTATTTGATTGGTGAAACGCAGGCATGCGATAGATCCTACTTTGAAGGTCTGTCTGACAAACCAAAACAAACAAAGCGTGCATTAACAGATCGATAAAAATCAGTAGCGAGTAGCGAGCTGAATGTAGATAAATGGAGCGCAGTAAAAGTAGCGTTTCTTCTCTATAAATATACTCAAGTAAAAGTAAAAGTATGTTGCATTAAAACTACTCTTGGAAGTACAATTTATCCCAAAAGTTACTCAAGTAGATGTAACGGAGTAAATGTCGCGCGTTACTACCCACCTCTGCTAACTGGTAGTAATATGATGTGTATTTCTGGTCTTGTCATCCTCGTCCGGACAGAAGGGTGACACGGCAGTGCGGCTGGATCAAAGGAGACGTCGGAGACGCTTTACTGAACCAAAAGTTGCTTTATTACAAGAGAGCGTCATTATACAGGACTGCAGTTCCTGGAGGAGGTCAGGTCAAGAAAATGAAGCATTCCTAACTTGGAGAAGCCAAACCATCAGTTTTCCTATATTTTCCTTTATATTCCTCCTTCCTGTCTCTGTGTGTGCTAAGTCAGGACAGCGCATCCTGACCATAAAAGGAAAAGTTTGTGTGTAAGTGCCTGAAAAACAACTGCTCTAAGTCATCGTTGGGCTGAACGTGTAGTCCAGGGGTGTCCAAACTTTTTCCACTGAGGGCTGTACACGGAAAAATGTATGCATGCGGGGGCCATTTTGATATTTTTCATTTTCAAACCTTAACAAAATATATGGATTATTTTTTTTAAAATCTTTAGGGCTCCCGGGGACTATAAAGGGTCTCAGTCATTAAACTGTTAAAAATAAGTCAAATTATTATTATTATTTTTTATTTAACGCTTACAGTAAATCTCTATATCAACTTGAGGTTGGTATAAAGTAAAAAAAAAAAAGGTTTTCTGTCAAAGACAACTTTGTTTTTTATAGTAAAACTGAAATATGCAGTATTTAGTAATTAGAGCCTTAAAATATCAATAATGCAGGACACCATTGATTTTAATTATTTAATATTTTTGAGTAATCACAGTGAAAAGTTAAATAAAATCCTACTAAATATATTTGGGATCCAAAAGGTCCCCCACTCATAAAGTGATACATTTTTATTAGTTTTTTTTACTTGTAACACTTAAATTACGAGATCAACTTCAGATATATCTGTCGATTTCACGTTTGAACTATTATTTATATTATTTATATATATGTTCTTTTGTCGAATAACACTTTGATGTTTTTATATGGCAACCACACAATATATGCAATATTTTTTCTACATAAAACATTTTAAAGTGATATTTTTGAACTAATAATTCATTATAACATAGATTTTTAGTCTTTTTTTTTTTTTTTTTTAGCAATGGCAAAAAAAAGGAAAAAGAAACAAAGACAAAAGAAAAAAAACAGCCTGCATGGCAGCTTTGTGTCAACATTGCAACTTTTTCTTGTTAGATTTCACCTCATTCCACTTTTTTTAAATGTTTTTTTAAATTTTTGCAATATTATCAATTTTGCAATTTTTGCAGAATGTGTGGCGGGCCGGAAAAGAATTAGCTGCGGGCCGCAAATGGGCCGCACTTTGGACACCCCTGGTGTAGTCTCTTCTCAAGGATAGGACTATCGCTTTCGCATTCCAAAGTCCCAATTAAGGCCCTCTTTCATACAAGAAGTGATCCAATCCACCTGCGAATATCAAACTAAGGGGCCTTACGTTATTACGTGCTCAAACTGGAATACCACTATTTAATTAAACTTGGTGGTTTGCTCTCTCCGAGATGAATATAAACATTCACCATATGCAAAACATAATATGAGTTAATTAATTCACTTCAAATAAAAAAGAACGTGTGTGAGTGATGGGAAGAAAAGCTCAGACTTGCAAGGGGAGAAGTGGCTTGGCAGTCGCCTGTTGGTTTGCATGCTTAAAACTACAGTCTCAAACTCAAATGCGAGATTGCAAGGACTGTGAAAAACACAAAGTCACATAATTGGGTCCACAAACAAAATGGAAGCCTAGTCCGACACAGTTTAAATGGTCCAAATTGGGTGGTGAGGGGATTCAGGGGGTACATTGTCCCCTGCACTTTGTACCTCCAAAGATAATGTTATGCCGGGCGTAAAACGACCGTTTTTGCAGAAGCTTGTCCCTTTAGACCTTCGTGATACTCATTTACAGCACGTAGCAACTGACCAATCAGCAGTCAGTGGCACTATAAATCAGGAACTGTACTATACCGCCTCTGAAAAGTACCGGTCCACCACCCCCCCCCGTCGTCGTCACGTCGTGTCATTGCTGGTTTACGAGCAGGGGAGCATGTTCGGCAGCGCACAACCACAGAGTACTTACAAGCAGACACAGTGTGTAGACAGAAAAGGGAGAATGGACGCATTTTGGCTTAAAAACTAACGATAAAGGTGAAGTTATAACACTGAAACGCCCTCAGGAAGAGGTGCTTTAAGACATGGCTAGCGAGCTAGCGGCTAATGTGCAGCCGCTGTCGGCAGTGTTTTAGCTACTTTTAAAGTTAAAGTTAAAGTTAAAGTACCACTGATAGTCATCACTAATCCTTGCCTCCATGGCGACAAATAAAGTAAGTTTCTTACAAGTATCATCCCTGCAGGACGAGGAATAGCTAAACATGCTTCACTACACACCGTAGCTCACCGGCGTCACAATGTCAACAAACGCCATTGGTGGATCCACACCTGACATCCACTGTAATGATACCAAGTACAGGAGCGTATCTAGTCGATACTACCGTATTTTTCCAACTATAAGTCGCAGTTTTTTTCATAGTTTGGCGGGGGGTGCGACTTATACTCAGGAGCGACTTATGTGTGGAATTATTAACACATTAGCATAAAATATCAAATAATATTATTTAGCTCATTCACGTAAGAGACTAGACGTATAAGATTTCATGGGAATTAGCGATTAAGAGTGACAGATTGTTTGGTAAAGGTATAGCATGTTCTATATGTTATAGTTATTTGAATGACTCTTACCATAATATGTTACGTTAACATACCAGGCACATTCTCAGTTGGTTATTTATGCCTCATATAACGTACACTTATTCAGCCTGTTGTTCACTATTTTTTATTTATTTTAAATTGCCTTTCAAATGTCTATTCTTGGTGTTGGGTTTTATCAAATACATTTCCCCAAAAATGCGACTTATACTCCAGTGCGACTTATATATGTTTTTTTCCTTCTTTATTATGCATTTTCGGTAAGTGCGACTTATACTCCGGAGCGACTTATACTCCGAAAAATACGGTACTATGATTACAAAGATAATTTTTGGCGTCACATCTTATTTCGTTTAAAAATATGTCCCTGGACACATGATGACTTTGTATATGACCAATGTATGATCCTGTAACTACTTGATATCGGATTGATACCCAAGTTTGTGGTATCATCCAAAACTAATGCAAAGCATCCAAACAAGAGAAGAATAAGTGATTATTACATCTTAACAGAAGTGTAGATAGAACATGTTAAAATAGAAAGTAAGCAGATATTAACAGTAAATGAACAAGTAGATGAATAATTCATTTTATACCGCTTTTCCTTAATAATGTTGACAAAATGATAGAATGGAAAATGACACAACATGTTACTGCATACTCAGCAGACTAAGTAGGAGCCTTTGTTGGTTTCCTTACTACTAAAAGACAAATTGTCTTGTATGTTCACTATTTTATTTAAGGACAAACTTGCAATAATAAACATATGTTTAATGTACCGCAATATTTTTTTGTTAAAATAAAGCCAATGATGCAATTTTTGTGGTCCCCTTTATTTAGAAAAGTATCAAAAAGTAGCGAAAAGTATTTAAATAAATTTAGTACCGGTACCAAAATATTGGTATCGGGACAACACTACACGGAGGTCTAGGCTGTTGTTTGTGTACACTGCAAAAAGTCAGTGTTCGAAAACAAGAAAAAAAAATACAAAAATTGGGGGCATTTTACTTGAACTAAGCAAAATTATCTGCCAATAGAACAAGAACATTTGGCTTGTCAAGACTTTCCAAAACAAGTAAAATTAGCTAACCTCAATGAACCCAAAAATACCTTAAAATAAGTATATTCTCACTAATAACAACTGCACTTTTCTTGATAGAAAAAACAAATATGAGACCTTTTTTCTCAATATGCTGAAAAATATTCTTAAATTAAGTAAATGTTAGTTCCATTATCTTGACATAATGATAAGCGCTCGGCATTACATTTCTTGCATTTTCCCATCGATAAAATGACATTGCGCCAAGTGCGTGCTCTTTCAGTCAATTAGTGCGCAAGGAACTACCGTTCAAAAGTTTGGGGTCACCCAAACAATTTTGTGGAATAGCCTTCATTTCTAAGAACAAGAATAGACTGTCAAGTTTCAGATGAAAGTTCTCTTTTTCTGGCCATTTTGAGCGTTTAATTGACCCCACAAATGTGATGCTCCAGAAACTCAATCTGCTCAAAGGAAGGTCAGTTTTGTAGCTTCTGTAACAAGCTAAACTGTTTTCAGATGTGTGAACATGATTGCACAAGGGTTTTCTAATCATCAATGTAGATATTCCACCAAAAACCAGACATTTGCAGCTAGAATAGTCATTTACCACATTAGCAATGTATAGAGTGTATTTCTTTAAAGTTAAGACTAGTTGAAAGTTATCTTCATTGAAAAGTACAGTGCTTTTCCTTCAAAAATAAGGACATTTCAATATGACCCCAAACTTTTGAACGGTAGTGTATATATATATATATATATATATATATATATATATATATATATATATATATATATATATATATATATATATATATATATATATATTATATTTACAGCCCGGCCCCTGACCAAATGTTCTTTTATTGTAATTTTGAAGAATTTATCTGAATGTGCATGAACTATTTCTGTTCAAAATTGTTTGAAATGTTAAATGTTTAAATATTAACTGTCAGTTTACTGTACTGTGCCAACTGTACTACTATATGAGTACGTATTTTCTATTGTTTCATTGAAAATAAAACAGCAAGGTCCATTTGGCTGTCATCTAATATGACACAAAATTGTGTTAAAGTCATGATTTTTTATTTCATGCTTGAAATAAGAAATGATTACTTTGAAAAAGTAGTTTTATACTTGTGAGTGTTGATGACACAGCTTTGCAACGGTTGATATTCTAGTTCCAAGCATGTTTTACTCAATATAGGTCATCAAATCTTAGCAACAAGCTGTAATATCTTACTGAGATCCTTTAGGACCAAAACACTTAAAACAAGTAAAACACTCTAACATAAAATCTGCTTAGTGAGAAGAATTATCTTATCAGACAGGAAATAAGCAAATATCACCCTTATTTGAGATATTTAATCTTACTTAGATTTCAGTTTTTGCAGTGTATGATTCTTCAACACGCAAAATAGACAGTGAAATTGCCACTATTTGATGCCATCTGGTGTTCTTCCAAAGATGTGAGCACAGACACCGAGGACTTGCCGTGTTTTGCATGTCTTAAGGCTGCGTCGTTTAAAAGGGAAATAAATAAGGCTTTGTTTAAGCCAAACACTCGTAAGACAACTGAAAGGTGTGACGACGCAAGCAGCCGGTTGTAAATGTGTCAGTGTTTTGGCTCTCGCCAGGCTGGGATTCACCTCCACCATCTGGTCTAATCTGCCCGTCTAATTATCAGTAATCTGAAAGGTCAGCGTTGTCTTTGGCGCTGCAGTCTTGCTCATGATCGGACCTTGTCTGGGACAGGGGGCAGGCTGTAAGTCCCTTGGTGCACGCCGGACGGGTCAGTCAGCTTCGGTTTGTCCGAGTACAACCCCGTTAATCGTCCTTTTGGGTTTGCATGTGCATTGAAAATCTTCATTAGGTTGTTGATGATGAATGACGTGTTCCTAGGTTCCCCCGATTTGCGCCCCGCTTTGTTTGTGTCATTCATTTTCTCGACATTACGCCGATTGACAGCTGTGTAATTGCTCAGAGACTCGCAAGTACACTTGATGCGAGGATCGTGCTTGCATCTCGGTGTGTAAATCCGGTCTGAAGAATGTAGTGTCACAGTGTCTAATTACACCCCCGCGTGTTTTTGCCGGGGTGGTAATCAAAGCCTCTGAATGAGAAGGGGCGGCGAGGCCGACAAACAGACGTTAGATATGTGAGCCGAAGGCTCGGGGAAGAGATGTAAAGCGTTTTTAGTAGCGTACATTACAGATAAAAGGCCCCCGTTACTCATAGGAACGTAAATATGCACTCCCTCCGTCACACCACAGCGACGTTACCATGGAGATGATATCGTCCTTGTGTTCATCAGGTCATCACGCCCATCGCTGGGACTGTTTTATGGTGCAAATTCTGGTTGCCTTCATGTCACCTTCAAGTTTTACAGTCTGGCCCGTTTGAGCGTTGGAGGAAAACTAGCATGCTGCACTGCAACAAGTCAGTGTTCAAAAACAAGAAAAAAAAATACAAAAATTGGGGATATTTTATTTGAACTACCGCATTTCCTTGAATTGGCACAGGGAATATAGTATTCGCACGTCTAGAATTACTGCCGGATCAAACTCGTTTCTCAAAATAATTAACGCATGCTTGGCCTTATCGCCGGTTCATTATTTGTTTCGCAAAATATTAATTTTATTATCGCATGTCTATCATTTTCGCCGGGTCAAACTCGTTTCGCAAAATATTTAGCATATGTCTAGAACTTCCGCCGGGTCAAATTCGTTACGTCACGAGTGACGATTTACCTGTCCTCATTTTCAAAATGGAGGAAGCTGATTTCAGTAGTTTGCAATCGCACAAAGGAAAAAAGATAAAGAGCTATTCAGTAGGATTTAAGGTCCAAGCTATTGAATACCGCTACGGTATGCTAAAAAGAACAGTAAGCAGCTATGTTTTATTAATATACCGTAGCTGCGTGTGTCAAATACGGTATGAGTCATATGAATGACTCCCGCCTCCTGGTGGTAGAGGGCGCTGCCGCGCTAGTGATCCTTCTTGCGACTTCCGGTACTGCAGAAGAAGTGAACACACGCAGCAAGAGATTTTTTTTTTTCCTCTGCCTGAACTTTTAACATGGAGGATTACATACCGGTATCTAAAATAAAACAGTTTTCTAAACTGGACTTTCAATGGAAGCAGGAGGTAATAATTAAAGGAATATCTCCATCGAAACAGAGAGACTTTTAAAACTGAAGAAAGAAAATAAGGAAGACTTCTATAAACAAGTTATCGATGCTTTTGGTCAGAAGGAGCTGCAAATGGACTCCATTTATAAGTACAGGTAAGACCATAATAACGTTTTTTTTAATTAAATGTGCTTTTCATGATGGTATGCTTACATCACACTCAAAGCGCACGCCTAAATTTTATGGATTCCTTTTGGTAAACGCCGGAGTGAGAAGAGGTTTTAAAATAATTACCGCATGCACGGTGTTGCGTTTGACCAGATGTTCCTCCAAGTGGGATGTAAAACGCTGGTCAGTCCCAAGTTCCTTAATGACATATCAACTGAACTCAAACGGTACCACCAAGCACAGAATAGGTATTTTGTAATTTTATTGTCAAAGCTTTGGCAATAATGAGACCAGCCTCGAACAACACATACAAATGCGCAGCCCAAGTTGATCTGGCCTTCCACAGCCAAAAGCAACTCTTTTCCCCCAAAGAAAGCCCCCATTTCCCCTCCCCCCTCCTCCCAACACTGATAAGAAGAGAGACTTGGGGGTTGTGTTCACATTCCTGATGGTTTACGACCCTATCTAACCAGGCAATCTGAAGACAAAGAGAAACTAGTATACAGAGTAAAAGAAAGGGAAAAAATGAGCTGATTCAAACCTGATTATGAATAAAGAAATAGCTCTTAAACATATGCATTATCCACAATCCCCCTTCAGATCTTATCCAAAAGATCTCTCCTACGAGAGCAACACCTCTAAAGCACGCCCTACATTAAAGTAGGTGCTGTTTTGGTTTTCGAGCAAGCTATCGATAAACAATCAAACCATAGTTACATGGGAGAGAGAAGGAGGGAGTCAACGTCAATGTCGTCATTGTCAGGGAAGGAAACTAACGGTCCCTGAAAGTCACCACTATGCTTGACCCCCTTCAGTGACATAGCAATCCCAGAACCAGGGTGGGATTGACCTTTGACAGCTCTAACAATGATGCGGGTGCATAGAGACCTAGCACAAGGGGCAATAAAGCATCCGCATGAGGTTATGACGGCCAAGAAAACTCCAATGGAGACCAGGGCCGACTTAATTAGGTCAGACCACCTGCCAAAGGTGTTATGAAGCCAATCTTTAAAGGGGTCAGAGACACCGGAAACTTCAGTAAGTTCTTAGGCTCTGAGGCCTTCTAAGGCGCTCTGGACCGAGCCAACGGGGGCAGCATTGTTAGGAAGGAAGGTACAGCATTGGTCACCAAACATTGCACACACACACCTTCTTCCTTGGCTAGGATGCGGTCAAGGGCTATGCGGTTCTGGATGGCCATGAGGGAGGTCGGGGCAAGTTGTTCAGCAAGTCCCTCAACGGCGTCACGAGTCAGGTTGGTCAGTCTCAACAGATTATAAAAAACATAGTTAATGCGTTCTACATTTTTAGTAGCAGTCACAGGGAAAATAGCACCAATGATAGGAAGGTTCTCGAAACCTGCACAGGATTCACACCACAATTTGTGTTGTGAGGGGACCCCTCTTGGTTGTCCAATTGCATCAAAGTAAACACCATCAGGGTTTCTCATCAGATCAAAGGAGCCCTTTACACTCCTTCGAGATAAAACATGGCGGCGTCGGCGAGAAGTTAGAGAGGCCGCTGAGACAGGAGTTACAAGGGGAGTTAATTTGGTACCCACTAGGGTGAGTGGGGTCACCAGTCTAACCATAGCACAAAGCCCCACGGATATCGTTGGGATTCTAATGTACAATCTGTGCTCCCCACAATACCAGAATAAGTCAGCTCGTGCCCAAGGGCCTATCCTTGAGCCATCTATCAGTGTGGTGCATCAGGAAGGGTTAATGTCACCCAATTTGTTGGGGGACGAAGAGGGTCCTTTGAATTGAAAACACGTGTAATTCAGCTTTTGGGCCACAAATGGAAGAAGTCGGGTGGAATTGTCAACAGGAGGGTACACACTAGCCAACAAATCGCACCCTGGTGGCGTGGGTTCAGAGAACAAGGAAATAAGACAGTTTGAGCCATTTATGTCAGTCAACTTAAAAGGAGCGGGGTAAGTGTGGGGAAAAGGACGTCCAGCGGAACAAGCAACACAGTCACCCAGGTTTTGGCATCCACCTGAGCCACAGGTTTACCTGTACCCGCTCCTAAGGTCAAAGTTACCAGGCCTTCGGTGGTGATGTCATTAGCACGCACAGATGTGAGAGCCTTTGAAACACCACCAAGGTGGGGTGGTACTTTAGGTGCTACAGAGGGTGTAGAGGTAGTTAACGCCCTCTCAAGGACATTCATTTTAATAATTCCTTTAGAGTCTGTATCAGTCAGGTCAACCCCCAAAACAACATAAAAGGGACGATGGGCACCACTTACCATAGTATGTTGTCTGCATCCGACACCGATGGTTCAGGGTTGAGTCGTCACAAATATAGAGGTTATTACCACGGTAATAGCTATTGTGTCCCCCGTAATTAATCACACTGCATAGGTCAAAAAATAAGTCTTGCTATCCTCTTTGACCCAGTCTATTTAAAGTCCGCTGTTTGTTCTTAGACACTTGTCAGTCACTGTCGTCAGGAAGGAAGAACTGAGACACAAAGACAGTAGAACACGCCCAAGCACCAGTCCGTCAGGGAACACTACCGGATGTGACATCCTGCTTTTCGTCTATCAAAATCAGAGTAATTCAGGTAACGAAACGGGGATAAACATCAAACTTTTCACTTAATATAACGACACAGATAGTTATGCTGAAAACAAGCAAGAGAAATTGGATAACTTCGAGTATAAAGGCTGGTCTCAAATAAGGATATACAATATAGAAGTTAAAAAGAGTAATATAGGTACAAAATCTCTCTCTCAGCGTCGTCTTCTGGGCTGTAGGATTATGTGTGTGTAATTAAAGCCTCGCTCTTCTATGACACTAAAAATGAGTCGTTTTCTGCTCCCGTTCTTCTTCAGCTGCCTCAGGCTCAAAAGGCGCTGCTGGGGGTCGAGTGGGGCAGATGTAGTGGCGATGTCAGCAATGACATCCGCTGGTAATCTGTCAGGTTCTTCAGCAGGAGTGTAGAGGGAGAGGTGGTACCAGGTGTCCCCTTTTCCAGCTAGTCGAAGGGCGTGAGACGTCCGTTCCACGACCTTGAAGGGACCACCTGGGCTCCGTCCACTTGCGTTTGATGACCTTGATCTTGACCCTCTCAGCGGCCGGAAGGGAATCTGGAGTGGCGGGCTGTCATCCTCGTATCTGTACAGAAGAACTGGCACACAAATTCTGCATTTTTTTTGTGTAAAATACCATTTTGGTTTTACGCTGAGTCCTCCTTCCATGGCGGCTGCTGGTCCTGGGCTGACCTGTATGCAGCTCATAGGGTGAAAAAACTCAAAGGGCGGTAAAACAGTTTTATTCACGGACCTTCTAATGATCATTAACGCTAATTGCAACATGTCAATCCAATTAAATTTGGTCTGTGCACAGATTTTAGCCAATTAGTTTTTAATGTTCTGGTCCATCCTTTCAACCTTATCTTGGGACTCAGGATGGTACCCCAAACCTGTGTTCTAGTCCGAAAGCCTTTTCGACCAAGGCTAAGTGAGTTTTTTTTTTTTTTAAATGGTTGCCGTTGTCTGACCTAATCTTTTTGGGGAAACCATGTCGGGGTACTAGGTCATTCACAAGTCATTTAATTACTGATGTTGCATCCTCTTTTGAGGCTGTTGTTGCTTCCGGCCAACCACTGTGATTGTCAACACAAGTCAGTACGTACCTTTTCCCTTGTACCGTATTGATCATATCAGTGAAATCAAAGACTATACATGATTCACCCTGACCTCCTCCATATTCTAAATTTGATTTACTAAAGTACTATCGATGTGTAAAATCGTTATTTTCAAATTAAAATTAGTTCTTACTTCTTACCCACGGTAAAAACGTTAAAACTATGGAATGTGTCAGAGTCGGATGATTGTCGATTTTGTTCCAAGGAGTCTGTATCCACCCTCACTCACCCCCTTCTGTTTCTGAAAAAAGGACTGTGTTAGTCATACTATCACTTTCAGAAACATCTAAGAAAAAGGTCAGCTAATAGTCAAGTAGCGGAGGACAGGTCATGTTTGAGGTCAATGATTGTCTCTTTAGCCTCTATGGTCCACTGGGGGTGTTGTTAGGGTAGGGGACCCCTTAGCAATATCACAATTAACTCAAACTCAACTAAACCCTAGCTTTTATGTAACTTATTCAATATGGTGAAAGTAACAAATATGCTTATATTTATATTGTCACCAATACTAGAAAAATACTACCCTTGTGGCGAATGCTTTAGCAATAGTATTTTGAAATTTTACCACACCTGGTGGCCCCAATAATTCATTAAGTCAAGCTCATGTTGTAGAAAGTTGAATGATGCAGACACGTTTGTTACTGAATACTTTCTATCAGACTTCTGTCTTGACAACTATGTGTATGTAATGAGCAACTATAATTATTTGATATGCTTAAATGTGTAATGTGTCGTTTTAGCTCAGCTGTTGTGTAGCTGCTAGCTCCTCGTAGCCTACAGGTGTCTAAAGTGCAGCCCATAGTTATGTGTTTAACACAACTATGTGCTAAACCTAAACAATTGAAAATGTGGTATTTGGGTGTCGGTGTAATGTTTGGCAGCTACGAGGTGTCTTATCATTGCACCTAAGTTCTTTGGTTTTGTAGGCGAGACAGAGAGCAAGTGAACAATGTGGGACACAATTGTGTCCATCTTATACCATGCTAGTTGTTTCAAAGATAGGTCAACATGAGCAACCACACCTTGAGTTCCAACATATATAAATATACAAAGGAGTTAAAGGTCTCCTGGTATGAGTGTCTAACTGGTGATCATAACATATGGCGAGTCGGGTGGCAGAACACACGGAAGCATCTCAGCCAGTCAGGGTTTTCACTGTTAGAGCAGTTGGATGTCAGCCATTCCTGTTGTTTCAGGCTGTGGTAGGAGCCTTGGTAGTGGTGTCGCAGCTTGGTGGTTAAGCCGTCAGGTAACACCAGGAATGTTCCTTCTGTGCGATTTGAATGTCAGGGTACAGTCTGTAAAGGAGGTCCAGCAATCTGAACCGGAAGGGGTTTGGTGACAGGTAACCTTGTGACCCCAGCGAAGCCTTCGACCTTTAAAGAGGAAGCACACAGTTTCTTTGGTACCTCTGCATTCAGAATCGAATGGGTGGCGCCAGTGTCAATCACGAACTGATAACATTGTCGTTGACACTCATGTCCAGCAGGGGGCCAGTCTGTATCTCCTGCTGGGGCTCCTGCGGTGGGCGTCCTTTGCCACGCTTTTGTGTTCGTTTGTTGGCACTACGGAACCTTTCCCGTTCGAAAATGTTCACGACTCCAGTGACCAGGCTGGTCACAGCCGAAACAGTTTCCACCCCGGACTGGCTTTGAAGCATCGTGTTGTCCACCACCCGAGTCCAACCGTCTGGTCGCACGTCTGTTGAGGATTCTTTCCTCCACCTGTTGGAACTCAAAAGCAAGGTCACCCACTGCTGAATATATCCTAGCTGATCTTTGACCTTTTGGTTCTTTTAACCTTTTATTTTCAGCGATCTGTAAATTAAGGAGTTGCTTCCTTGCTGCTCTGTCATTAGCCTTATCATCCTCATCTTGAGGAAAGAGACTGCGCATAGCAGTAGCTATGTTTGTAACGTATGGTGTTATCGGTGAGGTCGAAGATTCAGCCATTAATCCTACTTGTTGTTCTGTATTTTTGCCATCTTGTGTGGAAACACAACGATACAAAATGCTTCTAAAGTCTCCTATTGATTTCTTCCCATTTCACTCAAACAACTAAACAAACAAACAAATAAACAAACTTGCAGCTAACCACAATCAACAGCATACCATTTACGAATACCTTCATTTGTCACTTTCTCATCTTTTCTTCACTTTCGTTTTCCTTTACAAACAACATCCTGTATCCATCTCTTCCTTACACTTCACACAATGTTTCTATTTTCTGTTCTCCTAGAAACCATTCACGTAACGTAAGGTTATAAACATCCTTTTCCCATATTTTCTCAAACCATCCTCTTCACCCTCAATCTTCCTTCACCTGCTCTCTTTTTCTCTCTCTCTCCTTCTCACTGGAGTAGGAGGCGGTGGCCTAGTCAAAGTCTGGGCGGGTCGTTTGAATTGTCTTGCGCATGCGCGGCAGGCAAAACACCAATCAGTCTAGTCTGTCCTATTTGTCTCATTAATCATCGGTTCTTTTGCTGCATTTCGTTTTTCCACGTAATCCCCGTTTACTTTTATCATACGCTAAACTCTTAAATTCTCGAGCACCAACCCTGCTCTTTTTTTTCTCTTGACCATTTTCACCAGCGCACACACACACACACATGCACGTGTAAGCACTCACGCACACACAAGCAAGTGCCTACAGCCCTACGCACACACACCCACGCACACGTAAGCACTCTCTCTGCGTTTCACTTTACCATAAAACTTCCAGTTACTTTTTTATTTTATTTTTTATTTTACCAGACGTTTGAGTTCACAACTTTTCGAGTATTGTAAACTCCCTCTTAACCCTTTCAAGGAACGTTCTCTTTTATTTTTATTTTTATTTTTATTTTTTTCTTTTTAAACTTTACCTGCTAATTCCATTGTCGACAACAGTGCATTCAATGGATTATTAAACAGTAATGATTCATCACATTTTCCCCAGCCGTCATCACATTCTTTTCTGTCACACTCCTTGGCCATTGTGTCTATTTTTCCTTAATTTTAGCGCACACTAAAGTGTCGCCGGGACCTCACAACCGGGGAATCTTTATTGTATTTATTACAAATGGCCTCCAGCCGTGGAATTTATCATATGGTACAGAAGGGCCTCCTCCCGTACGTTTCTTAATTTTAACGCACACGTTAATGCCGTAGGGAACTCGCAACCAGGGAGTATTTATTGTATTTTACAAATGGCCTCCGACCCATCCTTAATTTGTGTGCACATAAAAATGTCAACAGGGATCTCACAACCGGGGAGTATTTACTGTACCATATGATGGGCATCCAACCCGTTACTCTTTTAGGCGGCGACCAACTACCCAGGGTGAGCCACACCCAACTATTAGTTCACTCGTCAATGAAACTGCCCGTCACGGTAATCGAGACACAATGACGTGAGTTGACCACTTATTTACAATTTTAATGCAATGGCAGGCTCGGCAAAAATGCAATCAATCTATCAAAATCACCATTCTGTGTCTGGGGTACAAAGCAGTGTTTAACTTACAGACTTCTGGGCAGACTCCTAATGCAGATTTTATCTAAAAAGAAAGGTTCTGCTTACCTTGAATTATGTTTTGGCCATGTGAGTCTGTCCAGAAGATTGCAAGAGAAGGTCCAATTGTCAGCGTGTCATCTCGGACGAAGCCCCCAAATTGTTGCGTTTGACCAGATGTTCCTCCAAGTGGGATGTAAAACGCTGGTCAGTCCCAAGTTCCTTAATGACATATCAACTGAACTCAAACGGTACCACCAAGCACAGAATAGGTATTTTGTAATTTTATTGTCAAAGCTTTGGCAATAATGAGACCAGCCTCGAACAACACATACAAATGCGCAGCCCAAGTTGATCTGGCCTTCCACAGCCAAAAGCAACTCTTTTCCCCCAAAGAAAGCCCCCATTTCCCCTCCCCCCTCCTCCCAACACTGATAAGAAGAGAGACTTGGGGGTTGTGTTCACATTCCTGATGGTTTACGACCCTATCTAACCAGGCAATCTGAAGACAAAGAGAAACTAGTATACAGAGTAAAAGAAAGGGAAAAAATGAGCTGATTCAAACCTGATTATGAATAAAGAAATAGCTCTTAAACATATGCATTATCCACAACGGCCATCCCGCCGGTTTCCGGTAAACGCAGGAGTGACAGGAGGTTTTAAATTAATTAACGCCCCTGCGGCTATTCAAGGAAATACGGTATTTTATTTGAACTACCGTATTTCCTTGAATTGGCACAGGGAATATAGTATTCGCACGTCTAGAATTACTGCCGGGTCAAACTCGTTTCTCAAAATAATTAACGCATGCTTGGCCTTATCGCCGGTTCATTATTTGTTTCGCAAAATATTAATTTTATTATCGCATGTCTATCATTTTCGCCGGGTCAAACTCGTTTCGCAAAATATTTAGCATATGTCTAGAACTTCCGCCGGGTCAAATTCGTTACGTCACGAGTGACGATTTACCTGTCCTCATTTTCAAAATGGAGGAAGCTGATTTCAGTAGTTTGTAATCGCACAAAGGAAAAAAGATAAAGAGCTATTCAGTAGGATTTAAGGTCCAAGCTATTGAATACCGGTACGGTATGCTAAAAAGAACAGTAAGCAGCTATGTTTTATTAATATACCGTAGCTGCGTGTGTCAAATACGGTATGAGTCATATGACTCCCGCCTCCTGGTGGTAGAGGGCGCTAGTGATCCTTCTTGCGACTTCCGGTACTGCAGAAGAAGTGACAACACGCAGCAACAGATCGTCTCTTTTTTTTCCTCTCGCCTGAACTTTTAACATGGAGGATTACATACCGGTATCTAAAATAAAACAGTTTTCTAAACTGGACTTTCAATGGAAGCAGGAGGTAATAATTAAAGGAATATCTCCATCGAGACAGAGAGACTTTTAAAACTGAAGAAAGAAAATAAGGAAGACTTCTATAAACAAGTTATCGATGCTTTTGGTCAGAAGGAGCTGCAAATGGACTCCATTTATAAGTACAGGTAAGACCATAATAACGTTTTTTTATTATTAAATGTGCTTTTCATGATGGTATGCTTACATCACACTCAAAGCGCACGCCTAAATTTACCGCATTCCTTTTGGTAAACGCCGGAGTGAGAAGAGGTTTTAAAATAATTAGCGCATGCACGGCCATCCCGCAGGCTTCCGGTAAACGCCGGAGTGACAGGAGGTTTTAAATTAATTAGCGCCCCTGCGGCTATTCAAGGAAATACGGTAAGCAAAATTATCTGCCAATAGAACAAGAAAATTTGGCTTGTCAAGTCTTTCCAAAACAAGTAAAATTAGCTAACCTCAATGAACCCAAAAATACCTTAAAATAAGTATATTCTCACTAATGACAAGTGCACTTTTTTTGGTAGAAAAAAAAAGAGACCTTTTTGCTTAATATGTTGAAAAATATTCTTAAATGAAGTAAATGCTAGTGCCATTATCTTGACATAATGATATGCGCTCGACATGACATTTCTTGAAACCAGCACACTTACACTAAAAACTAGTTTATTGTTCTTAATGGAAAGGCAACAAGGCAACCGCTTGTTACTCTCGGGGTCTCCTAGCTGCTCAGGCAAATCATATGGTCTAAAAATGCATTTTTCCATCAATAACATGACATCATCGCGCCAAGTGCGTGCTCTTTCAGTCAATTAGTGCGCATATATACAGCCCGGCCCCCGGCCTACATTTTTTCTATTCTAATTTTGAAGGATTTATCTGAATGTGCATGAACTATTTCTGTTCAAAATAGTTTGAAATGTCACATGTTAAATGTTTGAATATTAACTGTTAGTTTACTGTACTGTGCCAACTGTACTACTATATGAGTGCGTATTTTCTATTGTTTCATTGAAAATAAAACAGCAAAGTCCATTTGGCTGTCATCCGTTTTAATTATGAGACACATTCGTGTCCAAGTCATGATTTTTTTTTTTCATGCTTGAAATAAGACATTACTTTAAAAAAGTAGTTTTTATACTTGTGAGTGTTGATGACACAGCTTTGCAACACTTGACATTCTAGTTTCAAGCATGTTTTACTCAATATAGGTCATCAAATCTCAGCAACAAGCTGTAATATCTTACTGAGATGATTTAAGACCAAAACACTTAAAACAAGTAAAACACTCTAACATAAAATCTGCTTAGTGAGAAGAATGATCTTATTAGACAGAAAATAAGCAAATATCACCCTTATTTGAGATATTTCATCTTACTTAGATTTCAGTTTTTGCATGTTACTTGTAAAATATGTCATATGAATGTGAATATAGTCCCGTGAGCACACGCCTGACTGACATTTCGAGGGCCGACGCTAAAAGAGGACACTCCTCCACTGAGCTTTGTGTTGTGAAAGCATCCATGAAACCACACAACGTGATGTTCATCCTTTTCAGCAAGCGCACACTTGAGTGCTTGTTGGTAATTACCAGTCGTCTTCATAAAAGGGACGTGTGTGTGTGCGCGTTATTTTCTTAACATTTCAAGAGCATATTTATCTGTAAGCCCACTTTCCGCACCGATAACCCGGACTCGGTCCACTTGCCGCCTGTGCAAGAAACTTTGTAAGACACTCTTTGCAATATTCAATCAGTTCTATTTGCAATCCCCGTTTCCATATGAGTTGGGAAATTGTGTTAGATGTAAATATAAACGAAATACAAGGATTTGCAAATCATTTTCAACCCATATTCAGTTGAATATGCTACAAAGACAACATATTTGATGTTCAAACTCATAAACATTTTTTTTTGTGCAAATAATCATTAACTTTAGAATTTAATGCCAGCAACACGTGACAAAGAAGTTGGGAAAGGTGGCAATAAATACTGATAAAGTTGAGGAATGCTCATCAAACACTTATTTGGAACATCCCACAGGTGAACAGGCAAATTGGGAACAGGTGGGTGCCATGATTGGGTATAAAAGTTGCTTCCATGAAATGCTCAGTCATTCACAAACAAGGATGGGGCGAGGGTCACCACTTTGTCAACAAATGCGTGAGCAAATTGTTGAACAGTTTAAGAAAAACCTTTCCCAACCAGCTATTGCAAGGAATTTAGGGATTTCGCAATCTACGGTCCGTAATATCATCAAAGGGTTCAGAGAATCTGGAGAAATCACTGCACGTAAGCAGCTAAGCCCGTGACCTTGGATCCCTCAGGCTGTACTGCATCAACAAGCGACATCAGTGTGTAAAGGATATCACCACATGGGCTCAGGAACACTTCAGAAACCCACTGTCAGTAACTACAGTTGGTCGCTACATCTGTAAGTGCAAGTTAAAACTCTCCTATGCAGGGCGAAAACCGTTTATCAACAACACCCAGAAACGTCGTCGGCTTCGCTGGGCCTGAGCTCATCTAAGATGGACTGATACAAAGTGGAAAAGTGTTCTGTGGTCTGACGAGTCCACATTTCAAATTGTTTTTGGAAACTGTGGACGTCGTGTCCTCCGGACCAAATAGGAAAAGAACCATCCGGATTTTTATAGGCGCAAAGTTGAACAGCCAGCATCTGTGATGGTATGGGGGTGTATTAGTGCCCAAGACATGGGTAACTTACACATCTGTGAAGGCGCCATTAATGCTGAAAGGTACATACAGCTTTTGGAGCAACATATGTTGCCATCCAAGCAACGTTACCATGGACGCCCCTGCTTATTTCAGCAAGACAATGCCAAGCCACGTGTTACATCAACGTGGCTTCATAGTAAAAGAGTGCGGGTACTAGACTGGCCTGCCTGTAGTCCAGACCTGTCTCCCATTGAAAATGTGTGGCGCATTATGAAGCCTAAAATACCACAACGGAGACCCCCGGACTGTTGAACAACTTAAGCTGTACATCAAGCAAGAATGGGAAAGAATTCCACCTGAGAAGCTTAAAAAATGTGTCTGTGTTGTTAAAAGGAAAGGCCATGTAACACAGTGGTGAACATGCCCTTTCCCAACTACTTTGGCACGTGTTGCAGCCATGAAATTCTAAGTTAATTATTATTTGCAAAAAAAAAAAAAAAATTATGAGTTTGAACATCAAATATGTTGTCTTTGTAGTGCATTCAACTGAATATGGGTTGAAAAGGATTTGCAAATCATTGTATTCCGTTTATATTTACATCTAACACAATTTCCCAACTCATATGGAAACGGGGTTTGTATTTGCATCAACACAAACACATACAGTATCCCTACAGACGCCCGACAGGTTATTGTCGACACATGTCGCCGACAATCGCTGGACGGCGTGCGGGCAAGATTCTCGATGGTCCGATTCTGTCAGCTCTCATAGTGAGTTGGGGGAAGCTGTCGTCAGCAGAAGCTGTTGTCAGTCTCTTTATTGATGACTTCACAAGTCTCGTCTCAGCACAGTGCTAACCGGTGATTTGATCAAATGGATCAGTGACTCAGCAAAGTCCATGACAACCAGTGTATAGAAGGACAAAACGTTCTTGCCTTATTTCTTAAATTGTAGGCCAAACTAAAAGTTAGTGAAAGGTCTCCACATCCGCTTAACCCAGACCTGGGCAAATTAAGGCCTGTTAAGCTTTTCAATCCGGCCCGCCGGACATTCCTAAAATAATTTGTTTTAGATCATTAAAATAGGCTCCAGCACCCCCCGCGACCCCACAAGGGACAAGAGGTAGACAATGGATGGATGGAAGATGGAAACTGTAGCTGCCATTATGATGTGCAGTGATGTAATCAAATGAACGTAAGTCTTGAACTATACAAAGTATTTCAATGACGCTTTTGCATGATATACTAGTTGCTATGGTAATCTAATTAGTCACTATGGTAATCTAAGTCACAGCAGCTCAGACGAGGCACCAAGAAGTGTGGGTGGGGAGCGTTTCCACAGAGTGTTTCCAGAGCAGTCAGCCTGAAATGCGGGTGTCAGGGACAGACGCGGAAGGAGATTTTTACAACAAAGTTCTAAAGCTTAGTGATACATCAGACATATCAGATCGTAGGTGTTTTTCTCTGTGTTTGTTGCGTTTCGCTTGATTGTAAAATATGTCAATCAAGAGGGGGTTTGACGTTCATATTTTGTCAATATTCAGTGTTTTATCGTTCATAGTTAATTTTGTAAATCCCACATTCGTTATTTTCATGTACATTCTGGGTGTCTCATTCAGTAAAAAAAAGGTAAAATTTAGGGATGTCCGATAATGGCTTTTTGCCGATATGCCGATATTGTCCAATTCTTTAATTACCGATACCGATATCAACCGATACCGATATCAACCGATATATACAGTCGTGGAATTAACACATTATTATGCCTAATTTGGACAACCAGGTATGGTGAAGATAAGGTACTTTTTAAAAAAATGAATCAAATAAAATAAGATAAATAAATTAAAAACATTTTCTTGAATAAAAAAGAAAGTAAAACAATATAAAAACAGTTACATAGAAACTAGTAATTAATGAAAATTTGTAAAATTAGCTGTTAAAGGTTAGTATTATTAGTGGACCAGCAGCACGCACAATCATGTGTGCTTACGGACTGTATCCCTTGCAGACTGTATTGATATATATTGATATATAATGTAGGAACCAGAATATTAATAACAGAAAGAAACAACCCTTTTGTGTGAATGAGTGTGAGTGAGTGTAAATGGGGGAGGGAGGTTTTTTGGGTTGGTGCACTAATTGTAAGTGTATCTTGTGTTTTTTATGTGGATTTAATAAAAAAAAACAAAAAAAAAACCAAAAAAAAACAACGATACTGATAATTAAAAAAAACCGATACCGATAATTTCCGATATTACATTTTAACGCATTTATCGGCCGATAATATCGGCAGACCGATATTATCGGACATCTCTAGTAAAATTCCATTACGTTTTTTTTTAGGTGGTCTGTCATAACGTTTTTAGCATTCAATCAGACATTATTGTCAGGTTTTGTATTAGTGTTCCTAAAAATCAGATATACCGGCCCCCAGACACATTTTTTTCTCTAAATTTGGCCCCTCGAGTCAAAATAATTGCCCAGGCATGCTCTAATTGGTACCTATTTCATAGTTCTGGACCTAAAATGATGCCCCCAGTTAAAATGTTCCCCAAAATAGACACAGTAGTGATTTTAGGTTTGTTTTCTAATGAGGCCTATTTTAGCTCCAAAATGTGGGTGGGCCTGCATCAGCCTGCTGACGTCCCCTACAGAAGACTGGAGTCAAAGTCTGTATTCTGTAGAATGTGTTTTGGTACCATCTTCATCCCCAATAATGTTATTTTTGTGCTGAATTTGAAAGAATGATCAAATATGTCTGCCCGATGCGTTGGAATCTGGGTGTCTCATTCAGTAAAAAAAGGTAAAATTCCATTACGTTTTTTTGAGGTGATCTGTCGTAACGTTTATAGCATTGAATCAGACATTATTGTCAGGTTTTGATTGATTGATTGATTGATTGATTGAAACTTTTATTAGTAAATTGCACAGTTCCGTACATATTCCGTACAATTGACCACTAAATGGTAACACCCGAATAAGTTTTTCAACTTGTTTAAGTCGGGGTCCACGTAAATCAATTCATGGTATGTATTCATGTATCAGTGTTCCTAAATATCAGATATACCGGCCCTCATACACATTTTTTTCTCTAAATTTCAAGTCAAAATAATTGCCCAGGCCTGCTCTAATTGGTACCTATTTCATAGTTCTGGACCTAAAATGATGTATCCAGTTAAAATTTCCCCCAAAATATTGACAGTAGTGATTTTAGGTGATGATGCCCATTTTAGCTCCAAAATGTGGGCGGGCCTTCATCAGCCAGAAGACTGGAGGCAAATTCTGTATTCTGTGGAATGTGTTTTGGTACCATCTTCATCCCTAATAATGTTATTTTTGTGCTGAATTTGAAAGAATTGTCAAATATGTCGCCCGATGCGTTGGAAAAATGAAGAAATGATGAAAGAGCATCAGGAAACACAGGCTATGGTGTCTATGGAAGAGTAGATGGACGAGCAGGTAAGTCTGGAAATGGCGATTTTAAAGGCCTACTGAAAGCCACTACTACCGACCACACAGTCTGATAGTTTATATATCAATGATGAAATCTTAACATTGCAACACATGCCAATACGGCCGGGTTAGATTAGTAAAGTGCAATTTTAAATTTCCCGCGAAATATTCTGCTGAAAACGTCTCGGTATGATGACGTTTGCGCATGACGTCACGGATTGTAGAGGACATTTTGGGACAGCATTGTGGCCAGCTATTAAGTCGTCTGTTTTCATCGCAAAATTCCACAGTATTCTGGACATCTGTGTTGGTGAATCTTTTGCAATTTGTTTAATGAACAATGGAGACAGCAAAGAAGAAAGCTGTAGGTGGGAAGCGGTGTATTAGCGGCCGGCTGCAACAACACAAACACGTAGCCGGTGTTTCATTGTTTACATTCCCGAAATATGACAGTCAAGCTTTACCATTGGCCTGTGGAGAACTGGGACAACAGAGACTCTTACCAGGAGGACTTTGAGTTGGGTACGCGCTACCGTGAGTACGCAGCTTCGGCTTCCAAACATTTGATCGCTTGCCCGTACGTGCGTGCCGCTATGTGCATGTCACGTACGTAACTTTGGGGACTTTGGGGAAATATATGTGCTGTATGAACTTTGCGGAGGTGAACGGTACTTTGGGATGTGGGATTGAGTGTGTTGTGCGGGTGTTTGATTTGTATTGGCGGGTTATATGGACGGGAGGGGGAAGGTGTTTGTTATGCGGGATTAATTTGTGGCATATTAAATATAAGCCTGGTTGTGTTGTGGCTAATGTAGTATATATATGTCTTGTGTTTATTTACTGTTTAGTCATTCCCAGCTGAATATCAGGTCCCACCCGCCTCTCACAGCATCTTCCCTATCTGAATCGCTTCCACTGCCCTCTAATCCTTCACTCTCACTTTCCTCATCCACAAATCTTTCATCCTCGCTCAAATTAATGGGGTAATCGTTGCTTACTCGGTCCGAATCGCTCTCGCTGCTGGTGGCCATGATTGTAAACAATGTGCAGATGTGAGGAGCTCCACAACCTGTGACGTCATGCTACTTCCGGTACAGGCAAGGCTTTTTTATCAGCGACCAAAAGTTGCAAACTTTATCGTCGATGTTCTCTACTAAATCCTTTCAGCCAAAATATGGCAATATCGCGAAATGATCAAGCATGGCACATAGAATGGACCTGCTATCCCCGTTTAAATAAGAACATTTCATTTCAGTAGGCCTTTAATTTGTCAATATTCAGTGTTTTATCGTTCATAGTTAATATTGTAAATCCCACATTCTTTATTTTCATGTATATTCTGGGTGTCTCATTTAGTAAAAAAGGTAAAATTCCATTCCGGTTTTTTGAGGTGGTCTGTTTTTAGAATTCTATCGGACATTGTGACTTTTGGTATAAGTGTTCCTGAAAAAAAGGGACCCAAACACATACTTTACAGCAGAATTTTACAGCTAAATGTGTATGTATAATTTACACACACATACACATTGGCCCCCCCCCGGACACATTTTTTCCATCAACAACCCCTTGAAGCGAAATGATCGCTTCCTCCCGAAATAATCGCTTCCTGTTTCACGCATCACTTCCTGTTTGGAGTTCGCGCGCGTCTGACGGACTGTTTTCGACGTGGGGCTGCCGAGTTTGACGATCACCTTGTGCAAAGCCAGCACATCTTTTTTGTACTTTTTTGTACCTTTTTGTGCTTTTTGGCTTCGCTGTGCCACTGTGCCGTGACACTTGCGGTTTGTGTGGATCGGTGCACCGAAGCCGGCTAGCATTAGCAGCCGGAGATACGGTGGGATTTTTTTTCTTCTGTTGCTGGATACGTCGGCATATAGACCATCGTAATGCCTGCACCAAGGAAAGGCCCGACATCGGAGGAGTTCAAGGAGATGAGGCTCACACTCCACTCCCTATGCGGCGATGTGACTGTGGTAAGAGAGCACCAAGAGCAGCTTTTGGGCCTACTGGAGGAGGTAAAACAACTACGCCTCCAGAACGTGGAAAAAGACCGGCGCATTGTGGACCTGGAGCAGCGAGTGGATGAGCTGGAGCAATACTCCCGCATGAACGATGTGGTCATCACCGACATTAAGATCAAGTCGCGTTCCTACGCGCGTGCGGTGGCCGCGGACAACGGGGAGCCCAGCGTGCAGGAGACACAGTCGGTGGAGCAGCAGGTGGCTTCCTATCTCCAGAGCAGGGGAATAGAGATGGACCGGGAGCACATCGAGGCTTGTCACCCACTGCCCATGAGGAACCAGAGACCACCAGCTGTCATCATGAGATTCGCAAACGGAAAAAAGAAAATGGCACTATTAAAGCAAGGACGCAAATTTAAAGGTACAGATGTTTTCATAAATGAACACTTTACCAAGAATGTGGAGAGTCAAAATATTTTCCCAGCTCTTTAGCGCCGCCCTAGTGGCTCTCTGGAGCTTTTTCAAAAATGTATGAAAAATGGAAAAAGATGAGGGGGAAAACAAATATTTTTGGTTTTAATATGGTTTCTGTAGGAGGACAAACATGACACAAACCTCCCTAATTGTTATAAATCACACTGTTTATGTTAAACATGCTTCACTGATTCGAGTATTTGCCGAGCGCCGTTTTGTCCTACTAATTTTGCCGGTCCTTGAACTCACCGTAGTTTGTTTACATGTATAACTTTCTCCGACTTTCTAGAACGTGTTTTATGCCACTTCTTTTTCCGTCTCGTTTTGTCCACCAAACTTTTAATGTTGTGCGTGAAGGCACAAAGGTGAGTTTTGTTGATGTTATTGACTTGTGTGGAGTGCTAATCAGGCATATTTGGTCACTGCATGACTGCAAGCTAATCGATGCTAACATGCTATTTAGGCTAGCTATATGTACATATTGCATCATTATGCCTCATTTGTAGCTATATTTGAGCTCATTTAGTTTCCTTTAAGTCCTCTAAATTCAATTTATATCTCATGACACACTATCTGTATGTAATATGGCTTTTAATTTTTCGCGGCTCCAGAAAGATTTGTTTTTTGTATTTTTGGTCCAATATGGCTCTTTCAACATTTTGGGTTGCCGACCCCTGCACTAAACTAATATAAATTCATTTGAATGGATCCGTATTGAACAAGTCACAGAATATTCTAATTGAATAAATTCAATAACCCCCTTGGCCCCTTCCTAAAAATGGTTAGGTTCACACCATTTTTCATTACCATGAATTGATTAACGTGGACCCCGACTTAAACAAGTTGAAAAACTTATTCGGGTGTTACCATTTAGTGGTCAATTGTACGGAATATGTACTGTACTGTGCAATCTACTAATAAAAGTTTCAATCAATCAATCAATCAATCAAGCAAGCAATCAACACCGCGGTTCGTTCTTCTCGCCATGGTTCTTCCTCATCGCTAATAAGTGAGTGCGAGCAAACTCCAGCAGGGTTAGGATGCCCCCCAAAAGCACACGTCCGGACATCAGAAAAGAGTTGGGAAGGAGGCTAGGAGTAGGAGCCACAGAGCAGGGACCTAGGACATTAAACATTTTCTTGTAGAAGGTAAACAACGTTCTGGTGCGCACTTGCAAAGAATATGGTGCGTACAAAATCCAATCTAAACTTTAAACCAGGGGTCACCAACCTTTTTGAAACCAAGAGCTACTTCTTGGGTACTGATTAATGCGAAGGGCTACCAGTTTGATACACACTTAGATAAATTGCCAGAAATAGCCAATTTGCTCAATTTACCTTTAACTCTATGTTATTATTAATAATTAATGATATTTACACTTAATTGAATGGTTTAAAAGAGGAGAAAACACGAAAAAAAATGACAATTAAATTTTGAAACATAATTTATCTTCAGTTTCGACTCTTAAAAATCCCAAATTCAACCGAAAAAAAGAAGAGAAAAACTAGCTAATTCGAATCTTTTTGAAAAAAATAAAAAAAATAATTTATGGAACATCATTAGTAATTTTTCCTGATTAAGATTAATTTTAGAATTTTGATGACATGTTTTAAATAGGTTAAAATCCAATCTGCACTTTGTTAGAATATATAACAAATTTTACCAAGCTATATTTCTAACAAAGACAAATCATTATTTCTTCTAGATTTTCCAGAACAAAAATTTTAAAAGAAATTCAAAAGACTTTGAAATAAGATCTAAATTTGATTCTACAGATTTTCTAGATTTGCCAGAATAATTTTTTTGAATTTTAATAATAATAAGTTTGAAGAAATATTTCACAAATATTATTTGTCGAAAAAACAGAAGCTAAAATGAAGAATTACATTAAATGTATTTATTATTCTTTACAATAGAAAAAATACATTTACTTGAACATTGATTTAAATTGTCAGGAAAGAGGAGGAAGGAATTTAAAAGGTAAAAAAGTATATGTATTTAAAAATCCTAAAATCATTTTTAAGGTTGTATTTTTTCTCTAAAATTGTCTTTCTGAAAGTTATAAGAAGCAAAGTTAAAAAAAATATGAATTTATTTAAACAAGTGAAGACCAAGTCTTTAAAATATTTTCTTGGATTTTCTAATTCTATTTGAGTTTTGTCTCTCTTAGAATTAAAAATGTCGGGCAAAGCGAGACCAGCTTGCTAGTAAATAAATACAATTTAAAAAATAAAGGCAGCTAGCTGTTAAGTGCTGCTATTTGAGCTATTTTTAGAACAGGCCAGCGGGCTACTCATCTGGTCCTTACAGGCGACCTGGTGCCCACGGGCACCGCGTTAGTGACCCCTGCTCTAAACCAAATAAACTCATAACAATATGTTCTGTAGAATTTTGCAATGCAACTGTGAGTGACAGGTGACAACAAGCTACCCTAACAGATACAACAATGCTCGTCAACTCTGTTCAGTTATTGTAACGTCTGTCGGGACGCTTTAAGGACAGAAATTCCATAGATCACTTTATTGAGCAAAACTGTTTACATTCGGCTGTAGCCGCACAAAAAACATGAGTAAAAACGTATGTCTAACAAAACTACCGTATTTTTCGGAGTATAAGTCGCTCCAGAGTA
This sequence comes from Entelurus aequoreus, assembly GCF_033978785.1. Lineage (NCBI taxonomy): Eukaryota > Metazoa > Chordata > Actinopteri > Syngnathiformes > Syngnathidae > Entelurus > Entelurus aequoreus. Next base: position 80,113,743 of record NC_084734.1, on the reverse strand, counting down.
TAAGTCGCACCGGCCGAAAATGCATAATAAAGAAGGAAAAAAACATATATAAGTCGCACTGGAGTATAAGTCGCATTTTTTGGGGAAATTTATTTGATAAAAGCCAACACCAAGAATAGACATTTGAAAGGCAATTTAAAATAAATAAAGAATAGTGAACAACAGGCTGAATAAGTGTACGTTATATGAGGCATAAATAACCAACTGAGAATGTGCCTGGTATGTTAACGTATCATATTATGGTAAGAGTCATTCAAATAACTATAACATATAGAACATGCTATACGTTTACCAAACAATCTGTCACTCCTAATCGCTAAATCCCATGAAATCTTATACGTCTAGTCCAGGGGTCACCAACGTGGTGTCCGCGGGCACCAGGTAGCCCGTAAGAACCAGATGAGTAGCCCGCTGGCCTGTTCTAAAAATAGCTCAAATAGCAGCACTTACCAGTGAGCTGCCTCTATTTTTTAAATTGTATTTATTTACTAGCAAGCTGGTCTCGCTTTGCCCGACATTTTTAATTCTAAGAGAGACAAAACTCAAATAGAATTTGAAAATCCAAGAAAATATTTTAAAGACTTGGTCTTCACTTGTTTAAATAAATTCATTAATTTTTTTACTTTGCTTCTTATAACTTTCAGAAAGACAATTTTAGAGAAAAAATACAACCTTAAAAATGATTTTAGGATTTTTAAACACATATACCTTTTTACCTTAAATTCCTTCCTCTTCTTTCCTGACAATTTAAATCAATGTTCAAGTAAATGTATTTTTTTTATTGTAAAGAATAATAAATACATTTTAATTGAATTCTTCATTTTAGCTTCTGTTTTTTCGACGAAGAATATTTGTGAAATATTTCTTCAAACTTATTATGATTAAAATTCAAAAAAATTATTCTAGAAAATCTGTAGAATCAAATTTGAATCTTATTTCAAAGTCTTTTGAATTTCTTTTAAAATTTTTGTTCTGGAAAATCTAGAAGAAATAATCTTTGTTAGAAATATAGCTTGGTCCAATTTGTTATATATTCTAACAAAGTGTAGATTGGATTTTAACCTATTCAAAACATGTCATCAAAATTCTAAAATTAATCTTAATCAGGAAAAATTACTAATGATGTTCCATAAATTAATTTTTTAAATTTTTTCAAAAAGATTCGAATTAGCTAGTTTTTGTCTTCTTTTTTTCGGTTTAATTTTGAATTTTAAAGAGTCGAAATTGAAGATAAACTATGTTTAAAAATTTAATTGTCATTTTTTTCGTGTTTTCTCCTCTTTTAAATCGTTCAATTAAGTGTAAATATCATTAATTATTAATAATAACAGAGTTAAAGGTAAAATTGAGCAAATTGGCTATTTCTGGCAATTTATTTAAGTGTGTATCAAACTGGTAGCCCTTCGCATTAATCAGTACCCAAGAAGTAGCTCTTGGTTTCAAAAAGTTGGTGACCCCTGCACTAGTCTCTTACGTGAATGAGCTAAATAATATTATTTGATATTTTACGGTAATGTGTTAATCATTTCACACATAAGTCGCTCCTGAGTATAAGTCGCACCCCCGGGCCAAACTATGAAAAAACTGCGACTTATAGTCCGAAAAATACGGTAGTCATTTTTTGCCATACAAACCAGGCCAAAACCTACTCTTTGTCATCTGTCATTTGCCGCTTACACTCATGGCACTTTAGCCCCTGTCAGTGATGTGTTTATGACAGGGGTTGGCAACCCAAAATGTTGAAAGAGCCATATTGGACCGAAAATACAAAAAAAAAAAATCATTATGGAAAAATAAATTATAAGCCTCATGTAAGTTTTATAATGAAGGCAACACATGATGTAAGTGCCCATTTTAGCTATATTAGCCTACTATCAAAATGACTATGTATCGCAGGCTGTCGCAAATCTTCGTTGATAGAAATAATGAAATGTAATATTTATTCCACACATTTTTACAACATTGGAAAACATTAGTAAAACGGAGGCTACTCAGAAGGTGAGATAACTCCTGGAAGATACTGGCTTAGAATGGCCAAAGGTATAGATGTGTGTGTCCAAGTTAAAGGAAACGGCAGGCTGTCTTCTTCTAATAGATTTATTACAATCTTTGGCAAGCTGGGTAACGTTTGCTGTAGTCTGGAACAACATGGCACACAAACAACTATCAGACATGCAGCCAATATTACATACAGATAATGTGTCATGAGACATGCACATACAAATTAAATACACAAAAGACATAAGTAAAGGAAATTAAATGAGCTCAAATGTACCTACGAGGCATAATGATGCAATATGTACGTACAGCTAGCCTAAATAGCATGTTAGCATCGATTTGCTTGCAGTCATGCACTGACCAAGTATGCCTGATTAGCACTCCACACAAGTCAATAACCTCAACGAAGCTCACGTTTGTGCATTTACGCACAGCATAAAACGTTTGGTGGACAAAATGAGACAAAGAAGGAGTGGCATAAAACAAGTCTTACTGTGGCAGCGTCGGAGAAAGTTGTACATGTAAACAAACTACGGTGAGTTGAATGACCGCTGAAATTAGTAGGACAAAACGGTGCTCGCCAAATACTCTCATCAGTGAAGCATGTTTAATATGAACATTGGGATCTCTAACAACTAGGAAAGCTTGTGTCATGCCTGTCCTCCTACAGAAACCATATTTAAAAAAAAAAAAATGTTTTTCCTTTTATTTTTCCATTTCCACACATTTAAAAAAAAACTCTGGCCACAAAAAAAGTTGTAGAAGTCCAACAATATGATTCTTTAATCAGATGTCTGCTTATTCTTCTGTCATTTATTAAGAATGTTAATTTATGGATATTAATCATGCAATATGGTTACTAATTACTAATTATGAGCATCTGACGAAGGTCAGTTACATGGTGTGTTCAATGTGGTCCTGCAAAATGTGGTATTAGTGGGACATTTAAATAGCTTAAATACAAAAAAGTTAAACTTTCATTGGTTTGTTTGTTTGTTTTCCAGAGCAATATAGAATAAAAGACACTATAATAGCTGACAACAACAAAGTAAACATACCATAACATTACCTGTGACTGTTGCAGGTAGAGAAAGGGCATTTAGCAAACTGAAACTCGTTAAGAAATATTTCAGATCCACAACAAGCCTAAATAGCCTTGCTAAACGTACAATTGAAAGTCAGCTAAGTTGGACTTCAAAGACGGTAGAAAATGGATGGATGGATGGAGATTGACCTTGTTATTTAGTCAGGTTTGGGACAGGTGTGCTGCTGGTGTAGCCACAGTGTGCACGTCTGATGTTGCTCAAATGGACTCCATTGAATGCTCAGGGAGTTTTTGCGTTTGCTCACACACATGAACAATTAGAGCAGGGGTGTCCAAACTTTTTTCCACAGAGGGCCGCACACGGAAAAATTAAAGCATGTGGGGGCCATTTTGATATTTTTCATTTTCAAACCATAACAAAATATATGGATGTTTTATTTATTTGAACTTTAGGGGTCCCGGGGACCATAAAGGGTCTCAGTCATTAAAATGTTAAAAATAAGTCAGATTATTATTATTTTTAAATTATTTAACGCTTACAGTAAATCTCTATATCAACTTCAAGTTGATATAAAGTTATACAAATTAAAAAAAAACGTTTTATGGCTTTTCTGTCAAAAAACACTTCGTTTTTTTATAGTAAAACTGAAATATGCAGTATTTAGTAATTAGAGCCCTAAAAGATCAATAATACAGGACACCATTGATTTTAATTATTTCATATTTTTGAGTAATCACAGTGAAAAGATAAATACAAAATCACTAAATATACACTACTGTTCAAAAGTTTGGGGTCACCCAAACAATTTTGTGGAATAGCCTTCATTTCTAAGAACAAGAATAGACTGTCGAGTGTCAGATGAAAGTTCTCTTTTTCTGGCCATTTTGAGCGTTTAATTGACCCCACAAATGTGATGCTCCAGAAACTCAATCTGCTCAAAGGAAGGTCAGTTTTGTAGCTTCTGTAACGAGCTAAACTGTTTTCAGATGTGTGAACATGATTGCACAAGGGTTTTCTAATCATCAATTAGCCTTCTGAGCCAATGAGCAAACACATTGTACCATTAGAACACTGGAGGGATAGTTGCTGGAAATGGGCCTCTATACACCTATGTAGATATTGCACCAAAAACCAGACATTTGCAGCTAGAATAGTCATTTACCACATTAGCAATGTATAGAGTGTATTTCTTTAAAGTTAAGACTAGTTTAAAGTTATCTTCATTGAAAAGTACAGTGCTTTTCCTTCAAAAATAAGGACATTTCAATGTGACCCCAAACTTTTGAACGGTAGTGTATTTGGGATCCAAAAGGTGCCCCACTCATAAAGTGATACATTTTTATTAGGTTCTTCTTTTACTTTCAACACTTAAGTTACGAGATCAACTTCAGATATATCTGTCGATTTTATGCTGGAACTATTATTTTGTTTGTTTTATGTGCTTTTGTCAAATAAAACTTTGATGTTTTTATATGGCTACTACACAATATATGCAATATTTACCACATAAAACATTTCAAAGTGAAATATTTCAAGTAATCGGAGCCCTGAAAAGAATTCATTATAACATGGATTTTTTGTCATTATTTTTTTTAATTATTATTTTCAAAAAATGAAAAATAAAGAAAGACAAAAGAGAAAAAAAACAGCCTGCATGGCAGTTTTTGTGTCAACATTGCAACTTTTTCTTCTTAGATTTCACCTCATTCCACTTTTTTTAATGTCCTTTTTTTATTTTTACAATAGTATTTCCAGAATGTGTGGCGGGCCGGTAAACAATTAGCTGCGGGCCTCAAATGGCCCCCGGGCCGCACTTTGGACACCCCTGAATTAGAGGGAACATTGCCCGGAGGGAATCCACGCAGTCACGGGGGAGAACATGCAAACTCCACACAGAAAGACCCCGAGCCCGGGATAGAACCTAGGACTACTCAGGACCTTCGTATTGTGAGAAATGTGCACTAAACCCTGTACCACCGTACTGCCGAATAAACAATATAATCACAATAATAAACCTCTAATGAACTCCTTACCCTTGAATAAATGAACGCCCCGGGTTTTGAATTCCCAGGAAGGGTGACCAAGCCTCGCCGAGGACGCTCGGTGACATGAAAGGGCTCGGTGACACATTAGAGCCGCTAATAGCGGTAATGATGGCAACAGAGTCATGGGTGACGCTGAACAGATGGGGCGCGAGCCAGACGAGACGTGTGAGAAGTACTTTGCCGTTTGCATGCACATCCCTGGGGAAGAGGCCTCGAGGGGTGGGGGGGGGGGGGGTTGAGTGCTCTTTTTCGCTCCTCTCCTCCGCAAGGCTTAGCGGTGGAGGAAATCATGGAGCCCATCCCCCCACCCACAGTGGATTATTCCTCCGACACTGCTAAGCCCCCGTACTCCCACGGACAGGCATCCTCAAACACATGTATTCATTACAGCAAGATTTGGAAGGCGCCGAGCACGCCGAGACAGCGGGCGGGGAACACGTTCCTGCCAACTCCTGCCTCCCCCCAAACATCCTCGTCCTTTCTTTCCGTCTTTATCCGTCCCACTTTCAGATGCCCGCGCATGCTAGCAGTATAAAGGCACGCATGGCTCACACGCAAACATCCGCACGCGTGCTCACGCATAAATGCACAACACGTTAGGTAACACTGACTGGACCGCGCTCCAGCACTCTCTGTGCAGACAATTAGTGTATTTCTTGTGTGTGTGACATCCTGCACCTGCCTTTTCTTTTGCATGGCTCGCAGGCTTTGGAGGTTTATGTATTTTCATATACTGTACTTTCCCACCCACAGCTCGCACCTGTGATTTAATATCGTGTGACTGGACGCTGGGCGCATGCATGCGGCGCTGTCGTTATCATTCAGCACGCTGCAGACCTTGGACCCACTATATACAGTTCATGCACAGTATGTGGACACACAGTACTATCTGCACAATCTAATGACATGCGGCACTGGGACGTAAGCAGAAATTCTGCCTGTACGGAAAATACAATAAAGGCGTTTTTAAAGGCCTACTGAAATGCGATTTTCTTATTTAAACGGGGATAGCAGGTCCATTCTATGCGTCATACTTGATCATTTTGCGATATTGCCATATTTTTTGCCGAAAGGATTTAGTAGAGAACATCGACGATAAAGTTCGCAACTTTTGGTCGCTGATAATAAAGCCTTGCCTGTACCGGAAGTAGCGTGACGTCACAGGTTGTGGAGCTCCTCACATCCGCACATTGTTTACAATCATGGCCACCAGCAGCGAGAGCGATTCGGACCGAGAAAGCCACGATTACCCCATTAATTTGAGCGAGGATGAAAGATTTGTGGATGAGGAAAGTGAGAGTGAAGGACTAGAGGGCAGTGGAAGCGATTCAGATAGGGAAGATGCTGTGAGAGGCGGGTGGGACCTGATATTCAGCTGGGAATGACTAAAACAGTAAATAAACACAAGACATACACTAACGTTCAAAAGTTTGGGGTCACATTCATATGTCCTTATTTTTGAAGGAAAAGCACTGTACTTTTCAATGAAGATAACTTTAAACTAGTCTTAACTTTAAAGAAATACACTCTATACATTGCTAATGTGGTAAATGACTATTCTAGCTGCAAATGTCTGATTTTTGGTGCAATATCTACATAGGTGTATAGAGGCCCATTTCCAGCAACTATCACTCCAGTGTTCTAATGGTACAATGTGTTTGCTCATTGGCTCAGAAGGCTAATTGATGATTAGAACACCCTTGTGCAATCATGTTCACACATCTGAAAACAGTTTAGCTCGTTACAGAAGCTACAAAACTGACCTTCTTTTGAGCAGATTGAGTTTCTGGAGCATCACATTTATGGGGTCAATTAAACGCTCAAAATGGCCAGAAAAAGAGAACTTTCATCTTAAACTCGACAGTCTATTGTTGTTCTTAGAAATGAAGGCTATTCCACAAAATTGTTTGGGTGACCCCAAACTTTTGAACGGTAGTGTATATATACTCTATTAGCCACAACACAACCAGGCTTATATTTAATATGCCACAAAGGAATCCCGCATAACAAACACCTCCCCCCTCCCGAAAATACAAATCAAACACCCGCACAACACACTCAATCCCACATCCCAAAGTACCGTTCACCTCCCCAAAGTTCATACAGCACATATATTTCCCCAAAGTCCCCAAAGTTACGTACGT